>NW_026571140.1:40891798-40972693 GCF_026225935.1 Boleophthalmus pectinirostris
CAACCCAGTTCTCGTTGACGAGGGAGCCACCGCAGAAGTGGAATCCAGTGTAGTCCTGAAGAAAAGAGGAAAAGAGAGAAAGAAAGAGGGAAAGAGAGAGGAGAGAGGGTGAAGAGAGGGATGGGGTGAGAGATAAAGAGAGGATGAAGAGAAGAGAGGAGGAGGGAGAGAGAGAAAGAGAGAAGACGTGAGGATAAACACATGAAAAAAAATGTAAAAAAAAAAAAAAAATAATAATAATAAAATAAAAAGTAAAGTTTTTGGGTTTTCAAGTAAGTGCCACCAGATATTCCAGGACTAAACCAGGTCTATAACAAGACTATTCCAGGTCTAATCCAGGACTAAACCAGGTCTATAACAAGACTATTCCAGGACTAAACCAGGTCTATAACAAGACTATTCCAGGTCTAATCCAGGACTAAACCAGGTCTATAACAAGACTATTCCAGGACTAAACCAGGTCTATAACAAGACTATTCCAGGTCTAATCCAGGACTAAACCAGGTCTATAACAAGACTATTCCAGGTCTAATCCAGGTCTAAACCAGGTCTATAAGAGGACTATTCCAGGTCTAATCCAGGACTAAACCAGGTCTATAACAAGACTATTCCAGGTCTAATCCAGGACTAAACCAGGTCTATAACAAGACTATTCCAGGTCTAATCCAGGACTAAACCAGGTCTATAACAAGACTATTCCAGGTCTAATCCAGGACTAAACCAGGTTTATAACAAGACTATTTCCAGGTCTAATCCAGGACTAAACCAGGTCTATAAGAAGACTATTCCAGGTCTAATCCAGGACTAAACCAGGTCTATAACAAGACTATTCCAGGTCTAATCCTGGACTAAACCAGGTTTATAACAAGACTATTCCAGGTCTAATCCAGGACTAAACCAGGTCTATAACAAGACTATTCCAGGTCTACTCCAGGACTAAACCAGGTCTATCACAAGACTATTCCAGGTCTAATCCAGGACTAAACCAGGTCTATAACAAGACTATTCCAGGTCTAATCCAGGACTAAACCAGGTCTATAACAAGACTATTCCAGGTCTAATCCAGGACTAAACCAGGTCTATAACAAGACTATTCCAGGTCTAATCCAGGACTAAACCAGGTCTATAACAAGACTATTCCAGGTCTAATCCAGGACTAAACCAGGTCTATAACAAGACTATTCCAGGTCTAATCCAGGACTAAACCAGGTCTATAACAGGACTATTCCAGGTCTAATCCAGGACTAAACCTGGTCTATAACAAGACTATTCCAGGTCTAATCCAGGTCTAATCCAGGTCTATAACAAGACTATTCCAGGTCTAAACCAGGTCTAAACCAGGTCTATAACAAGACTATTCCAGGTCTAATCCAGGACTAAATCAGGTCTATCACAAGACTATTCCAGGTCTAATCCAGGACTAAACCAAGTCTATAACAAGACTATTCCAGGTCTAATCCAGGACTAAACCAGGTCTATAACAAGACTATTCCAGGTCTAATCCAGGTCTAAACCAGGTCTATAACAAGACTATTCCAGGTCTAATCCAGGACTAAACCAGGTCTATAACAAGACTATTCCAGGTCTAAGTCAGAACTAAACCAGGTCTATAACAAGACTATTCCAGGTCTAATCCAGGACTAAACCAGGTCTATAACAAGACTATTCCAGGTCTAATCCAGGACTAAATCAGGTCTATACCAGGTCTAAACCAGATCTATAACAGATCTAAACCAGGTCTATTCCAGGTCTACAACAGGTCTAATCCAGGTCTATAACAGGACTGTTCCAGGTCTAAACCAGGTCTATTCCAGGTCTAAAGTAGGTCTATTCCAGGTCTATAACAGGACTGTTCCAGGTCTAATCCAGGTCTAAACCAGGTCTATAACAGGTCTAATCCAGGTCTATAACAGGACTGTTCCAGGTCAAAACCAGGTCTATTCCAGGTCTAAACCAGGTCTATAACAAGTCTATAACAGGTCTAAACCAGGTCAAAACCAGGTCTATTCCAGGTCTATAACAGGACTGTTCCAGGTCAAAACCAGGTCTATTCCAGGTCTATAACAGGTCTATTCCAGGTCTATAACAGGACTGTTCCAGGTCAAAACCAGGTCTATTTCAGGTCTAAACCAGGTCTATTCCAGGTCTATAACAGGACTGTTCCAGGTCAAAACCAGGTCTATTCCAGGTCTAATCCAGGTCTAAACCGGGTCTAAACCGGGTCTGTGTGTCTGTGTGCTCTCACCTGGAGCGACACCTGCCAGGGCCAGGAGTGGGGCACGGCCTCCTCCCCGTTGACGATTCGGGCGTAACCGGTGATGACAGGTTTGATGGCAGGGACACCGCACCCTGTCAAACCAACAACAACAACCATTTAAAACAGGAAAATGAGGACTAAACCAGGACTAAACCAGGACTAAACCAGGACTAAACCAGGACTAAACCAGGACTGAACCAGGACTAAACCAGGACTAAACCAGGACAAACCAGGACTAACCAGGACTAAACCAGGACTGAACCAGGACTGAACCAGGACTGAACCAGGACTAAACCAGGACTAAACCAGGACTAAACCAGGACTAAACCAGGACCAGGACTAACCAGGACTGAACCAGGACTAAAACCAGGACTAAACCAGGACTAAACCAGGACTGAACCAGGACTAAACCAGGACTGAACCAGGACTGAACCAGGACTAAACCAGGACTGAACCAGGACTGAACCAGGACTAAAACAGGACTGAACCAGGACAAACAGACTGAAACCAGGACTAAAACCAGGACTAAACCAGGACTAAACAGGACTAAACCAGGACTAAACCAGGACTGAACCAGGACTGAACCAGGACTGAACCAGGAACCAGGACTAAACCAGGACTGAACCAGGACTGAACCAGGACTAAACCAGGACTGAACCAGGACTGAACCAGGACTAAACCAGGAACTAAACCAGGACTAACCAGGACTAAACCAGGACTAAACCAGGACTAAACCAGGACTGAACCAGGACTAAACCAGGACTAAACCAGGACTGAACCAGGACTAAACCAGGACTGAACCAGGACTAAACCAGGACTAAACCAGGACTGAACCAGGACTGAACCAGGAAAACCAGGACTAAAACAGACTAAACCAAACTAAACAGGACTAAAACAGACTGAACCAGGACTGAACAGGACTAAAAACAGGACTGAACCAGGACTAACCAGGACTAAACCAGGACTAAAACAGGACTAAACCAACTAAACAGGACTAAAACAAGACTGAACCAGGACTGAAACAGGACTAAACAGGACTGAACAGGACTAAACCAGGACTGAACCAGGACTAAACAGGACTAAACAGGACTAAACAGGACTAAACCACCAGACTAAACCAGACTAAACCAGGACTAAACCAGGACTGAACCAGGAACTAAACCAGGACTGAACCAGGACTGAAACAAGACTGAACCAGGACTAAAACAAGGACTGAACCAGGACTAAACCAGAACTAAAAGAGGACTAAACCAGGACTGAACCAGGACTAAACCAGGACTAAAACAGGACAAACCAGACTAAACCAGGACTAAAAACAGACTAACAGGACTAACCAGGACTAAAACAGGACTGAAAACCAGGACTGAACCAGGACTAAACCAAGACTGAACCAGAACTAAAACAGGACTGAACCAGGACTAAAACAGGACTAAAACAGGACTGAACCAGGACTAAACCAGGACTGAACCAGGACTAAAACAGGACTAAACCAGGACTGAATCAGGGCTAAACCAGGAACAAACTGGTCTCAGTCCTGGTCTTAGTCCTGGTCCTGGTTTGGTCCTGGTCTCAGTCCTGGTCTGGTCCCAGTCTCAGTCCTGATCACCTGACAGTCTACGCGGCTGCACCTCACCTGGTTCAGTCCAGTTTTAGTCCTGGTTTAGTCCTGTTTTAGTCCTGGTTTAGTCCTGTTTTAGTCCTGTTTTAGTCCTGTTCAGTCACAGAAACGGGAAACGTCTTTTCGTTTTCTTATTTTTGGTTTTATATTGAAAAACGAATGAATGATCCATGGATTGAGCGTGGGCGCACTTCTGGCTCCATCGCCTCTGGCTCCAGTCGACTTTAGATTGAAAAATTGTCTCTCTTTTTGTCATTTTCGTTTTAAAAATATTCGTATAAAGTCGCTCTACATGATCCTGCTGTTTTTATTTCACTATTTTGTCCGTAAATAAATTCTTCCAAGTCAGTCTATGTCAACTAAAAGAAGTTAAAATCAGGTACATGCTCTTTAAAGCTCCACTATGTAACTTTTCTCTTGTTACTGTGGCTAGTTTTTCCAGACAGAGCTGAGTTGAGAGTTTGTGTCTCACCGTAGGTGGCGCCGACGAAGGCGAGGCACGAGAGGATCCACAGGAAGGACATGGCTCGATCATGATCTCCTCAAACCTCCTCGGGGCTTTTATGCGTCCGGAGCTGCGCCGTGATTGGACGGTTCGGGGCGGACGAGGGCTGCGATTGGCCGAGGGGAGGGTCCGGGAGGGTGAGACGGAGGCAGGTGTGAGGTGGGAGCTGCTCCATCTGGGACTCGATCCCAAACGGACGGAACAAAAGTAAATCATTCACAAACACACGGGGGACTTCAGGACACGAACCGAGACACACTCTGGTTCAAAACTGATTTAAAAACTAAATATTTCACTTTTAAGCTGAAAAATATTAAAATAAAAGTATGGAGTAAGAAAGCTTTCAAAAGTATTCGTGTGTATAGAATAGAAATCCTTGCATATTTGGCTGTAGTTGCGCATAAAATAAATATTTGTAAACTCTCAAATGAGTCCAGTCGTACATAAAATAGATTGTGTGTATTTTATCCATCAGAATACGAATTGAAAAGTTACGACGTCAAGAATCACAATCACGAAATGAAAATTTACGATTACGCTTTCATCAGTACGAATACGAATTCACAGACGGAATTTTACTGTCAAAAATACGTCATCACTTCACAGACGTTATTTATCGAGCAGAAGAAACATCGATCAAGATCAAGACTGCGCATGTTTACGTTTGTAGCAGAGGGTAAAAACAGAGTAATAACACAACAAGGAGCTACAACAGCGACCAACACGTGGGTTCATTGTAATAATTATTGACCAATTGACCAATCCACAGGGTTGTCGAGCTCCGGCCCTGCCGTGGGCTCTGAGCCTCCGGTCTGGTCCCGGTCTGGTTCTGGTCTTGTCTCGGTCTCGGTCTCAATCCCGTCTCAGTCCCGCTCTGGTCTCGGACCTGGATCAGTCCTGTTCAGTCCGTACCCGGTGCAAAAGTGTCATCGCAGTCACGGAGTCACGAATCATTATCCGTTTTTTCATTTTGGTTTTAAACTGTTGTTTTTTCGCTTATTTTGGTTTTATATTGAAAAACGAATGAACGAAGATACAAGAAGAATGAATAAGATACTGAGTAGAAAGAGGAGGCAGAGGCACTTTCATTTTAGGGCTGATGTAGAGCAGCAGGTGTGAGGATCAAGACCCCAAACACGTGATTATTAAAAAACTAAATATCCATAAACATATACATACTGAATCCAAGTATACTGACAACAAACCATCATAACAAAAAACACTGTTGTGCATAAATTGGAGTCAGTGATAAATATTCCCTTAGGTTACATGGCGCACTTCAAGAACTTGACATTATCACAAGAAGAAAGCAAAATAAATGTAGTAATAAAAGTTATTAAAACTTGACCAGGACTATATTAGTAAGTAAGTCTTTATTTCTATAGCTCTTTTCACGGACATTTTCTGTCCCCAAAAACACTTTACAGAGCATTATTTATTCAGCATTATTCGTTCACTCTATACCTGGTGATGGTAAACTACTGTTGTAGCCACAGCTGCCCTGGGACAGACTGACAGAAGCGCGGCTGTCGTGCCAATCGGTGCCATCGGTCCCTCCGACCACCACCATCACACACACACACACACACACCACTTTCATACTAGGCAATGTGGGTGAAGTGTCTTGCCTAAGGACACACAATGATTGAATTGTAAACTCCACACTATATTAGTACTATATTAGTACTAGACCAGGACTAGACCAGGACCTTCCTCCATTACAGGATTTTATTAAAGTAAAGACTGTGAGTGGGACTAGGGCCACAGCCCGGGGGAACTGTGACGTCCCACACAGACGCTCCACATTCGGGCAATGTGTGTCTCAGTCAGAGGCACAACATTTTGGAACAGTCTGCCACTATCAGTAAGAGAAACTTCAACTCTTGCCACTTTCAAGTCCTACTTAAAAGAGCGGCTAAAGAAAAAACAGACTTGTGGACACTTTTAGTATAGATTTGTTACTTGTTTTTGCTTTGTTTAAATTTGTGGTGTTTCCTGCCGAGGGACGACAGATGGAAATGATCTTAGTCTTGCTATAATCTGGCATATTTACACTGCAATGTTGTAGATGTTCATTAATATGCACTGTCCCTATTAAATAAATGGTCACATTTTTTCTATAGCGCTTTTCCACCTTCAAGGCACTCAAAGCACTTTACAACAAGGAACCACTCACCCATTCACACATCAGTGTACGCAGACACTGTGGGCAAGGTGGGTTAAGTGTCTTGCCCAAGGACACAACGACAGCATTCATCTGTGGGAGCTGGAATCACACCAGCCAACCTGTGGGTCAGTGGATCTGACTGCTCAACCTGTGATGTTTATGTTGAGAGCTGGAATCGAACCACCAACCTTTAGATCAGTGGGCGAATGCTCTACCAACTGAGCTACTGCCGCCCCTTAATAAATAAATATTAGTACTAGACCAGGACTAGACCAGCACTAATCCTGTACTATATCGGCGAGTTTCATTGTTGACAAAAGCGTGTGTTGCATGCTGGGAATTATTTTGGTCGGCGGCAATAAACACTAATTCAACATGACGGACGGAGTGAGAAAGCACGTAAAGGGTATTGATCCCGGTTATTTATCCAGTCTAACGGCAGAGGACCCAAGACCATTTGACCAGAAATTAGTCATAAACATCGATGGACGACAAATCACCCTTTTTAACCCAGACAAAAGGTGGAACAAACCAAATTTCTGGTCAGAATCACCAACAACCTGGACAAATATTCACTTGGGCGATATCCACAATGACTTGGTGGAAACTCCTGGGCCATTCACAGCAGAAAAGATGAAAACCTCCAAGAGTCTCGATGTGTTGTTGAACTTGTTGGAGTCCACGGTTTGTTAGGATCTTCTACGTTTGCTCTGCGGATGTTTGAAAGTCGTTTAATTCACCGTTAGTGGTTCTTTTCACTCAGAATACGAAAAAGACATTTTCCTTCTTCCGTGCTTCTATTTGTGCATCTGATAATGCAGCAGGAATTTACCATTATCGGGGATAAATACGTGAGGTTACGCACTGTGTTTGACGCTACCGTGTTTCTTGCCTCCAACCAAAATATTTCCCAGCAGCAACGCCGGCTTTTAATAACAATGACGTCAGCTGAAACTCGCCGATTAAACCAGTACTATATTATTTCGAATTTTGCTGATAAATTCTTCAGAGCAGTTTATGTAACACCGTCCCTGCCTGTCTCCGTGGAGATATTGTCGCTTTACCTGAAATGTCCCACAGTGTTGCATTAAACTCATCGATCATGAGATAAAGTCACAGGTCAGATCAGCAAGAAAACATTTTTTGATCATTTTTTGGCAATAAAATCCAAAATGAATGACACAGTGGAGCAAAAACATGTCGACTGAGACCAGCAGATGTTAAAAAAGTTACTTAGTGTTACTTTAAAGTTGTTTTCATGCTTGTTTATTTAATCATATTTCTGTACAGAGCAGCAGACTCGCTTCTTGGATGTGGAGTTTGTTTATGTAGGAGGATTTTTTTGAGGCTTAGATCTTCTGCCCACGTCCTGCTCATTTTTATAATTAAGTGTAAGTATTTTTTTTTTTTTTTGGCAAACTTGAGTAATAAATTAAATGTTACTGTTTAAAACTCCTATAAGATCTACTTTTCTACTTTTCTTTTCTCAATTTGTTAGAATAAAAAAAAAAAAGTTACTTCCGACCAAGAAACCAAGACGTACATTGGGTCAGAACGACGTTAAAGTTAAATTTAATAATAAAAACACAAGAAAACACCTTTATTTTGTTGAAATCATTCTCTTTTTTTTGTTTATCATGTTCGTAACCTTTAAGCCTTTTCACTTTACCAAAACACAACTCCAGGTCTGTTTGTGATGAGGAAACGACATTAGACAGAAACACATGTAACCCACCCAACTTTTACTCATTAATTTGTTAGTGTGTTCCTTTAAAGTTCGTTTAACTATCATATCAACTTATCATATGCGCCCAGTAGAGGGTGCTGTAGGTTCTGTTGCAAATGCACCGCCGTCTTGTGAAGAAACTGGACAGTACATAGATAAATCAAATTGCAAAGAGTTCAACAAACGGGATCCTGCTTTGTTGTCGTTCCACATACAAAATGTTCGCTGCAAACTCTGACCCTTTTTGGTTCTTCCTGTGGATCAATCCTGCCCATCGCCTTCGCTTTTCACTATTTTTCAATTCCGTTGGGAAGAGAAACAGTTTGAACGGAGGTTTGCAGTCACACATATTTGATTCCCTTTTGCATTTATGTTGTTCGCAAACAAATTTCTCAAGCCGTTTCCTGCTGTTAGGATCCAACAACCACACAATTACGATGTCCGAATCCCAAAACTAAATTATGACAATATCAGAACCAGAAACAAAAGTGATATGGTTCAAAAGACTTGAAAAGATCGACTTTGTCAATAGACAGCATCCCACTGGGAAAACAAGGAGGTTTGATGCTCACTTTTTCGGAAAATCCTTCCCAGTACGGATTGAGCAATGACCGGAAGTCTGAGATTCTTGATGCATGTATGGCAAAAGGTTTCTATGGCTACCTTCAGACTGCAGGGCTTAACGCTCAATTTAGATTTTTTTGTGAAATCTGATGTTTTTGCGAGGTCGTTCACATTTCCAATTAAATGTGACTTGTATGTGACTCCAGTGTGAACGGTAAACGGCCCAAAAGTGTCCCACATGTGACACTGGAGACACGACGACGTCAACCGCAGCGAGCGTCTCTGTGTTTACAGAAGTTGTCCAAACATGGACGCAGCATCGAGCACCTGGAGATTTTAAAGTTCCTCTCGTACCGGAGCCAGAACATGAACAACTTACTTGTTTTAAGGAGGAGATTGAGAAGGAGAAGGACGAGGTTTTTGGTCGTGGTGTTTTGTGGTTCAGTCTGTTGAAAGGAACGTGTGGATGTGGAGACGGAGCCAAGAGTGGTGAGTGGTGATGTGCTTCACTTCAGTGACACAGAGTTCATTAACAATTTTCACCTACTTCAGCGCAGAATAGTGACGTTTGTGTCTTGTTGATAACGTGTAGGTGGATGAATGCACTTTGGCCGTTCAGACTGAAGTCACATGTCAAAAGATCAGATATGTATCAGTTTCAGGAGCACATATCCAAGTGTCCTGGGTCACATTTGAAAAAATCGGACCTGTGTCGTTCAGACTGTCATTAAAAGATCGGATACAGGAACATAGAGGCCAAAAAATCTGATTTGGGTCACTTCAGGCTGCAGTCTGAACACAGCCTATGTTACCTGTTAAAACCGTGGGCCGTCCTCTTCTCAAGTTCTCACCATGAACTCATAAAACAGCAGCATGTACTGAACTCTGTACGAAATCAGAGCACATCATCCAGGAGGAGAAACAACAGCAGCAACAGCGCTAAAGACACAGGACACTCACTGTGGTCTCTCAGGACGGGACTGTGGGTCTGGTCCTTTGTTGGACCCGTTCGTTGCTCACTGTGGTGCAGGGTATGAAAATTGAGACAGTACTTCGAGCATTTCTTTGTTTAGTTGGCTTTGTAACATCATAATAGCCAACCTAAATCTGACCATAGGTATCTTCATGCGACCGCTGAAGAACACACAGAGAAAGGAAAAAAACACTCCTGCTGAAAAATAAACAAAACCCCCCAGAGAAACACAGTGCAATTACAATAACACCAAAACTTGGTCACTCAACACCGTGGTCTTCTGTCGTCCTCCATGTGCTGGTTCCAGACGGGGGCGAGTAAAACCGGTGCGCAGTGGACTGGGTTCGAGCAGTTCCATGCCATCGTCTGCACTGGTTCCGTGCAGTGAAAGCGAGAATGCTCTGTGGACTACAGGTCCAGACGAGCTGCTCCGGGCCGAGACACCGAACACCACTCCTCGCTCCAGCTCCTCTGAGTCCAACCTGAACAAGAGCTGCTCCCTCTCGGTCACGACTCTGGTTTGGATCAAGTCCGACTGTTGCATTTCTCACACGAGGCTAAATACGGTTCATTTTATAAGTTGAATCAGTTGAATAGTCTGTTAATTCTGTTCAGTCTGTCTGTGTCTTTTTCTTTTTTCACATTTGAGTCTGTATCGCTCAACAATACGGAGATGAGGACCCACGAATATTGTCGGGTATTTGTCACACTGATGCAGCTCCACTTGTCTCGTCTGTCAGCTTCAACCAGGATGTGATAAAACTGAACCTCTGTGTGTTTATCTCTCTGCTGATTACAGCTCTGTGCGCAACACGTTTCTGGCATCTTAATGCGAAAACTAAAAGAACGACTTGAATGAATAAATGACTTGAAAATGTTTTAACTTTACAGTGGAGGTCTGTTGGAGGTCTGTTGGAGGTCTGTTGGAGGTCTGTTGGAGGTGTGTTGGCGGTCTGTTGGAGGTCTGTTGGAGGTCTGTTCACGGTCTGTTCACGGTCTGTTGGAGGTCTGTTAGAGGTCTGTTGGACGTCTGTTGGCAGTCTGTTAGAGGTGTGTTGGTGGTCTGTTGGAGGTCTGTTGGAGGTCTGTTGGAGGTGTGTTGGCAGTCTGTTGGAGGTCTGTTGGAGGTCTGTTGGAGGTCTGTTGGAGGTCTGTTGGAGGTGTGTTGGCAGTCTGTTGGAGGTCTGTTGGCAGTCTGTTGGAGGTCTGTTGGCGGTCTGTTGGAGGTCTGTTGGCAGTCTGTTGGAGGTGTGTTGGCAGTCTGTTGGAGGTCTGTTGGCAGTCTGTTGGAGGTCTGTTGGAGGTCTGTTGGCAGTCTGTTGGAGGTCTGTTGGAGGTCTGTTGGAGGTCTGTTGGAGGTGTGTTGGCGGTCTGTTGGCGGTCTGTTGGAGGTCTGTTGGAGGTCTGTTGGCGGTCTGTTGGAGGTCTGTTGGCGGTCTGTTGGAGGTCTGTTGGAGGTCTGTTTCACGGTCTGTTGGAGGTCTGTTGGCAGGTCTGTTGGCGGTCTGTTGTCTGTTGGAGGTCTGTTGGAGGTCTGTTGGAGGTCTGTTGGAGGTCTGTTGGAGGTCTGTTCACGGTCTGTTGGAGGTCTGTTGGCAGTCTGTTGGAGGTCTGTTGGAGGTCTGTTGGCAGTCTGTTGGCGGTCTGTTGGAGGTCTGTTGGAGGTCTGTTCACGGTCTGTTGGAGGTCTGTTGGCAGTCTGTTGGCGGTCTGTTGGAGGTCTGTTGGAGGTCTGTTGGCCAGGTCTGTTGGAGGTCTGTTGGCGGTCTGTTGGAGGTCTGTTGGAGGTCTGTTGGCAGTCTGTTGGAGGTCTGTTGGCGGTCTGTTGGAGGTCTGTTGGCGGTCTGTTGGAGGTCTGTTCAGCAGTCTGTTGGAGGTCTGTTGGAGGTCTGTTCACGGTCTGTTGGAGGTCTGTTGGAGGTGTGTTGGCGGTCTGTTGGCGGTCTGTTGGCAGTCTGTTGGCAGTCTGTTGGAGGTCTGTTGGCGGTCTGTTGGAGGTCTGTTGGCAGTCTGTTGGAGGTGTGTTGGCGGTCTGTTGGGTCTGTTGGCGGTCTGTTGGCGGTCTGTTGGAGGTCTGTTGGCGGTCTGTTGGAGGTCTGTTGGCGGTCTGTTGGCGGTCTGTTGGCAGTCTGTTGGAGGTCTGTTGGAGGTCTGTTGGAGGTCTGTTGGCGGTCTGTTGGAGGTCTGTTGGCAGGTCTGTTGGCGGTCTGTTGGTGGTCTGTTGGCGGTCTGTTGGCGGTCTGTTGGAGTCTGTTGGCAGTCTGTTGGCAGTCTGTTGGCGGTCTGTTGGAGGTCTGTTGGCGGTCTGTTGGAGGTCTGTTCACGGTCTGTTGGCGGTCTGTTGGTGGTCTGTTGGAGGTCTGTTGGCAGTCTGTTGGAGGTCTGTTCACGGTCTGTTGGCGGTCTGTTGGTGGTCTGTTGGAGGTCTGTTGGAGGTCTGTTGGAGGTGTGTTGGCGTCTGTTGGCGTCTGTTGGCGGTCTGTTGGAGGTCTGTTGGAGGTCTGTTGGAGGTCTGTTGGAGGTCTGTTGGGGTCTGTTGGAGGTCTGTTGGAGGTCTGTTGGCGGTCTGTTGGAGGTCTGTTGGAGGTCTGTTGGCGGTCTGTTGGAGGTCTGTTGGCGGTCTGTCTGTTGGCGGTCTGTTGGAGGTCTGTTGGCAGTCTGTTGGAGGTCTGTTCAGTCTGTTGGCGTCTGTTGGAGGTCTGTTGGAGGTCTGTTGGCAGTCTGTTGGAGGTCTGTTCAGGTCTGTTGGCGGTCTGTTGGCGGTCTGTTTGGAGGTCTGTTGGAGGTCTGTTGGCGGTCTGTTGGCAGTCTGTTGGAGGTCTGTTCACGGTCTGTTGGCGGTCTGTTGGCAGTCTGTTGGAGGTCTGTTCACGGTCTGTTGGAGGTCTGTTGGCAGTCTGTTGGAGGTCTGTTGGAGGTCTGTTGGCGGTCTGTTGGAGGTCTGTTGGAGGTCTGTTGGCAGTCTGTTGGAGGTCTGTTCACGGTCTGTTGGCGGTCTGTTGGAGGTCTGTTGGAGGTCTGTTGGAGGTCTGTTGGCGGTCTGTTGGAGGTCTGTTCACGGTCTGTTGGCGGTCTGTTGGCGGTCTGTTGGAGGTCTGTTGGCGGTCTGTTGGCGGTCTGTTGGAGGTCTGTTGGAGGTCTGTTCACGGTCTGTTAGCAGTCTGTTGGCGGTCTGTTGGAGGTCTGTGGGAGGTCTGTTGGAGGTCTGTTCACGGTCTGTTGGAGGTCTGTTGGCGGTCTGTTGGCGGTCTGTTGGCAGTCTGTTCACGGTCTGTTGGAGGTCTGTTGGAGGTCTGTTGGTCTGTTGGCGGTCTGTTGGCGGTCTGTTGGAGGTCTGTTGGGGTCTGTTGGCGGTCTGTTGGAGGTCTGTTTCAGGTCTGTTGGGGTCTGTTCAGGTCTGTTGGCGGTCTGTTGGGTCTGTTGGGGTCTGTTGGAGGTCTGTTGGCGGTCTGTTGGAGGTCTGTTCACGGTCTGTTGGAGGTCTGTTCACGGTCTGTTGGCGGTCTGTTGGAGGTCTGTTGGAGGTCTGTTGGCAGTCTGTTGGAGGTCTGTTCACGGTCTGTTGGCGGTCTGTTGGAGGTCTGTTGGAGGTCTGTTGGAGGTCTGTTGGTCTGTTGGGGTCTGTTGGAGGTCTGTTGGCGGTCTGTTGTCTGTTGGCAGTCTGTTGGCGGTCTGTTGGCGGTCTGTTGGAGGTCTGTTGGAGGTCTGTTCACGGTCTGTTAGCAGTCTGTTGGCGGTCTGTTGGAGGTCTGTGGGAGGTCTGTTGGAGGTCTGTTCACGGTCTGTTGGAGGTCTGTTGGCGGTCTGTTGGTGGTCTGTTGAGGTCTGTTGGTTCGGTCTGTTGGCGGTCTGTTGGCGGTCTGTTGGAGGTCTGTTGGAGGTCTGTTGGCGGTCTGTTGGAGGTCTGTTCACGGTCTGTTCTGTTGGTCTGTTGGCAGTCTGTTGGAGGTCTGTTCACGGTCTGTTGGCGGTCTGTTGGCAGTCTGTTGGCGGTCTGTTGGAGGTCTGTTGGCGGTCTGTTGGCAGTCTGTTGGCAGTCTGTTGGAGGTCTGTGGGAGGTCTGTTGAGTTTTAGCGTATGAAACATGTATTTTTGTGTTAATAGTTTTGGAAGGAGCCTCGGTGGATAAAAGAGGTAAACACACAGAGAGACAGAGAGAGATACACATCCTCTGGGCCAGGGCAAGAACCTTTAAGTTTGTACTTTGGGTTTTTAAGTTATTTCAGGAGAGTCAAACTCAAATTCACAGAGGCCAAAATTCATTCAACAACATCTGCAACATTTTCTTTTCTTTTGAGATATGTAATGTTAAAGTTTTTCTTATTAAAATAAATGTTTAATAATAGTTTTGCTTAAACACTGAATCCAGAACAAGCAGAATATAAAATAATAACAACATTTTAAATAAATAATGTCTCTATAGTCTATCTGTAGCAGCGGGCAGCTCTAATACAGATTTGATATGATCTTGCAGGCCAAATATAATTATATCATTATATCATTATTATATTATTATTATTATTATTATTTTGTTGTGACTGAGTGGTAGCACTTTCCATTTTGTTCTGGGTGTGGCTACTCCCTCTCAAGTTGTCCTTGTTTGGTTGAGTTTTAACATTTATTTCTGTTTCAGCAGGACTTATTCCTTGTTTTTAGTCGTGTATTAATACATCTTGTCCATTTTTATCAGTTTAACCACCACCTGTTTTTTTATAGAATAAATCATTTTAAATTTTAATTGCTCCTTTAGTCTTTTAAAACATTTTAATTACATCTTTTAACGTCAAGTCTCTGTCCTTTTAGTCCATTGATATTCATTTGGCCTTCCGATACTTTATGTTATTAGGTTCTTTTTTCAGACCTAGAGTTTTGTTTCATACAGTCTTCCTCAGAGTGGTCACGTGATGTTGCTGTGACGACGTCAGCTGACACTGTCAGGTATGAAACAAAACTCTAGGTATGAAAAAAGAACTTAATAACATCTCTGTCCTTTTATTTACAATCTTATCTGTGGCCTTGGGTATTTTATGTATTTTAGTATTTTAAACATGTATTTATTTATTGAAAGTGGTACCTCGGGTCACAAGTGTATTCTTTGTCTAACAAGTTACACACTGGGGCTTTAACCATCAAATCTAACCTCAAATTGTGGACAGTTTGTTTTGCTCTTGTCACGGCCTGGGGCTCATGTTCTAAAACGTGTCACGAACAACTCACACTCACGTTTTTCAAATAAATGTCGTGTTTCTTTGACATTTAGATTAGTTTTAATTTAGAGCTGTTTGGGGAAAAAGACAGATGCTACGCTCACTGACCTTCAGCGAGTCGGAAACAGAGCTCCGTGCCAAAAACAGAACAAACAAGCGCGTCTCATTTTTCATTTAATTTTCAAAAGCTAAAGTGAAAAAACAAGAATTATTACTTAATCAGCGAAAGAAGGAGACTCTAAAATTGAATAATTTAAAATACCATAAAATAAAATAAAGAGAAGCGCAGGGATAATGGAACGCAGCCAAAACAAAGTCCAGTCTGGACCTGATTCTTAATTTTAATGCACCGTGATTATCACAACACAAACAAGGATTTAAATTTAAAGCTGCAGTGTGTAACTTTTTTTTGATGGAGGGCACACCTGACTCTTTGTAGATAGTTAACGCCAAGAAAAGTAATTTCCAAATGACATTTCCATGGAGACGAACAGAAAGTGATGAGTCAGGTCTGTGGAGAAGCAGCCCCGCTCATTGTGAGAATACGTGATTTTGACAATAAATGCTCTTTTTTCTAGCTTTTGGCTGAAATGTTACACTGTGGGACTTTAAGCATTCACCAATCAGCTCAAGGGTACTGGGCATTACTGTTGTTGTGTCCATGAGCAAAGCACCTGAAAAGCTACAAAGACGGGGTATGCAAAATAGATCATGATCAATTTCCAAATCCACATTGAGAACACACACACACACACACACACACACACACACACACACTTTACACACCTTATGTGCTGTGGCGTTGTATGCATTTGTATTTATTGTTCTGTATTGTATTATTGTCCTGTCTAATGTCTGTGTGCATGTTGTATGTCGTCAGACGTCCACCATAATTCAAATAAATAGAGATGTGCATGTCTCAAGAACATGTCTCAAAAAAAAGTGTGCTTTATAGTGGGGCGGCAGTAGCTCAGTTGGTAGAGCATTAGCAGTCAGATCCACTGACCCACAGATTGGCTGGTGTGATTCCATCTCCCACAGATGAATGCTGTCGTTGTGTCCTTGGGCAAGACACTTAACCCACCTTGCCCACAGTGTCTGCGTAAGCTGGTGTGTGAATGGGTAAGTGGTTCCTTGTTGTGAAGCACTTTGATTGCCTGCCTTGAAGGTGGAAAAGTGCTACTGAAAAATGTGACCATTTACCATTATAATGAGTCAAGTTTGCTGACTCACTAAATATATATATATATATAAAAGGAAGGAAGGAAGGAAGCTTGAAAAGGACACTAAAAGATTAGCAGAAAAGAGGAATCATTTACGCTTTAACCTTAGGTGTCGACACAAAGTAACTTTTGTCCAGTCGACAAACTGAATTTTCTCCTCGTTGATGGTCCTTGTTTTAAAGCCATCTAACTGTACCATCTAAGGCTTGTGCTCTTATATCGACTCAATTTCATGCAAATGTGGAAATGATTAGCTCTCTGGCATTTTCCTTTTGTAAAGGCAGCCCACCAGAGGCAGAAGGTTGGAGACGCCTGTGTTACGTGTTAGGAGTTAATGCCTCATAGAAATGTTAAAGCACAAAAACATTTGAATAAATCAGAAAAACTTTCACTCACTCCAAACTATTCTGTGTAGAATAAAAAAAGATAATGACTTTTCTCTTTTATGTTTGACTCCAGCGACATTGACCGGTCCCTCGTTGCTGCCTGTCAAAACTCAAATTCATTTTCAAATTTGTTCCGTTAAAGTTTTCATTTTCATTCAGAATCGTTTAAGACCAAAGTGACAGTTGTTTAGTGTTGATAATGGCGTCCACACAGAGCTGCTCTCCCAGCGCTTCCCAAGGTCAGGCTTCTGCGAGCGAAAGGACTCATTTACTGAACGCTGAATTAACCCCGGGTCCTGCAAACATCTTTCAGTTTCCATCAAAAAACTGCAAATTACATTCAGGAAAATTCTCCTCAGCTTCCGACCTTCAGAGAAACGATGGAACTAAGTGGACTAAATGTGGCCGGTTTAAAAAGGCCCATTCAAAGCGACGAGTCAAACGGGGTTATTATATTGTATTTATTTGCACTTTGGGAGAGAAACGGAGTCCTGGAAAGAATAAAAAGTGAAGTAGAAAGCGTGCGCTGTCAGCTGAAGAGAGAGAAAGAGAGAATTTTACCATTTTCATTTTGATAATGCACTTGGTTTAAAGGTTTTGAAGTGAAAGCTTTAGTTTGCATAAAAATCAAACACTCAAACGTCCCTGCAAAACATTCTTTCTTTTTTCATGTGTTTAAGCGAAATGTGTCTTGCCCCAATACAGATTTATTCAAGCCTGTTGACAGAAATTTGAGGGCCCAGGGCCAACAAACTTCATATGGGCCCCCCTCTGATATAAAGTCATAGAAAGAGGGTTCAATTCCCGGGGTTTTACAACAGATCTTTTTATCCGCTGCGTTCTCTTTGCATCCAATTATGAGGAGTTTTATTGTCTGATAATCAGGAAGTATGTGTTTGCATGCTAGTTGTTCCTGGACTCGGTGTAGCGCAGAGTCCCACAGTCCACACCGCGACCATAGACTTCTATAGAACACAGACTGACCAACACAGAGGACGAAATAATGACCCGACCTGAGAGAAAAACTCTTCCCTTGGACGCAGCAGGAGCCAGGCTTTGATTTAATGAACGCAACTTTAACACTTTTACTTTAGTCTTTACGCACCGAGCGTCAGAGTGACCTGAAGTCTGTGACCCGAGTCTGCGGACAACACGAAGCCCACTGCCCGAACCTGACCCCAACCAAAATCTTCCCTACATTTTTGTGTAATGGGGAACTGAGCACATGAGAGCTGCTCTCTGACTGTATGAAGAACAGAATAATGCCCGAGCCCGTCCCGACCCAGACCCACACTCACAGACCCAGACCCACACTCACAGACCCACACTCACAGACCCAGACCCACCCTCACAGACCCAGACCCACCTCACAGACCCAGACCCACACTCACAGACCCAGACCCACCCTCACAGACCCAGACCCACACTCACAGACCCAGACCCACACCTAACAGACCCACACTCACAGACCCAGACCACACTAACAGACCCAGACCCACACTCACAGACCCACACTCACAGACCCACACTCACAGACCCACACTCACAGACCACAGACCCACACTCACAGACCCACACTCACAGACCCAGACCCACACTCACAGACTCACAGACCCAGACCACACTCACAGACCCACCCTCACAGACCCAGACCCACACTCACAGACCCACACTCACAGACTCACACCCACAGACCCCAGACCCACACCCACAGACCCAGACCCACACCCACAGACCCAGACCCACACCACAGACCCAGACCCACACTCACAGACCCACACTCACAGACCCACACTCACAGACCCAGACCCACACTCACAGACCCAGACCCACACTCACAGACCCAGACCCACACTCACAGACAGACCCACACTCACAGACCCACACTCACAGACCCACACTCACCCACACTCACAGACTCACACCCACAGACCCAGACCCACACCACAGACCCAGACCCACACCCACAGACCCAGACTCACACTCACAGGTTCAGCAGTTTGGATGTTTCATGTGGACTTTAATTGGCAGAATAACATCTGTATCTGATGTGTTTCGTGCTAAATCTGTGTCCTCGTGTCCTCGTGTCCTTCCCTCGCTCCTTTCCCTCTCCAGGGGAGGGCATCTGAATCTCTCGCACGCGCTCATAATTTGACCATTCAGATCAGCGCGTGCACGTATCATAGACAGACTTAAAAATATAGCGATAAAACTCTTGAAACAGCAAAAAAACACATGGGCTTTACTGCAAAAATGTTCTGCCTAAATATTATAAAATATGATTAAATGAACAGATGAGTCATTGTTGTCACGTTTAGTTTTGTATTTATTTATTAAACAAGGTTTAATAAAGTCTTTAATAAAGTCTTTGTCGTGATCACGTGGTGCTGCGTGGAGCGTCCTCCTCCCTCTGTCCCGCGTGTCTCGGTCAAACCCACTGATTATCGGCTCATGTTTAGGGAAATCTCATTCACGAGTCACTTTACATGCTCCTGTTATGGTGAGGTGGAGGTGTGGAGAGGGCGTGACGTAGAGGTGAGATCGGGCCTAAAAAATCCAGCCCGACCCGACCAATTAACTTGATTTGCAGGCCCGAGCCCGAAGCAAACCCGAAATGTCATATTTTATTTGTGACTCGGGAGGAGGAGCAGTGCTCAGCGTCGAGGTGCCAGTCTTTTTGCTCTCGTATGAAAGCAAAGCGCCACATTGACGACATTCAGCGAAGCCAACGCAAGTTTCTGTAGCATTTTCAACAATCAATTTGAAGCTTTTCCACACCTCACTCTTACCGGTGCGTGTGTTGTCTTTTCAGTTCTCCTGCCTTTAGTTTAACTTCTTGCTCCTCCATATTGGGGACACCAGGTCAAAATAGATGCAGACTTGCGGAGGGGAAGATTATTAAATGAAGAGGAGGCGTTCACGTGCGCAGAGCTCTGGCTCTGCAGATCCTGCTTAGTAGTTAAATAGCAATTACATTACATTACTTCTCTGTTTTATCCATATTATTTATTTTATAACAAGTATTCCTTAGTTTAGTATCCACACATCGTTTTAGCATACATTTTATAAACATATATTTATTTGAAGCCCGAGCCCGACCCGACCCGAAGTAATGATTGACCCGAAATTCGGGTCGGGCTTGGGCTCGGTCTTAAGATCTTACCTCTAACGTGACGTAGGTTTACGTGCGCAAATTGTAGTTGCAGGTGGGATTTATAAAGCAAAGATTGCAGGTTTGGTGCGTGCGGTGGGTTTTCTAAATATGGAGTTTGCGGCGCACGCCTGTCGTAGCTACAGACGTACGCACTAACGTACGACAACTCCTGCGCAGTTTTTATAAATGAGGCCCCTGGACTGAGAAAAGAGTGAGGAAGAACTTTGGACCACTGCTATGGAGTAAAAACGCTTTCAGAAATATTCATCTAGAAGTCTGTGCATATTTTTCTGTAGTTGAGCGTAAAATGAATATTCGTAAACTCTCGAATGACTCTAGAATATTCATATTGTGTGTATTTTATCTATCAGAATACCAATTGAAAAGTTACGACGTCAAGAATTATAATCACAAAATAAAAAATTTACGATTATGCTTTCTTCAGACGCGACTTGACTGTCAAAAATATGTCATCACTTCACAGGCTTTAATAAACTGAGCAGAAGAAACACTGCTGAATTAGGTCTAAACCAGGACTAAACCAGGACTAAATCAGGACTAAATCAGGACTAAACCAGGACTAAATCAGGACTAAACCAGGACTAAATCAGGACTAAATCAGGTCTAAACCAGGTCTAAACCAGGACTAAACCAGAACTAAATCAGAACTAAACCAGGAGGACTGATCCCAGGTCTAAACCAGGACTAAATCAGGACAAAACCAGGTCTAAACCAAGTCTAAACCAAGACTGAACCAAGACTAAACCAGATTTAAACCAGGTCTAAACTAGGACTAGACCAGGTCTAAACCAAGTCTAAACCAGGACTAAATCAGGACTAAACCAGGTCTAAACCAGGTCTAAACCAGGACTAATCTTGGACTTGATAGAGGGAGAACCTCAAGCCCGTGGAGCAGGGTGTCCGCTGCACGTCGCCCTGTGGGGCCCGGAGTCCTGGTTCAGTTCTGGATCAGTCTTGTTTTAGTCCTAGTTCACTCATACACGCGTGCACTGTTTTAAACAAACAAGTTCAGGTACAGCACCCTTAATGAACTTTTATCAATTAAAGCTCTACTGTGTAACATTTCAGTCAAAAAAAGACCCCCTAAACTGCCTCTTAGTGGAATAAATAAACCACCCAAAGCTCTTAACATGTTACCTTTTAATGTTTTGAATGGTATATTTCTGCTCCCTGTGCTAAGTCACCCCACCTTCAGAGCACAACGTAACACACACTGAAGTTACAACACATCACGTCAGATTTGTGAAGTTGTAATGTTCAGTTTTGTATCTTTTTTTTTTTTTGTATATTTGTGGAGAATTATTGTGTGATGTAGACTTGTGGGCGGAGCCTCATACAGAATCTAAGTTTGAATAGGGCCAATGAGAGATCACTAAATTACTCAGACATGGTAAAAAGCTCCAGAAAGTTGATTCTGAGTGATACCCCCGCTTTAAAAAACAATTAAGGACAAATACAAGAGTGAAATTTGATCTTATTGAAACTTTATTGAGTTCCTTCGGTCGTCGTGGCTCAGGTGTTGTAGCTCACTCTTCTGGATCTGGTCTGGTTCAGGTCTGGTCCAGGTCTGGTTCCAGGTTTAGTTGGAGGCCAGAGTCTGGTCCACCCAGGACCTGAGCTTGGTGACGCGGGCGTAAACTCCGGGGGTGGAGGTGGAGCATCTGCTGCTGCCCCAGGACACGATACCCACCAGGGTCCAGGCGTTGTCCTTCTCACAGACCAGAGGGCCACCAGAGTCACCCTGAAACACACACAACACGTTCAGACTTCTGGTTTCACACAAAGAAATATACAAAAGTGTGACGAGAACTTCAACAGATCTTGGTATTTTAAAGGTGAAGTGTGTAATGAGGCAGGAAGTGGCTCCAGCTCCAGTAAATAATATAAAAATTATAGTACAGACCATTGTAATCTGTGTGTCATTTGTTCATTTGTTTTTCAAGATAAAACCAAAAATAAGAAAACGAAAAAAAAAATTTTTTTTTCATTATTTGTCTCCAAAACCAAAATGAAAAAACAGATAATGATTAATTTTTTCAGTTTTCAATTTTGTGTTTAAATGAAAAATTGGAAAAAAAAAAAGAAAAAAGAAAAAGATAACGGACATTTCCTGTTTACGTGACTTAAACTGTGATGCCACGTACGGACTTAACCTGGACTGAACCAGAACTGAACTAGGACTAAACTGGTCTGGTCCTGATCTCAGTCCCTGTCTCAATCACTGTCTGGTCCCAGTCTGGTGCCGGTTTCAGTCCTGGTCTGGTCCCGGTCTCAGTCTCAGTTTTGGTCCCGGTCTGGTCCCTGTCTCAGTTCCAGTCTCAGTTCCGGTCTCAATCCCGATCTCAGTCCTGGTCTGGTCTCGGTCTCAGTCCCCGTCTCAGTCCTGGTCCTGTTCCCGGTCTCAGTTCCGGTCTCAGTCCCCGTCTCAGTCCTGGTCCTGTTCCCGGTCTCAGTTCCGGTCTCAGTCCTTGGTTTAGTTCTGGTTCATCCTTGGTTTAGTCCTGGTTCAGTCCTTGGTTTAGTCCTGGTTCAGTCCTTGGTTTAGTCCTGGTTCAGTCCTTGGTTTAGTTCTGGTTCAGTCTTGGTTTAGTCCTGGTTCAGTCCTTGGTTTAGTCCTGGTTCAGTCCTTGGTTTAGTCCTGGTTCAGTCCTTGGTTTAGTTCTGGTTCAGTTCGGCATCGCAGTTTAAGTCATGTAAAAGTTTGGGAAACACTGGTACAGACTGTGTAGTTTTATATTGTGTTGATCATGCAGGAGGAGGCTCCAGCTCCTGTGTAATACAATATACTATTGTATAATATATTATAACATAGTATAATATAGTATACTATATATATAATATAGTATAATATAGTATATATACTATAGTATATTATACTATAGTATATTATACTATAGTATAATATATTATATATGTTATAATATACTAGTATAATATATTATATTATACTATAGTATATTATACTATAGTATAATATAGTATAATGTATTATACTATATTATACTATAGTATAATATATAATAATATATAATAATAAATATATATTAAAATAATATATAATATATAGTATATTATACTATAGTATAATATAGTAGAGTACAGTAGAGTATAGTATAGTACAGTATTGGGGATGTAACGATATCCAAATCCCTCGATACGATATTTTCATAGTATGCATGTCACGGTGCGATATTTATAGTTAAAATACCTTGACAAGACTTAATCCAAAGTACTAAGATTTAAAACTCTTTATAACATAATTTCTTCATGCTGTCTGTGCTGAAATGAAGCAAAGGATCATGGTCTATGTAGTTCCCTCTGTTTTTTTGTTTGTTTTTTTTGCTGATGCTGCACCATAACAATGAATTAAGCAAAGACACTTGTAATTCAATATATTGATGGTGCATGATGGTACTGTGAGGCTTTTGATGATATGATATCACAATTTTTCAGTTATTGGTACATCCCTATATAGTACAACATAGTATATTGTGTTTACCATGCAGGAGGAGGCTCCAGCTCCAGTATATAGTTTATAGTATAGTATAGTATATAGTATTATATCATATTTACCATGCAGGAGGAGGCTCCAGCGGCTCCAGCGCAGATCATCACGTCGCTGATTTGGTTGCCCCAGTGTCTCTTGCACTGATCGTTGGACAGAAGAGGCAGAGAGGCCTGCTGCAGCTTGTTGGGGGTGCTGGGAGCTACAACACACACATTCACAAATTCATGTTTCTGTAAAATTATCTGTCAGAAAATGTAGTTTTTAAGTCATCCTGGTTTATTTAGCCCTGGCTCATGTGACTCCCCTGAGGTAAGATATCAGAGAAGTGCACACTGGTCTGGTTTGGTACTGGTTTAGTCCTGGTTCAGTCCTGCTCTAGTCCTGCTTTAGTCTTTGTTCTGCTCTTGGTCTCACCGTTGTAGCGGGTCAGGCCCCATCCGGAGGTCACGCAGGTCATGCCGGGGTTGTAGACGTCGCTGGACTCGGCCACACACACGGGGGACACGGTCTTGCCCATGCGCGCGGGGGTGGACAGCTTGATCAGGGTGATGTCGTTGTTGATGGTGCGGGGGTTCCAGTTGGGGTGAGTGAACACCTTTGGGAGACAGACCACAAATATTATGCATTATTTGTTTAAGATTTAACATCCTGGTTGGTGATCATTGATTTTTTTCAGGAGCTTTCTTCCTTGAGCGTCTCATAATGTGTGAGTTTTATTTAGGGCTCGACCGATATGGATTTTGTTGCGGCCGATATGATGCTGATAAAATGGGAGTTGGAGCTGCCGATAGCCGATATAATCGCCAATATATTTAGTGATGTAAAAATTCACTGTAAATTTGAATTGTTTGTTTGTTTGGCTCTAGTGGATTTTAAATTGGGTTTATTTAAGCAATATTTATTGTTATTCTGCCTCTTTACGTCATATTTACAGACAGTAGGTCGGACTAATGGCATTTTTGCATCACATTCTACACACTAGTGATGGGGATTCCAGTTCTTTTTAGAGAAACGGCTCTTTTGGCTCAGCTCACTAAAAACAGCTGCCTCTATCGGCTCCCAAGCGGCTCTTCAGACTGTTTTGTTACAAGCAGGACTAAACCAGAACTGAACCAGGTCTAAACCAGGACTGAAAAAGGACTAAACCAGGACTAAAACGGATCTAAACCATGTGTAAAACAGGACTAAACCAGAAGTGAACCAGGACTGAGTGTCAGGACTCTGTCTCTATTTCTCTCCCTCTCTTCAAGCCCAAGATTAGTCCTGGTTTATTCATTTTATGCTGAACTACAGCCAAACATGCACTTTTTCTTTTTTCTTTTTTTTATCCTATGCACACGCAGATTTCTGAAAGTTTCGTTTTCAGCCGCTGTCAAACTAGTGAAGAGAAAAAAGTGAGAGAAAGAGAGAGCGTGAGAGTAAGTAAAGTACCGCTATTAGCCTTTAGTCATAAATGCTGCGCGCATCGGTAATTAATTATATGCACAAATTTCATCATTCACACCTCTATTCTATTTTTGGACTCTTTTTGGATTTGGTTTCTTCTCTTTTTTTGGTTTTGTTACGTTAAACAACTAAAGCAGTCGTGCATTTTGGGTCCTCCCTTTGTTTCCACGTGACAAAACTAGATCGATTTTCAGCTGCAGCATCAGAACCTAAGTACGTGCTGCCTCCTGTGGCCTCTGCAATCTCAAGTACTATGTGACATCACGCAGAGCTGCCCAGATTACAGCCCCTCCTGCCCTTTCAGCTGAGCCCTTTCAGCTGAGCAGTTCTGGCTGAAATGTGTCTGTAGACGGAGTTTAGGCGTTTAGTCTCGCTTAAAGACGCTCAAACGCGCTCAAAGATCCGCTCCAGTACCGGGGTTTGGGGTTATGTCGCCATCTGCTGGAATTAATGACACATACTGAACGATTTAAACGCCAAGAATGAAGCAAAACACAGCTCCAGTTACGTTTTTGATGAGGGCACAGTCTTATATCATGATTAAAATATTGTGTGTTCTCTCGGTATATTTGTCTTACTCTGGCGGGCTTGATCTTCTGCACGACCTCGTTGGAGCCGTAGCCCTTATCGTGCTCTCCAAGAATCACGTAGTGGTAAGTTCTGATCAACAGAAACACACGAGAGTCAGGAACACATTTAACAGACATGGAAAAAACGTGAGAAACAGATTTTATAGATGTGTAAATCCTGCCGTACATTATAAAAATTAGAGTCTTATTGGTTCTCTGGGATAAATATTGGAAACACTTACAATATAGATCAATGATTCACCAGAGGTCAAATTTTCTATCTTTGTTTTTCAGTTGGTTTAGATTTTAGCTTTAGTTCTGGTTTATCGCACATATAATCTTTGTTTAGTCTTGGTTCAGTCCTGGTTCAGTCCTGGTTTAGTCCTGGTTCATTCCTTTTTCAGTTCTGGTTCATTAGTGGTTCAGGCCTGGGTCAGTCCTGCTTTAGTCCTGGTTCAGTCCTGGTTTAGTCCTGTTTTAGTCCTGCTTTAATCCTGCTTTAGTCCTGGTTCAGTCCTGGTTTAGTCCTGTTTTAGTCCTGCTTTAATAATGCTTTAGTCCTGGTTTAGTCCTGTTTTAGTCCTGCTTTAATCCTGCTTTAGTCCTGGTTCAGTCCTGGTTTAGTCCTGTTTTAGTCCTGCTTTAATCCTGCTTTAGTCCTGGTTCAGTCCTGGTTTAGTCCTGTTTTAGTCCTGCTTTAATAATGCTTTAGTCCTGGTTTAGTCCTGTTTTAGTCCTGCTTTAATCCTGCTTTAGTCCTGCTTTAGTCCTGGTTTAGTCCTGTTTTAGTCCTGCTTTAATCCTGCTTTAGTCCTGGTTCAGTCCTGGTTTAGTCCTGCTTTAATCCTGGTTTAGTCCATGGTTCAGTCCTGGTTTAGGCCTGGTTCAGGCCTGGTTCAGTCCTGGTTTAGTCCTAATTCAGTACTGGTTCAGTCCTGGTTTAACCTTAGTTCAGTCCTGGTTCAGTCCTGGTTTAGGCCTGGGTTAGTCTTGGTTTAGTCCTGCTTTAGTCCTGGTTCAGTCCTGGTTCAGTCCTGGTTTAGTCCTGGTTTAGGCCTGGGTTAGTTTGGTTAGTCCTGGTTTAGTCCTGGTTCAGTCCTGGTTCAGTCCTGGTTCAGTCCTGGTTTAGTCCTGGTTTAGCCTTAGTTCAGTCCTGGTTTAGTCCTGTTTTGGTCCTTGTTCAGTCCTGGTTTAATTCTGGTTCAGTCCTGGTTTAGTCCTGGATTAGACCTAGTTCTCTACTGCTTTAGTCCTGGTTCAGTCCTGGTTTAGCTTTGGTTCAGTTCAGGTTTAATTCTAGTTCAGTCTTGGTTAAGCACATTTATTTTTCAGTTCATTTTCTTTGTAAAATGTGTAATAATCCCGTGTCTGACCTGACGTTGCAGTGGGCGGCGGTCAGGACCCAGTTCTCGTTGATGAGGGAACCTCCGCAGAAGTGGAAGCCGTTGGATTGCTGAGACACAGACACAGATTTAGACTTAAGTTTCTGTCTTAAACACACTGAAGTCGACAGTACAAGTGTTTTATGAGACGAAGCGTTTGAGTCTGACCTGGAGAGACACCTGCCAGGGCCAGGAGTGGGGCACGGCCTCCTCTCCGTTGACGATGCGGGCGTAGCCGGTCACCTCGGGGGGGATTTCGGGGACACCGCAGCCTGGACACACAAACACAGACTTTAACCCAAAACTGTGATTATGATAAAACTGTTTTAACTAAAATGCCTCTCTCTGATCTGAACAATCACTCAAATCTAAAGCAGGACTAAACTGGTCACAAACCAGAACTAAACCAGGACTAAACTAGGACTAAACCAGGACTAAACTAGAACTAACCCAGGTCTAAACTAGAACTAACGTAGGACTAAACCAGGCCTAAACTAGAACAAATCCAGGACTAAACCAGGTCCAGAGAAAAATTAACCCAGGACTAAACTAGAACTAACCCAGAACTAAACCAGGTCTACACTAGAACTAACATAGGACTAAACCAGGCCTAAACTAGAACAAATCCAGGACTAAACCAGGTCTAACTAGAATTAACCCAGGACTCAACCAGGCCTAACCTAGAACTAATCCAGGACTAAACCAAGCCTAAACTGCAACTAAACCAGGACTCAAACAGGCCTAAACTAGAATTAAAACCAGGACTAAATCAGGTCTAAATTAGAACTAACCCAGGACTAAACCAGGCCTAAACTAGAACTAAACCAGGTCTAAACTAGAATTAACCCAGGACTAAATCAGGTCTAAACTAGAACTAATTCAGGACTAAATCAGGTCTAAATTAGACCTACCCCAGGATTAAACCAGGTCTAAACTAGAACTAACTCAGGACTAAACCAGGTCTTAAGTAAAACTAACCCTGGACTAAATTAGAACTAACTCAGGACTAAACCAGGCCTAGAGTAGAACATACCGAGGACTCAACCAGGTCTAAAGTAGAACTAACCCAGGACTAAACCAGGTCTAAACCAGAATTAAGACCAGGACTAAATCAGGTCTAAATTAGAACTAACCCAGGACTAAAACAGGTCTAAACCAGGCCTAAACTAAAACTATCTCATGACTAATCCAGGTCTAAACTATAATTAAGAGAAGGACTAAATCAGGTCTAAACAAGACCTAAACCAGGTCTAGAGTAGAACTAACCCAGGCCTAAACTAGGTCTAAATTAGAGCTAACCCAGGACTAACCCAGTACTAACCCAGTACTAACCCAGGACTAAACCAGGCCTAAACTAGAACTAACCCAGGTCTAAACTAGAACTAGTCCAGGACCAAACTAGAACTAATCCAGGACTAAACCAGGTCTGACCCAGGACTAGACCGTGTCCGTGTGTGTGCAGTTCCGTTCTCTCACCGTAGGCGGCGCTGACGAAGGCGAGGCAGGAGACGATCCACAGGAAGGCCATTGTGACGATGCTCGGCTGTCGGACCGGACCCCCTTTTAAACCCGGGACCCCCGGCTCTCGGCCAATCGGAGCGCTCCGCCATACGTCCCCCTCGGCCAATCAGAAGAGGCCGTCCCCGAGCCTATAGACGCAGGTGTTTATCTGTGTTTATGTCCCACGGGTTTAACGTACAGGTGCAGGGTCACGCCAACGCTGCATCTTTAACATGAGCGTGTTTACGTTTGAGGACTTCAGGAGTTTATTTATTTTATTTGCTTGTTTCCATGGAGATTTGAGAAGGTTTCACAGTATAGACTTGATTGATTGATTGATTTCAGATTTCACTGGTATATACTTTATTGAGCCACAAACCAGGACTAAACCAGGTCTAAACTAGAACTAAACCAGGTCTAAACTAGAACTAAACCAGGTCTAAACTAGAACTAATCCAGGTCTAAACCAGAACTAAACCAAGTCTAAATTATAACTAACCAAGGCCTAAACCAGGTCTAAACTAGACCTAAACCAGGTCTAAACTAGAACTAAACCAGATCTAAACTAGAACTAATCCAGGTCTAAACTAGAACTAAACCAGGTCTAAATTAGAACTAACCAAGGCCTAAACCAGGTCTAAACTAGATCTAAACCAGGTCTAAACTAGAACTAAACCAGATCTAAACTAGAACTAAACCAGGTCTAAACTAGAACTAAACCAGGTCTAAACTAGAACTAAACCAGGTCTAAACTAGAACTAAACCAGGTCTAAACTAGAACTAATCCAGGTCTAAACCAGAACTAAACCAAGTCTAAATTATAACTAACCAAGGCCTAAACCAGGTCTAAACTAGATCTAAACCAGGGCCAAACTAGAACTAAACCAGATCTAAACTAGAACTAATCCAGGTCTAAACTAGAACTAAACCAGGGCCAAACTAGAACTAAACCAGTCCTAACCCAGACCTAAACTAGAACTAAACCAGGTCTAATTTAGAATTAACCCAGGCCTAAACCAGGTCTAAACTAGAACTAAACCAGGTCTAAACTAGAACTAAACCAGATCTAAACTAGAACTAATCCAGGTCTAAACTAGAACTAAACCAGGTCTAAATTAGAACTAACCAAGGCCTAAACCAGGTCTAAACTAGATCTAAACCAGGTCTAAACTAGAACTAAACCAGATCTAAACTAGAACTAAACCAGGTCTAAACTAGAACTAAACCAGGTCTAAACTAGAACTAAACCAGATCTAAACTAGAACTAAACCAGGTCTAAACTAGAACTAATCCAGGTCTAAACTAGAACTAAACCAGGTCTAAATTAGAACTAAACCAGGGCCTAAACCAGGTCTAAACTAGAACTAATCCAGGTCTAAACTAGAACTAAACCAGGTCTAAATTAGAACTAACCAAGGCCTAAACCAGGTGTAACCCAGGTGTTTTTCTGTCCCTGGCCCTCTGGTCTCTACCTGATATTTTGACCACGGTTGTTCTGAAGTCTCGCGAGACTGAGCGGTGGACGTCAGGGTGTGACTGAGCTGCTGCAGGTCGGCGATTATTGTTTTAAAAACTTACTGTTTTCGGTCTAAAAGTATTTTAAAGTAACTGTTATGTCATCAGCCTCTCTAGATGCCTCTTGCCTTCATGACGAAGTGTTGTCATGATCCCAAAAGATTTAACTAAGTGGAACTGGTGATGCTAACTTTGTTTGTTGTCGTTCGGAGCTAATGCTAATGCTAATGCTAATGCTAATGCGCGTGCTGTCGGGAGGGACACTCAGTCCCATTCATTTATATGACCGCTGTTAAAGACCATATGTATTTTGATCAGTGCACTTTATTCACAGTTTTGTACTAATATTGACAACAATTTATGATTATGATATGACCCTGCTAAATTGTTAATTTAAGAATGACTTATTGCCTATTGTTGATGGGGAATATTTTACTATAGAGTTCTCTTGATATTGACAAAAACTTGCACATGTACATGGATGAATATTATGAATATGACTTTATAACAATATATATGATATCAAATCAAATCAAACTTTATTTATAAAGCGCTTTTCATACAAAATTGTAACACAAAGTGCTTTACAGTGATTAAAAACAATCCCATATTTCCATCCACCCAACCCCCACACAACCAAACAACCCAGACACACACACACTCACATATGCACAAACACGCACACACACTTACACACTGGGTTCTGGGTTCTGGGTTCGATCCCCGGGTCGCTCGATCCTTTCTGTGTGGAGTTTGCATGTTTCTCCCCGTGTCTGGATGGGTTTCCTCCGGGTGCTCCGGTTTTCCCCCATCAACCCAAAACTTGCTCCAGGTCTCCATAAAACAGTTGATGGTCAAGATCAGTTAAATACAATCAATTCAATCATTGTGTCCTTAGGCAAGACACTTCACCCACATTGCCTGGTATGAAAGTGGTGTGTGTGTGAGTGATGTTGGTGGTCGGAGGGACCGATGGCGCTGAGTGGCATGGCAGCCGTGCTTCTGTCAGTCTGCCCCAGGGCAGCTGTGGCTACAATAGTAGTTTACCATCACCAGGTATAGAGTGAATGAATAATGCTGAATAATGGTCTGTAAAGCGTCTTTGGGGACAAAAAATGTCTGTGAAAAGCGCTATATAAATAAAGACTTACTTACTAAATAAAAGACTTAAACACACACTAACATGCTAAAATACATAAAACTGGACATAGTAAAATGTGAGGCTGAATACAGGCGAACCAGTTGATATGATATTAAAACAAAATGTTATGATGTTGAAAAATGTTTTATAGTGACTTAGTTGTACTTGGTTATTGTATTACTCACTGCTGGTCCTGTTTTCTACAGATCAAGTTCCAGAAACTGGACGGCGAGTTGAGGCCTAGAGCCCGAACCAAACTCAGAGTGCAAGTATCTGCCGGTGCGGTAAGGGGCGTAGCAGCCGCTCAACCACACACACACACACACATACCCACTGCCCCCCTGCTGTGGTCACTGGGCCCTTATTGACTTTGCTGGGAATTACCCGTTCTTACCACAACAATCCCTGGAACTCTCTTTTGTGCCTTTTTTCGCGACCCCGTGTGAATTATATGAACTTTTGTTGCGGCTCATCTGCGCTAAGAACTAAGACTAAGAACTGTGACGCGTTGAACTTGACGATCATTGACTCTGAACTCAGTCATATGAAAGTGCACATCTGTAAATGTTGTAAATAATGTCTGTTTGTACACTGTAAATAACAACTAAGCACTACAAGCCTGTGTGGATGTGTCATTAAACACCCCAGGTCCCTACGAGTCGAACCCTGGTCTTCTGAACCAGCCTGTTGCTACTATTACTACTAGTACTACTACACTTCCTATCTGTTCTAATCCTTATTGTAGCATTGTACAAGTGCCACACAGGTCTAAACTAGAACTAAACCAGGTCTAAACTAGAAACTAAACCAGGTCTAAACTAGAACTAAACCAAGTCTAAACTAGAACTAAACCAGGTCTAAACTAGAACTAAACCAGGTCTAAACTCAAACTAAACCAGGTCTAAACTCAAACTAAACCAGGTCTAAACTCAAACTAAACCAGGTCTAAACTAGAACTACACCAGGTCTAAATTAGAACTAAACCAGGCCTAAACCAGAGTCTAAACTAGAACTACACCAGGTCTAAATTAGAACTAAACCAGGCCTAAACCAGGTCTAAACTCGAACTAAACCAGGTCTAAACTCAAACTAAACCAGGTCTAAACTCAAACTAAACCAGGTCTAAACTCAAACTAAACCAGGTCAAAACTAGAACTAAAACAGGTCTAAATTAGATCTAAACCAGGCCTAAACTAAAACTAAACCAGGTCTAAACTAGAACTACACCAGATCTAAATTAGAACTAAACCAGGTCTAAACTAGAACTAAACCAGTCCTAACCCAGACCTAAACTCGAACTAAACCAGGTCTAAACTCAAACTAAACCAGGTCTAAACTCGAACTAAACCAGGTCTAAACCCGAACTAAACCAGGTCTAAACTCAAACTAAACCAGGTCTAAACTAGAACTAATCCAAGTCTAAACTAGAACTAAACTAAAATTATTTTATTTGCTTGTTTCCATGGAGATTTGAGAATATTTCACAGTATAGACTTGACTATTTATTTATTTCAGATTTCACTGGTACATCCTGACGTAGATTTAGACTTAAACAATCTTTACTGATCCACAAGTGAAATGATTTGGACACAGCAGCTCACAAATCACAAAATATTTACAGGCTCTCGTTTACGTCACAAAACCGGAAAACGTTTGGAAACATTTACGGATAATGATTTTCTTTGGGCTCTGTTTGCAATAAGATTTTTTTTTTTTTCTTTTATAAATTGCTGATGAATTTGTGTGTTATAATTTGTCTAATTTAATAAAAAAAATAAAATAAACCAGGTTTAGTGTAGAACTAACCCAGGACTAAACCAGGTCTAAATAAGGATGAACCAGGTCTAAACCAGGTCTAAACCAAGACTAAACCAGGATTAAACTGAGTCTAAACTGGGTTTAAACCAGGACTAAACCAGGTCTAAACCAGGTCTAAACTGGGTCTAAACCGGGTCTAAACCAAGACTAAACCAGAACTAAACCAGGTCTAAACTAGAACTAAAACCAGGTCTAAACTAGAACTAAACCAAGTCTAAACTAGAACTAAACCAGGTCTAAACTCAAACTAAACCAGGTCTAAACTCAAACTAAACCAGGTCTAAACTCAAACTAAACCAGGTCTAAACTAGAACTACACCAGGTCTAAATTAGAACTAAACCAGGCCTAAACCAGGTCTAAACTAGAACTAAACCAGGTCTAAATTAGAACTAAACCAGGCCTAAACCAGGTCTAAACTCGAACTAAACCAGGTCTAAACTCAAACTAAACCAGGTCTAAACTCAAACTAAACCAGGTCTAAACTCAAACTAAACCAGGTCTAAACTCAAACTAAACCAGGTCAAAACTAGAACTAAAACAGGTCTAAATTAGATCTAAACCAGGTCTAAACTCAAACTAAACCAGGTCTAAACTAGAACTACACCAGGTCTAAATTAGAACTAAACCAGGCCTAAACCAGGTCTAAACTAGAACTAAACCAGTCCTAACCCAGACCTAAACTCGAACTAAACCAGGTCTAAACTCAAACTAAACCAGGTCTAAACTAGAACTAAACCAGGTCTAAACCCCGAACTAAACCAGGTCTAAACTCAAACTAAACCAGGTCTAAACTAGAACTAATCCAAGTCTAAACTAGAACTAAACTAAAATTATTTTATTTGCTTGTTTCCATGGAGATTTGAGAATATTTCACAGTATAGACTTGACTATTTATTTATTTCAGATTTCACTGGTACATCCTGACTTAGATTTAGACTTAAACAATCTTTACTGATCCACAAGTGAAATGATTTGGACACAGCAGCTCACAAATCACAAAATATTTACAGGCTCTCGTTTACGTCACAAAACCGGAAAACGTTTGGAAACATTTACGGATAATGATTTTCTTTGGGCTCTGTTTGCAATAAGATTTTTTTTTCTTTTATAAATTGCTGATGAATTTGTGTGTTATAATTTGTCTAATTTAATAAAAAAAAAAAAATAAACCAGGTTTAGTGTAGAACTAACCCAGGACTAAACCAGGTCTAAATCAGGATGAACCAGGTCTAAACCAGGTCTAAACCAAGACTAAACCAGGATTAAACTGAGTCTAAACTGGGTCTAAACCAGGACTAAACCAGGTCTAAACCAGGTCTAAACTGGGTTTAAACCGGGTCTAAACCAAGACTAAACCAGGACTAAACCAGGACTAAACCAGGTCTAAACTGGGTTTAAACCGGGTCTAAACCAAGACTAAACCAGGACTAAACCAGGACTAAACCAGGGCTAAACCAGGACTAAACCAGGTCTAAACCAGGACTAAACCAGGACTAAAACAGGTTTAAACCAGTTCTAAACCAGGTCTAAACCAGGACTAAACCAGGTCTAAACCAGGACTAAACCAGGTTTAAACCAGGTCTAAACCAGGTCTAAACCAGGACTAAACCAGGTCTAAACCAGGTCTAAACCAGGACTAATCTTGGACCTGAGAGAGAGAGGGACAACTCTGACTTTTTGTTTTTTGACCGTGAAAATCAGGTACAGCATCTTTAATGGACTTTTGCCAATTAAAGTTCTACTGTGTAACATTTCAATCAAAAATGGAATAAATAAAGGACTCCCAAAGCTTTTAACACTGCTTAAAGAGGAGGTATTTTAATTCTATGTGGTATTAACTGCTAATACATAACATATTTAGATCTTATGATATATTTAGATATTTTTGCTCTCTGTTCTAAGTCACCCCACCTTCGGAGCGCTACATCTCACATAGTGAAGCTACAACACATCACGCCAGATTTGAAGTTGTTGTGTACAGTTTTGTATAATGTTTTTGTATATTTGTGGAGAATTATTGTGTGGGAGTGTGACTGATGTAGACTTGTGGGCGGAGCCTCGTACAGAATCCAAGGAGGGTTTGAAGAGAGCCAAGGAGAGATCACTAAATTACTCAAACATGCAACATGGTAGAAAGCACCAGAAAGTTGATTCTGAGTGATACCCCCGCTTTAAAAAACAAATAAGGACAAATACAAGAGTGAAATTTGATCTTATTGAAACTTTATTGAGTTCCTTCGGTCGTCGTGGCTCAGGTGTTGCAGCTCACTCTTCTGGAGCTGGTCTGGTCCAGGTCTGGTTCCAGGTTTAGTTGGCGGCCATAGTCTGGTCCACCCAGGTACTGAACTTGGTGACGCGGGCGTAGACGGCGGGGGTGGAGGTGGAGCATCTGCTGCTGCCCCAGGACACGATACCCACCAGGGTCCAGGCGTTGTCCTTCTCACAGACCAGAGGGCCACCAGAGTCACCCTGAAACACACACAACACGTTCAGACTTCTGGTTTCACACAAAGAAATATACAAAAGTGTGACGAGAACTTCAACAGATCTTGGTATTTTAAAGGTGAAGTGTGTAATGAGGCAGGAAGTGGCTCTAGCTCCAGTAAATAATATAAAAATTATAGTATAGACCATTGTAATCTGTGTGTCATTCATTCATTTGTTTTTCAAGATAAAACCAAAAATAAGAAAACAAAAAAAAAATATTTTTTTTTTCATTATTTGTCTGTGGTGCCTGTCGCAGTGGCAATCTCCGAACCCGGTGGTGGACACCGGAAGTAAGGGATGCCGTCAGGCTGAAGAAGGAGTCCTGTCAGGCCTTGGTGGCTCATGGGAGTCCTGAGGCAGCTGACGGGTATTGGCGGTTGCAGACGAAAAAACTCAGAGCTGGGAGGAGTTCAATTGTAATTCAATATATTGTAATGGTCCGTGATGCTATTGTGAGGCTTTTGACGATATGATATCACGATATTTCAGTTTTTGGTACATCCCTATATAGTAGAGCATAGTATATTATGTTTACCATGCAGGAGGTGGCTCCAGCTCCTCCAGCGCAGATCATCACGTCGCTGATTTGGTTGCCCCAGTGTCTCTTGCACTGATCGTTGGACAGAAGAGGCAGAGCGGCCTGCTGCAGCTTGTTGGGGGTGCTGGGAGCTACAACACACACATCAAAGTTCATGTTTCTGTAAAATTATCTTTCAGAATAAACTTCATTTGCAAAATGTTGTTTTTAAGTAGTTCTTGTTTATTTAGCCCTGGCTCTTTTGACTCTCCTGAGGCAAAACGCAGAAAGCATCATAAACATATTAGAGAAGTGCACACTGGTCTGGTTTAGCCCTGCTTTGGTCCAGGTTCAGTCCTTGTTCAGTCCTGCTTAGTCCTTGTTCAGTCCTGCTTAGTCCTGCTTTAGTCATAGTTTAGACCTGGTACAGTCTTGGGTCAGCTCTGGTTCAGTCCTGCTTTATTCCTGGTCTAGTGCATCCTGCTCTAGTCCTGGTTCAGTCCTGCTCTAGTCCTGGTTCAGTCCTGCTCTAGTCCTGGTTTAGTCCTGGTTGTGCTCTTGGTCTCACCGTTGTAGCGGGTCAGGCCCCATCCGGAGGTCACACAGGTCGTGCCGGCGTTGTAGACGTCACTGGACTCAGCGACGCACACGGGGGACACGGCCTTGCCCATGCGCGCGGGGGTGGACAGCTTGATCAGGGTGATGTCATTGTTGATGGTGCGGGGGTTCCAGTTGGGGTGAGTGAACACCTTTGGGAGACAGACCACAAATATTATACATCACTTGTTTACGATTTGACATCCTGGTTGGTGATCATTGATTTTTTCAGCAGCTTTTTCCTTGAGCGTCTCATAATGTGTGAGTTTTATTCATGCAAATCTGTTCAGTTGTAATTTGAAGCATAAAGAACAGTTACATAACACAATCTCTGGATCTCTCGTGTAAGAAGAAGTGTTAACTAAGAAAAAAAAAGTCATTTTCAGTCCCTACATTGGCATTGCTCAGCATCGGGTATCTGTAAATACTTAAAGTCAAAGTATTAACATCGATATCGGTTTCCCAAAGACTGGGTCGCGACTCTCAGGTGGGTTGCAAGACATTTTTTTGGGTCGCCTTGTCATGATCTAGCCATTTCTCTCCAGCGACTGGGTCAGGACTCGGAATACACTAGACGGTTTGCAAGAACCCCAGAAGTGCGAATCCGGGCACCAACCAATCAGATGAGCCATACATTTTGTGTTGGCAACGATTCCCGAGATTGAGGATTTAAAGATGGATTAAAGAGAAAGTTACTGTCTTCCTATGGGATTTGGGAAAAGCTTTATAAACCAGTTAGACCTGTTAGTGGGGCATTACATACGTCACGACCAAATAGCAGCGATTGATTAAATTAAAAAAAGTACCCGCCCACCGTCGAGCGAACGAATCCTAATGCTGCGAGGTCAGACGGTTTCTACAAAATGAAACCGGCTGATGAATCAGGCTACGCACGATCTGCATGTAGAACTGCAATATACAGTTCTGACACGTGTTGAAATGTTAAGACATGTTTTCTATAATTCCTAATCTTTTTGTAATTATTTTATTGACTATTTTGTTCCACTTTTCTTGGTTCAATTGATTGTTGAAAAGAAAAAGAAAAGGGCTACATTTAAAGTCCAAATAGGCGACTTACGGATCATTTTATTGCTGCTTCAGTGAGTCAGTCATACTAATTGTTCAGAGACATGATCACTCAATCAACAATAAAATATCTTTATTAATGGTCAATAATGTGCAAATACAACTTTATTTTGTGATTTATGAATAATATCTATGGGATTGGGTTGTTTGTGACTTTTAAAATATGGGTCCCCATAAAAAAAAGTTTGGGAAACACTGATCTATAGTCATGTCTTAGTCACTTTTTAGCATCTTTAACGCAAACTAGATCAATTTTCAGTTTTGTGGTGGTCAGAAGCGTCTGAATCTAAGCACATGCTGCCTCCCGTGGGCTCTGCAATCTCAAGTACTATGTGACATCACGCAGGACTGCCCAGATTACAGCCTCTCGTCCCCTGTCAGCTGAGAAGTTGTGTCTGAAATGTGTTTGTGGGCGAAGTTTAGGTGTTTAGTCTCGCTTTAAGATGCTCAAACACTGCGTTCTGGAGTTATGTCGCCGTCTGCTGGAATTAACGACATTCTAAACTATTTAAACGTCGAGAATGATTAACGCGAAACACAGCCCCAGTTATGTTTTTGATGAGAGAATAACGTTATATCGTGATTGAAATCTCAAATAAGTCTGTTGTGCATACTGTGTGTTCTCTGAGTGCATTTGTTGAGGTTGTGGAGTCTTACTCTGGCGGGCTTGATCTTCTGCACGACCTCGTTGGAGCCGTAGCCCTTATCGTGCTCTCCAAGAATCACGTAGTGGTAAGTTCTGATCAACGGAAACAGGAACAGACATGGAAAAAAAGACTTTATAGATATTATAAATAGATTTTATAGATGTGTAAATCCTGCAGTACATTATAAAGACTAGACTCAGCCACAGACGCCCTGGGACAGACTGATGTGGTTGGGAAATTATTGGTTCTTTGGGATAAATATTGTAAACCTACTTAGAATATAGATCAATGATTCACCAGAGGTCAAATTTTCCATCATTGTTTCTTTTCAATTGGTTCAAACTTGCTTTAGTCCTGGTTTTAGTCCTGGTTCAGTTCTAGTTTAGCCCTTGTTTAGATCTCGTTTAGTCCTGGTTTAGTCCCATTTAGTCCTTGTTTAGTCCTGGATCAGTTCTGGTTTAGCCCTGTTTCAGTCCTCTGGTCCTGGTTTTAGTCCTGTTTCAGTCCTTTAGTCCCTTAGTCCTGTTCAGTCCTGTTTCAGTCCTGCTTTAGTCCTTTAGTCCTGCTTTAGTCCTGGTTCAGTCCTTTTAGTCCTGCTTTAGTCCTGTTCAGTCCTGTTTAGTCCTGCTTTAGTCCTGGTTCAGTCCTGGTTCGGTCCTAGTTCAGTCCTGGTTCAGCCTTAGTTCAGTCCTTGTTCAGTCCTGGTTCAGTCTGTTTCAGTCCTGCTTAGTCCTTGGTTCAGTCCTGCTTTAGTCCTGGTTCAGTCCTGCTTTAGTCTCCTTTAGTCCTGTTCAGTCCTGGTTTAGTCCTGCTTTAGTCCTGGTTCAGTCCTGCTTTAGTCCTGCTTTAGTCCTCTGTTTAGTCCTGTTTCAGTCCTTTCAGTCCTGGTTTAGTCCTGCTTTAGTCCTGCTTTAGTCCTGGTTCAGTCTTAGTTCAGTCCTGGTTTAGCTTTGGTTTAGTCCTGCTTTAGACTTCTGACCTGACGTTGCAGTGGGCGGCGGTCAGGACCCAGTTCTCGTTGATGAGGGAACCTCCGCAGAAGTGGAAGCCGTTGGATTGCTGAGACACAGACACAGATTTAGACTTAAGTTTCTGTCTTAAACACACTGAAGTCGACAGTAAAAGTGTTTTATGAGACGAAGCGTTTGAGTCTGACCTGGAGAGACACCTGCCAGGGCCAGGAGTGGGGCACGGCCTCCTCTCCGTTGACGATGCGGGCGTAGCCGGTCACCTCGGGGGGGATTTCGGGGACACCGCAGCCTGGACACACAAACACAGACTTTAACCCAAAACTGTGATTATGATAAAACTGTTTTAACTAAAATGCCTCTCTCTGATCTGAACAATCACTCCCAAAACCCCAACTCCTGCAGACAGTCCTGAGTCAGTGCTAGTGCGGCCTCTGCATCTCAAGGGGGATTTCTGGAGGTTCTGAGCTTCACGTGAGGCCTGAACATAAACTGAGAAAGACACAAACTTGGATGTGTCTCTGTTTGCAGGTTTAGACTCTGTTATGATTGCAATACTGTGTGTAAGTCTACGTTTTTACGAGGACGGTCTGAACAGAAGACGCAAAAGTGGCCTCGAGTCTTCACTTTTTATTCTACGTTTAGACAAGTGTTTTCGGGGTGGAAATCTGCGTGCACACGGTGACGCAAAAGTGTGTGGAATTAAAGCGACAAGAGCGTCTTTGCACATACGGAAGCTTTCACGCGGCGCATTTTCATCACCTACTCCTTCCGCAAAGTCGTCCCACCATCGGCTGATTCTCCAGGTCTCGTCCAGATCCGTCTGACTCGACTGCGACGACCTGGTGCGTCCGGAATCTGACGGAGGTGATTGCAGATCCTCCTCTGTTCACTAATAGTGTCTCTGCAGATTCTCTACATTTGCTGGGAGCCTCCTGTAAGTTTATTATTCATTGCCGGTTTATTTTGTACGATCATAAACGATAAACTTTTGTGCCTTCGTTAACGTTATTATTAGTTTGTACGACCATAAACGAAAAACAAAACAAAACAAAAAAACTAATCAGAATTGGCATCTTTAAAAAGTGATTGTATTTCTGTTTTGAGGGTTTAGTTTATGATTTTAAAAAGTCCAACACTGTAAAAGAGTTTAAAAAAAGAGTGTTAATAAAGCGTTAAGTTTTGAAAGATATAAAGCTCTGGAATGAATGAATTACGCATTAAATTTAGTTTGTTTTAATTTTTGTTTTGTCTCTTATATGTACAATGAGTCATAAGTGAAGTTGTTGTTCCTACGCTGCTTTCTTTCGTGAAATTCTGTCGTTTTTTAATCGGGTTTGGTACTTTTGCTTCAGCTTTGGCCCTTTCTGTCATGATCCATGGTGTTGTGGTCGATTTTTGCGTTTTTTTAAGCCTCAAAACACCATCACCGTCTAAACAAAAGGCACTTCTGATAAAATATTTTGTCGTTTTTACCCTGAAGTGTTCTCGTGTAAACAGGCTGTAAACATCTTTCTATAAAATCTATAAAATATGTTTTGTCTTTGTTGGTTTTACGGTCTAAAAATATTCTACAGATGGTAAATATGACAATTAAATAGACGGATCTCAAGCTGCTGATATGAACATTACATTGTGCAGGTTTGTGGTAATAGAATTTCTGTTTGGAGGAAAATGTGAAAGTTTTGTGGCGGTGTTTACGGTTCACAGCCTCGAGCTAAAATATGGATTTATGTTCTCTCAAATCTCCACGGAATCCGCTGTTGAAATATTCAGAGCGTTTGGGCCATAGTCAAGTCCACAGTCCTCACAAAAAAAAAACCTCATTGTCAGTCAAAAAAGCGACGTGAGTTTGACTTTAAATACACGAGGAGCCTCTGATCCCACTAAAAACACACAACAAAGAAAAGTCTGCTCATGTTTGGACGCAGAACTAAACCAGGACTAAACTAGGACTAAACTACAACTAACCCAGGACTAAACCAGTTCTAAATCAAGTCTAACCCAGGTCTAAACCAGAAATAAATTGGTCACAAACCAGGACTAAACTAGGTCTAACTAACAGGACTAAGTTAGAATTAAACCAGAATTAAACTAGGACTAAACAAGGTCTAAACTAGAACTAACCCAAGACTAAACCAGATCTAACTCAAGTCTAAAGCAGGACTAAATTGATCACAAACCAGAACTAAACCAGGACTAAACTAGGACTAAACCAGGACTAACTAACAGGACTAAGTTGGCTTCTAAACCAGGACTAAACTAGATCCACACCAAGACTAAACCAGAGCTAAACCAGTTCTAAACCAAGTCTAACCCAAGTCTAAACCAGGACTAAAATGGTCACAAACCAATTTGTGACTAAACCAGGTCTAACCTAGGACTAAGTCACCTCTAAACCAGGACTAAACTAGAGTTGAAGTGCATCTGACAGACACTGACCACTGCAGACCAGGAACACGCCACAAAAAAGAACTAAACCTGGACTAAACCAGGATTAAACCAGGACTAAACTAGAATTTAACCAGCACTAAACCAAATCTAAACCAAGATTAAATGGAGAACTAGCTCAGGACTAAACCAGGCCTTGAGTAGAACTCACCCATGTCTAACCCAGGACTAAATCAAGCCTAAACTACAATTAAACCAGGACTAAACCAGATCGAGAGTAGAACTAACCCAGGACTAAATTAAAACTAAACCAGGACTACACCAGGACTAGAACTAACCCAGAATTAAACCAGGCCTAAACTAAAACTAACCCAGAACTAAACCAGGCCTAAACTACAACTAAAACAGGACTAACCCAGAACTAAATTAGAACTAAACTAGAACTAAACCAGGCCTAAACTAGAACTAACCCAGGACTAAACCAGGTCTAAACTAGAACTCACCCATGTCTAACCCTGGATTAAACTGGGCCTACACTAGAACTAACCCAGAACTAAACCAGGTCTAAACTAGAACTAAACCAGGTCTAGAGCAGAACTCAGCCAGGCCTAAACCAGGTCTTAAGTAGAACTCCCCCATGTGTAACCCAGGCCTAAACTAGAACTAACCCAGGACTAAACCAGGTCTAAACTAGAACTAAACCAGGTCTAGAGTAGATCTAATCCAGGACTAAACCAGGTCTGACCCAGGACTAGACCGTGTCCGTGTGTGTGCAGTTCCGTTCTCTCACCGTAGGCGGCGCTGACGAAGGCGAGGCAGGAGACGATCCACAGGAAGGCCATTGTGACGATGCTCGGCTGTCGGACCGGACCCCCTTTTAAACCCGGGACCCCCGGCTCTCGGCCAATCGGAGCGCGCCCCCATACGTCCCCCTCGGCCAATCAGAAGAGGCCGTCCCCGAGCCTATAGACGCAGGTGTTTATCTGTGTTTATGTCCCACGGGTTTAACGTACAGGTGCAGGGTCAGGATTTTTTTATTTTTATTTTATTTGCTTGTTTCCATGGAGATTTTAATTGCCAGTTTGGAATGTTTCACAGTATAGACTTGACTGATTGATTAATTTATTTCAGGTTTCACTGGTTTATACTTTATTGATCCACAAACCAGGACTCAACCAGGTCTAAACTAGGACTAATCCAGGACTAGACCAGGCCTAAACTAGAACTTAACCTGGACTAACCCAGGACTAATCTAAGTCTAAACTAGAACTAAACCAGGACTCAACCAGGTCTAAACTAGGACTAAATTAGAATTATCCCAAGCCTAAACCAGGTATAAATTAGTAATAAACCATGACTAAACCAGGACTAAACTAGGACTAAACCAGGACTAATTTAAATCTAAACTAGAACTAAATCAAGACTAAACCAGGACTAAACTAGGAATGTGGTTATACTCGGTCTTGTCTCGGTCTTGAAGGCGCTTGGACTCGGTCTTTTCTCGGTCTTGAAGGCGCTTGGACTCGGTCTTTTCTCGGTCTTGAAGGCGCTTGGACTCGGTCTTGTCTCGGTCTTGAAGGCGCTTGGACTCGATCTTTTCTCGGTCTTGAAGGCGCTTGGACTCGGTCTTTTCTCGGTCTTGAAGGCGCTTGGACTCGGTCTTTTCTCGGTCTTGAAGGCGCTTGGACTCGGTCTTTTCTCGGTCTTGAAGGCGCTTGGACTCGGTCTTGTCTCGGTCTTGAAGGCGCTTGGACTCGATCTTTTTCTCGGTCTTGAAGGCGCTTGGACTCGGTCTTGTCTCGGTCTTGAAGGCGCTTGGACTCGATCTTTTCTCGGTCTTGAAGGCGCTTGGACTCGATCTTTTCTCGGTCTTGAAGGCGGTTGGACTCGGTCTTGTCTCGGTCTTGAACGTGCTCGGACTCGGTCTTGTCTCGGTCTTGAAGGCACTTGGACTCGGTCTTGTCTCAGTCTTGAAGGCACTTGGACTCGGTCTTGTCTCGGTCTTGAAGGCACTTGGACTCGGTCTTGTCTCGGTCTTGAAGGCACTTGGAACTCGGTCTTGTCTCGGTCTTGAAGGCACTTGGACTCGGTCTTGTCTCGGTCTTGAAGGCACTTGGACTCGGTCTTGTCTCAGTCTTGAAGGCACTTGGACTCGATCTTTTCTCGGTCTTGAAGGCGCTCGGACTCGATCTTTTCTCGGTCTTGAAGGCGCTCGGACTCGGTCTTGTCTCAGTCTTGAAGGCGCTTGGACTCGGTCTTGTCTCGGTCTTGAAGGCGCTTGGACTCGGTCTTGTCTCAGTCTTGAAGGCGCTTGGACTCGGTCTTGTCTCAGTCTTGAAGGCGCTTGGACTCGGTCTTGTCTCAGTCTTGAAGGCGCTTGGACTCGGTCTTGTCTCGGTCTTGAAGGCACTTGGACTCGGTCTTGTCTCGGTCTTGAAGGCGCTTGGACTCGGTCTTGTCTTGGTTTCGAGGTCTGACACTTGACGAGTCATAAAATGGTGACAGATTTGTAAATACATTGATTTACATGAGCCAAAATAACTGTAATTTTCAACATTTATTTGCATTTTACAAAGATGGTCTTGAATTGGTCTTGAAGGGCAGTGGTCTCGATCTTTTTTTTTTTTTTTTTAATTGTTTATTTATTTCATTCATAAATAAAAAGACATCAACAGTGTCACAACATCAAACATACAAGAAATGAATGAAAATGAGCAGAAGGAGAAATCTTATGTTCTCTGCCCCATTTTCCCTTTTCAAGACAAAACATCAACACCAATATTTACTTTAAAACATTTCAAATCAGTACATTTCACATTTATTAATTACAAACACAAATCTTCACTATTATGCACAACAACTTAGTTTTCTTTTTCATACATACACATTGCATTCGATTTGATATGTTTTTTTTTAAATGTCATCATTGTTCTTGATTCTTTTATTTCTTTGTCAAGACTATTCGATAAGTTAACTCATTTCACAGTGATGCTTCGCCCCATAATCTTGGTTCTGAATCTGTTTTTTTTTTTTTTAAACATGTAGGTTCCTTTTAAATTGTAGTGGCTTGTTCTCGTCGCAAAAGGTCTTTGAACATTTACAGGTAATACACTGCACTTTATACATTACTTTGAGGAAACTTAAGTCAACATCTTGTCCTGGTCTTGGTCTTTAAAAGTCTCAGTCTTGTCTTGGTCTCGACACTCAGAGGTCTTGGTCTTGTCCTGGTCTCGGTCTTTAAAAGTCTCAGTCTTGTTTCGGTCTCGACTCTCAGAGGTCTTGGTCTTGTCCTGGTCTCGGTCTTTAAAAGTCTCAGTCTTGTCTTGGTCTCGACCCTCAGAGGTCTTGGTCTTGTCCTGTCAGTCTCGGTCTTTAAAAGTCTCAGTCTTGTCTTGGTCTCGACTCTCAGAGGTCTTGGTCTTATCCTGGTCTCGGGACCCTGTGGTCTTGGTCTTGTCTCGGTCTCAACTCTCAGAGGTCTTGGTCTTGTCTCGGTCTCAACCCTCAGAGGTCTTGGTCTTGTCTCAGTCTCGGTCTTTAAAAGTCTCAGTCTTGTCTTGGTCTCGACTCTCAGAGGTCTTGGTCTTATCCTGGTCTCGGGACCCTGTGGTCTTGGTCTTGTCTTGGTCTCGACACTCAGAGGTCTTGGTCTTGTCTCAGTCTCGGTCTTTAAAAGTTCAGTCTTGTCTTGGTCTCGACTCTCAGAGGTCTTGGTCTTGTCTGGTCTCGGAGTCTTGGTCTCTCAGAGGTCTTGGTCTTGGTCTCGGTCTTTAAAAGGTCTTGTCTCTGTCTCAGAGGTCTTGGTCTTGTTCTGGTCTCTCTTGTCTTGGTCTCGACTCTCAGAGGTCTTGGTCTTATCCTGGTCTCAGGACCCTGTGGTCTTGGTCTTGTCTCGGTCTCAACTCTCAGAGGTCTTGGTCTTGTCCTGGTCTCGGTCTTTAAAAGTCTCTGTCTTGTTTCGGTCTCGACTCTCAGAGGTCTTGGTCTTATCCTGGTCTCTGGACCCTGTGGTCTTGGTCTTGTCTTGGTCTCGACTCTCAGAGGTCTTGGTCTTATCCTGGTCTCAGGACCCTGTGGTCTTGGTCTTGTCTTGGTCTCGACTCTCAGAGGTCTTGGTCTTATCCTGGTCTCAGGACCCTGTGGTCTTGGTCTTGTCTTGGTCTCGACTCTCAGAGGTCTTGGTCTTATCCTGGTCTCAGGACCCTGTGGTCTTGGTCTTGTCTTGGTCTCGACTCTCAGAGGTCTTGGTCTTATCCTGGTCTCAGGACCCTGTGGTCTTGGTCTTGTCTTGGTCTCGACTCTCAGAGGTCTTGGTCTTATCCTGGTCTCTGGACCCTGTGGTCTTGTCTTGGTCTCGACCCTCAGAGGTCTTGGTCTTATCCTGGTCTCAGGACCCTGTGGTCTTGGTCTTGTCTTGGTCTGGACTCTCAGAGGTCTTGGTCTTATCCTGGTCTCAGACCTGTGGTCTTGGTCTTGTCTTGGTCTCGATCTCAGAGGTCTTGTCTTATCCTGGTCTCTGGACCCTGTGGTCTTGGTCTTGTCTTGGTCTCGACCCTCAGAGGTCTTGGTCTTATCCTGGTCTCTGGACCCTGTGGTCTTGGTCTTGTCTTGGTCTCGACTCTCAGAGGTCTTGGTCTTATCCTGGTCTCTGGACCCTGTAGTCTCAGACAGGTCTTGGTCTCGATTAGTGCGCTCTTGACTACAACACTCTGTATATTTACAAGTCAAAATAAAGTAGAAAATAAATCAATAAGTAACAGAAACTCTCAGATATACACAGGAGGTCAGAAGGAAGACAGTTTCTACAATTTTTATTCCACTGCAGTGTTTTTATTTCTTCAAAAATACATCGGAAAGATGCAGTTTTACGGTGAGGGGAGGGGGGTCTCCATCTGTCTTGAAACTCAGCCTGGTTTTCTCCACGGAGATGAAGCAAAATGTATCTTGGCCCAGCACAGATATATTGTTTGAGAATCTCCTCAAGTCGTGATGGGTAAACTCTGCTCTGGTTTGCTCAAAGGTTCTTATAAACTCTTTGTTGGTGGATAATTAGGATGTTCTGAATGCAAAAGGAAAGTGAGGAAGAACTTTGGACGACTGCAGACTGTTTCAAATGATCCAGTTCTGTTTTTCAGGTTTTTGAGACAGTAAAAATCAGATACTGAATCATAATATGTCTTGGGATTTGATGGTAAAAGTTCAGGCAGAGGGCAGCGGCTGTGCAACTCAAATCCTCAAAAAAATAGAAAATAAGAACTTTTCCATTTTGAGACAGATTGCTTTGTGCAAAATAAATGGATCTATACTTTATTCTTTACGCTGGGGTGAAAGAATGAGGTACAGATCCATATATTTTGGATTCAAGTACCAGATTTTGACTTAAAAATGTAAAAAAAACATAACTAGTTCATTCTAAACAGTTTGCAGTGGTCCAAAGTTCTTCTTTTCTTTCTTTAACTCTTACTCTTACTTACTTTGCCCCAACTTTGCTGATTCCTACGCCCCAACAAATGCTCTCTTTATTAAATTAAATACATTAAAATGACATGATTTCGTTCATCTAAATACTGCAACTGTCATGTTTAAGGCACAGAATAATCTGCTCCCTCAGAGAATCCAAGAGATGTTCAAACCCAGAGAGAGTGAGTATAATCTGAGAGGATCGAGCCTCTTTCAGAAAGCTCACGTGAGGAGCAGCCTGAAAAGTCGATGCGTCTCCGTCAGAGGTGTTCATCTGTGGAATAGTCTAGAACACAGGTGTCAAACATACGGCCCGGGGGCCAGATCCGCCCCTCCAAAGACCTTTAATCTGGCCCTCGGCTGATTTTTCTATTAAAATCTTGTTAATTTTCTGTGGTGTTTATCACAGCAGCGTCTCCAGCGTCTCTGTACGTGGCCCCTCCCACCAGAGCAGCACAAATGAAGACTTGTCTCTTTCCAAACGCTCTTAAAGGACGATCGTTTTGACTGTTGACCGTGACACCCTCATCAACAAAATGTCCAACAAGTGGAGCCGAGTGCAGGATTTTACAACAAAAATTGACTTATTCCTATTTACATACAAGTTCATGTTAAAACATTGTGTTGAAATTGTATTTTTCTTAAAGTTTCAGGTTGTTCATAATATTATAATATTTTGTAAAAGAAAGAGTTCATCAATTAAAAAAGATTTCTGTAATAGATTTGTGTTTCTCTGCACAAATATTTGAACTTATTGTTATTTTTGGGGTTTATATGACATGAGTTTTCTGATCCGGCCTCTTTGGGATCAAAGTCGGTTGGATACGACCCCCGGACCAAAATGAGTTTGACACCCTGGTCTAGATGAAACTTTAAAAGGCTCTCAAACAATTTACACATTTAAAAAAAAATATATAAGACCAGAATTATAGAGCAATATAAAGAAATACAACAAAACATATTTTAGCCCATGGAACTTACAGAATAACTGTAAACCTCAATTATATTTATATATTTACGTGTATTTATAATCCAATAGGTAAAAATATTAATATGTACATGGTCAGTGTGTGTGTGTGTGTGTGTGTGTGTGTGTGTGTGTGTGTGCGTGGGTGTGTGAACATCGACATATATTGGATTGTGTTCAGTATTTTGTATGTACAGTGTTGGGGAGTAACAGATTACATGTACCAGGATTATGTAATCAGAGTACAAATTATGAGTAACTGTATTCAGTTACAGTTACTGTTTCAGTGAGTGGTAATTGGATTACAGTTACTTTGTTGAAATAAATGGATTACACGGCGCTAATTTCCTGTTTTCACATTTCGGGCTTTTTTTCCCAGTAATTCCACTCATTGCCGGACAAGGTCCAAACCAAGTCTAAACCCAGGTCTAAACCAGGAGTAAAACAAGGTCTAAACCAGGACTAAACCAGGACTAAAACCAGATCTAAACCAGGTCTAAACCAGGTCTAAACCCAGGTCTAAACTAGGTTTAAACCAAGTCTAAACCAGGTCCAAACCAGGTCTAAACCAGGTCTAAACCAGTAAACAAGGTCTAAAAAACCAGGTCTAAACCAGGTCTAAAACCAGGTCTAAACCAGGTCTAAACTAGGTTTAAACCAAGTCTAAACCAGGTCCAAACCAGGTCTAAACCAATACTAAACCAGGAGTAAAACCAAGTCCAAACTGCGACTAAACCAGGACTAAAACCAGGTCTAAAACCAGGTCCAAACCAGGACTAAACCAGGACTAAAACCAGGTCTAAAACCAAGTCCAAACCAGGTCTAAACCAGGACTAAACCAGGTCTAAAACCAGGTCCTAAACCAGGACTAAACCAGGAGTAAAACCAGCTCTAAAACCAGGTCTAAACCAAGAGTAAACTAGGACTAAACCAGGACTAAACCAGGTCTAAAACAGGATTTAACAGGACTAAATCCTGCTGTGTGGACGTGTTTCCTCTTCTTCTATCAATAATATTTTTAATTTGGTTCAGTAAAGTCTGAGCTTTTTCATTTTCTTTCAGCAGACAAAACATCTTATGTTACGATTTCCTCGTTTTTGCTTCTCTACAGCAAATCAAGTAATCCAAAGTATTCAGATTACATTACTCACTTTAAGTAATTTAATGGATTATGTTACAAACTGCATTTTGGTGTGTGTAATCTGTAATCTGTAGGGGATTACATTTGAAAAGTAAACTTCCCATCACTGTGGATGTGTACACTAAAAGATTCAGGGACATTTTCTTTCCTGCGCTTATAAAAGATGAGTTTTGTGTTGTTTTCTGTAAATAGTTCTGCCGTCTTGTATCCTGTTCTATATGTTAATATTGTTTTGGCAAAATAAGTGTTAAACTTCAGCCTAAACCACTTCAGTCTATAGAATAAACTTAGTGATATGGATTAACTGCATTTTGTGTGTGTTGTGTGTGTTTTAAAACATTGTAATATGATGTATGATTATGTTAACTGACCAAAGAAAATAAACTAATTAACTAACTAACTTATCTTATACTTTATTTACTGCTTCAAGTGTCCATACTGGGCCATTTTCTGATGTATATTAAAATGTAGTTGTAAACATGATGATATTGGAGCGCTGCACTTATGCTTTCTTAATTACTGCCTCCAGATGTTATGTCTTTATATCATATTGTTGCCAGTTGTGGAGAGGAAACAGGATGCCCCCTCGGGACAACTGGCCGCCAAATAACCTTCCTTAAAAAACGTCTGGTGCTTTCTACTTTAGATCATATTAATTTAAAACAGTTCTTGATGAAGTGTGCTGTGTAACTCAAGGGGAATCTGTATCGTCGATTATACTCCAGCTAGGGATGGGCATGATTAATCGATAATTGATCATTAAGAATTTCATCGATTACGTTAATTTTAATGGACAAACCGAATGTAGGTTGCTGTAGTGTGTTGTGACCAAACAGGTGTGTACATGTGTCTCTGCATCAGAAGGAGCGAGACACAAACAGTGGGTCAGTCTGTAACGAACCGAAGCACAAATGTGTATTTAACGGTGATTTGTACAAGAAATTCCACACTTTCCGTTGCGTTCGGGACAAGTGTGAGTCCATGTGCACAGTGTATAAAGCAGCACAGATGTTTCTGTGTCCAGTGGGAAAAAGTTTTACCAGGTGAGAGTCGCGCAATGTGGATGACGAGGCCCCGCCCCCCTCCCCCCGTACGCTGTCCTGGTTTTGACAAACACAAATCTGGTCACACTAACCTGTATTCACCTGAGTCATGTCTTTTAATCCAACAGAAATTTAACCGCATCAGCGACACAAGAGCTGGAGTTTTATCTTCACTTAGTTTATGCAAATTAGTGATGTGGTTTTAAGTTTTGTTTCTGTGAGATTTGAACAAAACTGAATTAAACACATTATAATGTCAAACGGGCTGATGTGGCTCTAGAGTCGTTACGGTTTATATGTCGTAAAGTTGAATTTATTTATGCAGATTAGTAGTGCAGATAGTAATAATAATGATGATCATTTTAATATAAAAACGTTAATGATTAATCGATAATCGATCGTTAATTCTTCCGATGATCGATTAAGAAAATTACATCGAATGCCCGTCCCTAACTCCAACCTTTACAGAACAGTGTTTTATGTGTTGTGCTATGATGGTTTGTTGTCAGTACACTTCAGGAGTCTCCAACCTTTTTTCCTTTTCTTCTTACAAAACAAAAATGCCAGAGAGCGACTAGTTTTAGAGGTCACAAGAAATAATAATAATAAATATAAGAGGGTCAGTCCACGCCAAATCTCCGAATGCCCCCGCCTGACCATTTCAGATTTGACTGAAAAAATCTGGGAGCTCAGTGGGAGCTGGAGGCACCAGATCGTTCCGTCTCTGGAGCCGTTTTCAATCGGATTAGTGTGAACGAACGCTGCATCACAAGGTGGAACATAACATTTTGAGCTTTGGAGGCGTAGACAGACTCATAATAAAAACATGTATGAATGAAACAAAACACAACTCCAGGTCTGTTTTTGAGGAGGTAACAACATTATAACACGACTTAAATCTCACAAGAGTCTTGTTTTGAGTTATACAAGACCTTGAACAGAGCTGTACAAGGGAAAGACTCAAATATATTGGAAAAAAAAAATCTGATTTCTGTAATAAAAATAAACCTCAATTATATTTATATATTTATGTGTATTTATAAACCAATAGGTAAAAATATTAATATGTACATGGTCTGTGTGTGTGTGTGTGTGTGTGTGTGTGTGTGTGTGTGTGTGTGTGTGTGTGTGTGTGTGTGTGTGTGTGTGTGTGTGTGTGTGTGAGAACATCGACATATATTGGATTGTGTTCAGTATTGTGTATGTACAGTGTTGGGGAGTTATGTAATCAGAGTACAAATTATGAGTAACTGTATTCAGTTACAGTTACTGTTTCAGTGAGTGGGAATTGGATTACAGTTACTTTGTTGAAATAAATGGATTACACAGCGGTATTTTCCTGTTTTCACATTTCGGGCTTTTTTTGCCGGTAATTCCACTCATTGCCGGACACTAAACAAGGTCCAAACCAAGTCTAAACCAGGAGTAAAACAAGGTCTAAACCAGGACTAAACCCGGACTAAAACCAGATCTAAACCAGGTCTAAAACCAGGTCTAAACCCAGGTCTAAACCAGGAGTAAAACAAGGTCTAAACCAGGACTAAACCCGGACTAAAACCAGATCTAAACCAGGTCTAAAACCAGGTCTAAACCCAGGTCTAAACTAGGTTTAAACCAAGTCTAAACCAGGTCCAAATCAGGACTAAACCAGGACTAAAACCAGGTCCAAACCAGCTCTAAACCAGGATTAAACCAGGACTAAACCAGGACTAAAACCAGGTCTAAACCAGCTCTTAACCATGTCTAAAATCAAGTCTAAACCAAGAGTAAACTAGGACTAAACCAGGACTAAAACAGGTCTAAAACAGGATTTAACAGGACTAAATCCTGCTGCGTGGACCGTGTTTCCTCTTCTTCTATCAATAATATTTTTAATTTGGTTCAGTAAAGTCTTTGCTTCTCTACAGCAAATCAACGAACGCTGCATCACAAGGTGGAACATAACATTTTGAGCTTTGGAGGCGTAGACAGACTCATAATAAAAACATGTATGAGTGAAACAAAACACAACTCCAGGTCTGTTTTTGAGGAGGTAACAACATTATAACACGACTTAAATCTCACAAGAGTCTTGTTTTGAGTTATACAAGACCTTGAACAGAGCTGAACAAGGGAAAGACTCAAATATATTGGAAAAAAAATCCAACACAGAGCCTATAATACTCTTTTATTATCATTCCATCAGTGTTTCTCTCTCTGTTTTGAAACGCGCGAAAGCCAAATCCACATAACACTGAGGATTTCCACTAGAACCGTCCATCTGCTCTCTCTCAAAAGCTCTTGGGCCTGTAGACTTATATAACACCGTGAGTGCAATAATGTACAGATAGTTATAATTAGATCTGATTTTTCTTAAACTGCCTGCGGACTAAAAACACTTGAAACACTTGAAAATTCTGGTGTTTGAAGTCTGTGGAGCGCAGACAAACAAATGGAGTGTGTGGAGACGAGCGCTGGAGCTCTGGCCTCCGTCTGAGCCGCTCTCGTGATCAGATCCGCTCAGAGGAACAGCGGGGTTAAGCTCCGCCGAAAGGTTTTTGGGGTAAATAAGACAAAGTGAAGCTGCGGCCCGGGCAGATGGTCATTGGGCATTTGCTGATTTTCAAATTTTCCGTTTTCGAAGCTGAAGCCAAAATCAAGAACAGTGAGATCGAGAGGCTTCAAATTATTTACTGGACTATTAAAAGTGCATCTAAAAAGGCTGCGTTCAGACTGCAGCCTGAAGTGATCCAAATCCGATTTTTTGGCTTCCATGTTCCTGTATCTGATCTTTTAATGACAGATCTGATTTTTTTCAAATGTGACCCAGGACACTTGGATATGTGCTCCTGAAACTGATACATATCTGATCTTTTGACATGCGACTTCAGTCTGAACGGCCAAAGCGCATTCATCCACCTACACGTTATCAACAAGACACAAACGTCACTATTCTGCGCTGAAGTCGGCGAAAATTGTTAATGAACTCAGTGTGACTGAAGTGAAGCACATCTCCACTCACCACTCTTGGCTCCGTCTCCACATCCACACGTTCCTTTCAACGGACGTCGCTGTCCCACAAAACGCCAGGGCTCGGTATCATTAAGAAGTTGCCGATACGATACATGCCTCGATACACAGGCCATGACATATCTCGGTACACTGCACTTTCGATTCGATATGATATAATTCAAATCGATTCAATACGGTTCAATAAAAAATAAAAGCTAAATCATGTCTGTGATACTAAAAGTCTTTGTTAAACCACTTCTTGTGCAAAGTTCATATGAAACACAAACATTTTAATCATCAAAACAGTGAAAATGTCAAATGTGTCTCATAAATGAGTTTCCTTTCACTCCACAAGCAACAAAACTGTAGCTGTACCAAAATAATTGAGTAAAACACACGTAAAAATACTCTTGGTGATATATCGATACTGCAGCCCACGATATCAATACTGTATCATCACATTAAACGATACGATATATCGATATTCCAATATTTTTGCACAGCCCTACAAAACGCCACGGCCAAAAACCTCGTCCTTCTCAATCTCCTCCTTAAAACAAGTAAGTTGTTCATGTTCTGGCTCCGGTACGAGAGGAACTTTAAAATGTCCAGGTGCTCGATGCTGCGTCCATGTTTGGACAACTTCTGTAAACACAGAGACGCTCGCTGAGGTTGACGTCGTCGTGTCTCCAGTGCACACGGAGCCGTTTACTGTTCACACTGGAGTCACATACAAGTCACATTTAACTGGAAATGTGAACGACCTCGAAAAAACATCGGATTTCACAAAAAAATCAGAATTGAGCATTAAGCCCTGCAGTCTGAACGTAGCATTAGACTATTACACAATAAATAATATTTGTTTGAAGGTGCACGGTGTAGTTTTTGGGTTTGTTGTCTGTCACCTGCTTTGCTCTGCTTAAAATGTTCCACAGTGTGACATTAAACAGCTCTACTTTACTTTTATTCAGTACAGGTGGGTGTAAAGCTCAAAAATGTCTAGAAAAACAAAACACAGACATTCTCTCTGCGAGCGGGGTCGCCTCTCCACAGATCTGACCTGTAACTTGGTCTGGTTTGGTTTCCGTAAAGATTTAAAGAAAGGTTTTAATGCCGTACTGTGAAACATTCCAGACAAAGTAATAACACCAACACTCCATAGAGAAAAGTGTTTGATGGGCACTCCAACAGAAAAGTTACACAGTGCACCTTTAAATAAAAACAAACAAACATCAGCAACAGCTGTGGATGGATAATTAAAGGCTCAGTGTAACGCCCCCTAAGAACTGTGGACAGCCAAGTTTAGTTTGAAGGATTTTATCACAATAATCCACAGCCGTTTTAATTTTAAAGAGGAATCCCAGGTCAGAAGGTTGGGAGAAGTCCTTGCCAGTCCAGAAGTCCAGGGATTTAGACGCGCTGCTGTGACTCCATGGCAGCAATCGACGACTGGCACAGCGGGTGTGGCGCTTTGTCCCCAGCGTGAACCAGTTTCACCTACGGAGTAACCGACGAGTCTTAGGTCTGGACAAAAAGACAACAGGGTGTGAGAGAGAGAGCATCATGGACATTCAGTTTAAACAAAATGAAATCCAGTTAAAGACCTAATTTAACATTAACCCCTTTAATATTTTTGGTGAGTTCTGTAGGTGTCATGTGGTGAGCTGCTTCTTACTAATCTGAACAAAGAGACAACAGGGTGTGAGAAAGAGTGAGGGAGAAGGTTCACTGGTTTTACTGTCGACGTAAATGTCTGTATTGATAGAATGATTTTAGAAGTAAAACCAGCCTGAAGTCTATCGGACGTCAAGGCTTGGTTGGCCCAAAACTTTTTGAAACTCAATGAAGATAAGACTGAGGTGATACTGTTTGGGGCCAACATTTCCCTCACTAATGTGGGATTCCTCAAAAATCATGTTCGTCCCACGGTCACCAACCTCGGCGTCATCTTAGACAGTGATTTTAAATTTGATAAACAGATTAACAATGTTTTAAAATCAAGTTTTTATCATTTGCGGCTTTTATCTAAAGTTAAACCTTTTTTATCTTTTAAACTATTAGAACAAATTATGCAGGCTTTTATTTCATCGGCCTGGACGACTGTAATGCACTTTATTCCGGCATTTCACAAAACGCACTTTACCGACTACAGTTTAGTCCAAAATTCTGCAGCGCAACTTTTCAACAGGAACAAAAAGGAGAGAAGAGCACATCACCCCAATCCTTGCATCTTTGCACTGGCTCCCTGTTAATTTTAGAATTGATTTTAAGATTTTATTGTTTGTTTTTAAAGCTTTGAATGGACTGGCTCCACAGTACATCTCGGACCTCATCCAAGTTTATATCCCTGCGCTCTGAGGTCCGAGGTCCAGCTCCAGCTCAGGGCCTAAGACGAGACTTAAAACCAGGAGGACAGGAGCTTCTCTGTGGTCGACCCTAAACTCTGGAACGATCTGCCGCTTCACGTTGGAGCAGCTCCACAGTGGAGAGTTTTAAATCTCGTCTGAAGACCCACTTTTATTCTCTGGCTTTTAACACCGTGTGAGTCGTGTGCTCCTCTGCGTCTTTTATTTATTTTTATGTGTTTTTATTTTTTTTACTGATTTTATTTATTTATTGGTTTATTTATTTCTATTCTATGATATAGTTTTATTTTTATTTTACTGGTTTTATATTATTTTACTAGTTTTATTACTTTAAGACTAGTATTATTTTAGTAATTTATTTTATCATCTTATTGTTGTTATTTTTTATGTATTTGTGCAGCACTTTGGAAACAGTTTGTTTGTGAAATGTGCGACAGAAATAAAGTGGATTGGATTGAAGGATTTATGTCTGAGCAGCAGTGAGTTGTTCTTCCTGATAGAAGCTCGACAGCGGCGGACTGATATCTGAGAAAATAGTCCCTCAACATGTGACGATTCATGCGACGCAAGGTTGGTTTTACTTCTAAAATTATTCTGTCGACACAGACATTCACACAGACAGTCTGGTGTAATAATAGATTTTCTTTGGGTGTTTTGTGGAGTGGGTCAGACTGTTTTTAGTGACAGAAAACTATGACCATTGACGTGCACTAGTCTAACACCAACGACCTCTGCAAATACAAGGACTGGATGGAATATTTAAAAAAGTGTCTCCACACGTCTCCAACACTCTGACTCACGAGGGAATGAGGTCCTATGTCCAAAATTCCGAACTGTCCCTTTAAGTTAGCAGCTCCTTTTACATTTAGTTCAGTGAAGATCGACAATTCCAGAGCTGAAATCATCCAAATGATTCTAGTGAAGGTGTGTGGAGTTTAAAAACACACTGGAGCACTTTTTGTATGACCACATGACATCACAAGGTGGAGCAGAGTGTTTTCTGTTTGAGAGAAGAACTCAGCCTACACTTACACTGCAAAAAAACCATATCTAAGTAAGTAAAAATGACTTAAATTAAGAACATTTTACTTTATTTGAGTCGATTCAACTTGACAAGTAAAATAGTTTTTCTTAATTTGACCAACATTTGATTTTACTTCTTATTTTAAGTGCAAAAAGTTGTTGTTTTTCTTATTTTAAGTGTAGTGTGTAGATGTATTTTCATGTCATGTCATTTTAACTACAGATAATTTTACTTGTCAAGTGAAATTTACTCAAATCGTGATAAAACTTTCTTAATTCAAGTCATTTTAACTTGGCAAGATTTGAGTTTTTTTTTAAATGTATTTGTGGAAGGTTTGTGTGTTAAACATGTGAAAGAAACAAAACAAAACACAGCTCCGGGTCTGTTTGTGATGAGGAAACAACATCATAAAATCATGATCATCATCAGAAAAGAGCGTAATACAGTGTAAGTCCTTTAATAAAAGAAAAAAGTAAATTAAAGAAGCGTAACATGTGTCTCAAACCCGTACAGTCAGCAGAGTTAATGTGTGACTGAGATAAGACCCTCACTGTACCAACTCTGTACATGTGTGAATAGAAAATGTGTCGTGTCCTAATACAGATACTGGGGTTAAAGGTCCTGTATTACACTAAATCGACTCTTTTGAGCGTTAAAGGTTGTATGGAGGATTTTTTTTTTGTTTCAAATTGTCAATGATAGATTATAGATGCAGTAGCCTTGTAATTATGATGACCAAAAAAAAGAGAATAAAAATTCATCAACTCTGGACGTGGTGGGGCTAAACATTTGCCAATAGATAACGACACTGCCTCGTTATCTGTGAGCTGACAGGCTGTCAATCAAACTCCCTACGTTTCTAGTGTAACTGACTTGCCTGCGCCGCCGGTACGTGGTTTACGTACGACTGTCACACAGTCCACAGACGCAAGACACACAGACGCTGTTTACTCCACCAACACAACAGTTCTTAGCAGCTTTTTTTACCTATATCTTCCTCGCAGTTTGCACAAAGTTTGTTGCAATGGCGACAAGAATCCAGGAGCAGTTAGAAGCAAAAGAAAGTCAGTTTTTGAGGTCGCTGAAAGAAGAAGACAAGGGGAAAAGCAGCGAAGCCAAACTAAGGTGATTCTTGAAGATTCATTCCAGCGATGGCGACTGAAGCAGACGCAGGGTCTAAAGACTGACGCACTGGTCCACAAATTACTCCTGGACAGGAAACTTCTGCTTATTATGAAAACGTACTTTATTTCCAAGAGCTAGAAAAACGTTTTTCAGGACACGAAAGCGATATCCTATGTCTGAAAACGTCATTTTCAAGGCAAAGAAAGAGTCCGCTTGCTGCTGCGTGTTGTAACTAGTTCATTCGCACGGAATCTCCGCGCAACCTTCTCTGCTCCCCTTTCCTGCTCCTGTCCCCGCTGCCCGATCCACTCTTCCCCCTGCTCCTCACTTCTCTGGGCACGGAATCTCCGCGCACCCGCTCCCCTCTCCCCTCTCCTCTCCCTGCTCCACTCTTCTTCCTGCTCCTCACTTCTCGTCCGCGAACGAAATGTCCGCAACCCGCTCCCCCCGCTCCTCACTTCTCCGTCTTGCCTAACCAACACTGTAGTTAGTTGTTTACAAGTCATGTGTGCAGCGGCTGTAAACAAACCTGTTTCTGGTGTAAAGAGGAGGAGGGAGGAGGTGTTTCTACGTAGGAGCTGTAGGGGGAGGGGGGTGGTTTCACGCAGGAGCAACATTTGAAAAAGGACAAACAGTCGCTGGATTTCTCCTTCCTTNAAAATTATTCTGTCGACACAGACATTTACACAGACAGTCTGGTGTAATAATAGATTTTCTTTGGGTGTTTTGTGGAGTGGGTAAGACTGTTTTTAGTGACAGAAAAACTATGACCATTGACGTGCACTAGTCTAACACCAGTGACCTCTGCAAATACAAGGACTGGATGGAATATTTAAAAAAGTGTCTCCACACGTCTCCAACACTCTGACTCACGAGGAAATGAGGTCCTATGTCCAAAATTCCGAACTGTCCCTTTAAGTTAGCAGCTCCTTTTACATTTAGTTCAGTGAAGATCGACAATTCCAGAGCTGAAATCATCCAAATGATTCTAGTGAAGGTGTGTGGAGTTTAAAAACACACTGGAGCACTTTTTGTATGACCACATGACATCACAAGGTGGAGCAGAGTGTTTTCTGTTTGAGAGAAGAACTCAGCCTACACTTACACTGCAAAAAAAACCATATCTAAGTAAGTAAAAATGACTTAAATTAAGAACATTTTACTTTATTTGAGTCGATTCAACTTGACAAGTAAAATAGTTTTTCTTAATTTGACCAACATTTGATTTTACTTCTTATTTTAAGTGCAAAAAGTTGTTGTTTTTCTTATTTTAAGTGTAGTGTGTAGATGTATTTTCATGTCATGTCATTTTAACTACAGATAATTTTACTTGTCAAGTGAAATTTACTCAAATCGTGATAAAACTTTCTTAATTCAAGTCATTTTAACTTGGCAAGATTTGAGTTTTTTTTTATTAATGTATTTATGGAAGGTTTGTGTGTTAAACATGTGAAAGAAACAAAACAAAACACAGCTCCGGTCTGTTTGTGATGAGGAAACAACATCATAAAATCATGATCATCATCAGAAAAGAGCGTAATACAGTATAAGTCCTTTAATAAAAGAAAAAAGTAAATTAAAGAAGCGTAACATGTGTCTCAAACCCGTACAGTCAGCAGAGTTAATGTGTGACTGAGATAACTGTACCAACTCTGTACATGTGTGAATAGAAAATGTGTCGTGTCCTAATACAGATACTGGGGTTAAAGGTCCTGTATTACACTAAATCGACTCTTTTGAGCGTTAAAGGTTGTATGGAGGATTTTTGTTTTGTTTTTTTTGTTTCAAATTGTCAATGATAGATTATAGATGCAGTAGCCTTGTAATTATGATGACCAAAAAAAAGAGAATAAAAATTCATCAACTCTGGACGTGGTGGGGCTAAACATTTGCCAATAGATAACGACACTGCCTCGTTATCTGTGAGCTGACAGGCTGTCAATCAAACTCCCTACGTTTCTAGTGTAACTGACTTGCCTGCGCCGCCGGTACGTGGTTTACGTACGACTGTCACACAGTCCACAGACGCAAGACGCACAGACGCTGTTTACTCCACCAACGCAACGGTTCTTAGCAGCTTTTTTACCTATATCTTCCTCGCAGTTTGCACAAAGTTTGTTGCAATGGCGACAAGAATCCAGGAGCAGTTAGAAGCAAAAGAAAGTCAGTTTTTGAGGTCGCTGAAAGAAGAAGACAAGGGGAAAAGCAGCGAAGCCAAACTAAGGTGATTCTTGAAGATTCATTCCAGCGATGGCGACTGAAGCAGACGCAGGGTCTAAAGACTGACGCACTGGTCCACAAATTACTCCTGGACAGGAAACTTCTGCTTATTATGAAAACGTACTTTATTTCCAAGAGCTAGAAAAACGTTTTTCAGGACACGAAAGCGATATCCTATGTCTGAAAACGTCATTTTCAAGGCAAAGAAAGAGTCCGCTTGCTGCTGCTGCGTGTTGTAACTAGTTCATTCGCACGGAATCTCCGCGCAACCTTCTCTGCTCCCCTTTCCTGCTCCTGTCCCCGCTGCCCGATCCACTCTTCCCCTGCTCCTCACTTCTCTGGGCACGGAATCTCCGCGCACCCGCTCCCCTCTCCCCTCTCCTCTCCCTGCTCCACTCTTCTTCCTGCTCCTCACTTCTCGTCCGCGAACGAAATGTCCGCAAACCCGCTCCCCCCGCTCCTCACTTCTCCGTCTTGCCTAACCAACACTGTAGTTAGTTGTTTACAAGTCATGTGCAGCGGCTGTAAACAAACCTGTTTCTGGTGTAAAGAGGAGGAGGGAGGAGGTGTTTCTACGTAGGAGCTGTAGGGGAGGGGGGGTGGTTTCACGCAGGAGCAACATTTGAAAAAGGACAAACAGTCGCTGGATTTCTCCTTCCTTGGAAAATCCTCTATACAACCTTTAAGTCGTGTTATAACGTTGTTAACTCGTCAAAAACAGACCTGGAGTTGTGTTTTGTTTCGTTCACACATGTTTGAGTAAAAATTTATGAGGAGATCGGCAATTCCGGAGCTGAAATGATCCAAATGATTCTAGTGAAGGTGTGAGGAGTTTAAAAACACAGTGGAGCACTTCCTGTATTACCACATGACATCACAAGGTGGAACTGAGTGTTTTCTGTTTTGAGAGAAATCATGAATATGTGTGGTGAATGTGTGAATGAAGTAAACACAACTGCAGGTCTGTTTTTAATGAGGAAACATCATTAGAAAACAGAAAACAATGTTCTTCATTATTTGTCTCCAAAACCAAAATGATAAAACAGATGATCATTTGTTTTTTCTGCTTTTGTCGGTAACAACTGTTTCCTGATTCCGGGACTTAAAACTGCAATGCTGGACTGAACCAGGACTGAACCAGGTCTACGTAAACCAGGACTGAACTAGGACTGAACCGGTGTCAGTCCTGGTCTGGTCCCGGTCTCAGTCCCAGTCTGGTCGAGGTCTCAGTCCAGATCTGGTCTCAGTCCCGGTCTGGTCCCGGTCTCAGTCCTGGTCTCAATCCTGGTCAGAGTCCCAGTGTGGTCGTGGTCTCAGTCCAGATCTGGTCTCAGTCTCAGTCCCGGTCTGGTTCTGGTTTCAGTCCTGGTCTCAGTATCAGTCTGGTCCCGGTGTCAGTCCTGGTGTCAGTCCTGGTGTCAGTCCTGGTCTCAGTCCTGGTCTCAGTCCTGGTCTGGTCCTGGTGTCAGTCCTGGTCTCAGTCCTGGTCTCAGTCCTGGTCTGGTCCCAGTGTCAGTCCTGGTCTCAGTCCTGGTCTGGTCCTGGTGTCAGTCCTGGTCTCAGTCCCAGTCTGGTCCTGGTCTCAGTCCAGATCTGGTCTCAGTCTCAGTCCCGGTCTGGTCCTGGTCTCAGTCCCAGTCTGGTCCTGGTCTCAGTCCTGCTCTGGTTCTGGTCTCAGTCCTGGTCTCAGTTTCATTCCCAGTCCAGGTCTGGTCTCAGTCCTGGTCTCAGTCCTGGTTTCAGTCCTGGTCTCAGTCCTGGTCTCAGTCCCAGTCTGGTTCTGGTCTCAGTCCCGGTCTGGTCGAGGTGTAATAAATCACCTCGACAAGAGAAAAGCTACAACGCAAATTTTTTAGGAGGATCCATTCCTATCAGCGGGGGTGAAACAAAGACACGCAAAAAAGGAAATGCTGTTGGCGCAATACCCCCCACCCCGCGCTCGAGCGCAGCCAATCCCCAAAACCCAAACACAAAACCCAAACACAAAACCCAAACTCCAGTGCAACAAAACAATAAAGAAACAGTTCAATATAAGTCCCCCACCCTTCACCATAACAGTCCCGAGCAACTTCAGTTGTCCCCAAAATGTCCCCGAAGTTTTCCCCTCGCTGCGCGGCAGAAGCAACGTGAGTTGGCAGAGTTTTCGGCGTTACTCACGGTACCCGCGCTCTGGCTTTGACGCATGATCCAGGAGCTCCTGTGGCGAAGTAGTAAATCCCGCGTGAATGGAAGTGATCCACAAGTGGTACAGCGATATTATTCCAAACAGCGTGGCTCCACGCACTGACACTCCTGCTGACTCCTGACACTCCTGACACTCCTGACACTCCTGACACTCCTGACACTCCTGACACTCCTGACAGCTCCTGACACTCCTGACACTCCTGACACTCCTGCTCCTGACACTGACACTCCTGACACTCCTGACACTCCTGACACTCCTGACAGCTCCTGACACTCCTGACACTGACACTCCTGACACTCCTGACACTCCTGACAGCTCCTGACAGCTCCTGCTCCTGACACTCCTCCTGACAGCTCCTGACACTCCAGACACTCCTGACAGCTCCTGACACTCCTGACACTCCTGACACTCCTGACACTCCTGACAGCTCCTGACAGCTCCTGACAGCTCCAGACACTCCAGACACTCCTGACAGCTCCTGACAGCTCCTGACAGCTCCTGACACTCCTGACACTCCTGACACTCCTGACAGCTCCTGACACTCCTGACACTCCTGACACTCCTGACAGCTCCTGACAGCTCCTGACAGCTCCTGACTCCAGCTCCTGACACTCCTGACACTCCTGACACTCCTGACACTGACTCCTGACAGCTCCTGACACACTCCTGACACTCCTGACACTCCTGACACTCCTGACACTCCTGACAGCTCCTGACACTCCTGACACTCCTGACACTCCTGACACTCCTGACTGACACTCCTGACACTCCTGACAGCTCCTGACACTCCTGACAGCTCCTGACACTCCTGACACTCCTGACACTCCTGACACTCCTGACACTCCTGACAGCTCCTGACACTCCTGACACTCCTGACACTCCTGACACTGACAGCTCCTGACACTCCTGACACTCCTGACACTCCTGACACTCCTGACACTCCTGACACTCCTGACACTCCTGACACTCCTGACACTCCTGACACTCCTGACACTCCTGACAGCTCCTGACACTCCTGACACTCCTGACACTCCTGACACTCCTGACACTCTCCTGACACTCCTGACACTCCTGACACTCCTGACAGACACTCCTGACACTCCTGACACTCCTGACACTCCTGACACTCCTGACACTCCTGACACTCCTGACACTCCTGACACTCCTGACACTCCTGACACTCCTGACACTCCTGACACTCCTGACACTCCTGACACACTCCTGACACTCCTGACATCCTGACAGCTCGGACAGCTCCTGACACTCCTGACACTCCTGACATGCGTCCCAGTCGGCGTGTGACGTCACACATGTGCGCGTCCCTCTCCCCTTAAATCCCGTGCGTCCGGGGAGGGCGAAATAAACAGCCTGTTATGGCCTAAAATAATGATGCCACATAAATATAAAAGACCAGACACAACAGAGTAACAACAAACAAACCTTTCACCCAACTGAATGAATAGATTAGAGGTGAAGACTTAAGTGGTCTTTACAGAGGTCTCAGTCCTGGTCTCAGTTTCAGTCCCAGTCTGGTCCTGGTCTCAGTCCAAGTCTGGTCTCAGTTCCAATCTGGTTGTGGTTTCAGTCCAGGTCTGGTCTCAGTCTCAGTCCCGGTCTGGTCCTGGTCTCAGTCCCGATCTGGTCTCAGTCCCGGTCTGGTCTCAGTCTCAGTCCTGGTCTCAGTCCCAGTCTGGTCCCGGTCTCACTCCTGGTCTCAGTCCTGGTCTCAGTCCCAGTCTGGTCATGGTCTCAGTCCAGATCTGGTCTCAGTCTCAGTCCCGGTCTGGTCCTGGTTTCAGTCCTGGTCTCAGTCCCGTTCTGGTTCTGGTCTGGTCCTGGTCTCAGTCCAGGTCTGATCTTAGTCTCAGTCCCGGTCTAGTCCTGGTCTCAGTCCCGGTTTGGTCTTAGTCTTAGTCCCGGTCTCAGTACCGGTCCTCAGTCAGTCCGGTCCTGGTCCGGTCTCAGTCCCTGATCATATGACAGCCTAGTCCGGGTCTGACTTTAGCTCCTGGTCCCATCCTAGCTAGTTCTAGTCCTGGTTTTAGTCCTGTTTTAGTCTAGTCTGTTTTAGTCCTGGTTAGTCCTGGTTTAGTCCCTCAGTCCTGGTTCAGTCCTGGTCCCTAGTCCTGGTTAGTCCTGTTTTAGTCCTGGTTAGTCCTGTTTTAGTCCTGGTTTAGTCCTGTTAGTCCTGTTTTAGTCTGTTTTAGTCCTGGTTCCTGTTTTAGTCCTGGTAGTCCTGTTTAGTCTGGTTTAGTCCTGGTCAGTCTGTTTAGTCCTGTTTAGTCTCAGTCCTGGTTTAGTCTGGTTTCAGTCAGTTCTGGTTTGTCTGGTTTAGTCCTGGTTTCAGTCCTGGTTTAGTCCTGTCCTAGTTCAGTCCTGGTTTCCTGGTTTCAGTCCTGGTTTAGTCCTGGTCAGTCCTGTTTTAGTCCCTGTTTTAGTCCTGGGTTTTGTCCTGGTTCAGTCTGTCTGGTTTAGTCCTGTTTTTAGTCCTGGTTTAGTCTGGTTTAGTCCTGTTTTCAGTCCTGGTTCAGTCCTGTTTGTCCTAGTCCTGTTCTTAGAGCTCCTGTTAGTCCTGTTTCAAGTCCAGTCTGGTCCTGGTCTTTAGTCGTTGGTCAGTCCTGGTTCAGTCCCTGGTCCCTGGTTTAGTTTCAGTCTTTTAGTCCTTCAGTCAGTCTGTTTAGTCCTGTTTCAGTCCTGGTTTAGTCCTGGTTAGTCCTGTTTTAGTCCTGGTTTAGTCTGGTCCTGTTGTCCTGTTTAGTCCTGGTCTTAGTCTGGTTTAGTCCTGGTTTAGTCCTGTTTTAGTCCTGGTTTTTAGTCCTGGTTTAGTCCTTTAGTCCTGGTTTAGTCCTGTTTTAGTCCTGTTAGTTTAGTTCCTTAGTCCTTTTAGTCCTGGTTCAGTCCTGGTTTAGTCCTGTTTAGTCCTGTCAGTCCTTTTAGTCCTGGTTTAGTCCTGGTTTAGTCCTGTTTTAGTCCTAGTCCTGTTTTAGTCCTAGTCCTGTTTAGTCCTGTTTTTTTAGTCCTGTTTTTTAGTCCTGGTTTAGTCCTGGTTTAGTCCTGTTTTAGTCCTGGTTCAGTCCTGGTTTAGTCCTAGTCCTGTTTAGTCCTGGTTTAGTCCTGTTTAGTCCTGTTAGTTTTTAGTCCTGGTGTTAGTCCTTTTAGTCCTGTCCTGTTTAGTCCTGGTTTAGTCCTGGTTCAGTCCTGTTTTAGTCCTGGTTTTAGTCCTGGTTTAGTCCTGTTTTAGTCCTGTTCCTTTTAGTCCTGGTAGTCAGTCCTGGTTTAGTCCTGTTTAGTCCTGGTTTAGTCCTGGTTTCAGTCCTGTTTTAGTCCTGTTTAGTCCTGGTTTAGTCCTGGTTTAGTCCTGGTTCAGTCCTGTTTTAGTCCTGTTTTAGTCCTGGTTTAGTCCTGGTTCAGTCCTGTTTAGTCCTGTTAGTCCTGTTTTAGTCTTTAGTCCTGTTTTAGTCCTGGTTTAGTCCTGGTTTAGTCCTGTTTTAGTCCTGGTTCAGTCCTGTTTTAGTCCTGGTTTAGTCCTGGTTCAGTCCTGGTTCAGTCCGGCGTCATTATCCGTTTTTTCCATTTTTCATTTGAACACAAAATCGAAAAACTGAAAAAAACAAATCATTATCTGTATTTTCAGTTTTGGTTTTGGAGACAAATAATGAAGAAAATTGTTCTTTTTTTTTCTTTTCTTATTTTTGGTTTTATTTTGAAAAAAAAAAAAAAACAACAAAAAAAAACGAATGAATGAACGACACAATTCTTCTAAACTCATAGTGGTGAATATTTTGGATGAAAGGAAGTGAGGAGAAACTTTGGCAAACTGTTTCAAATGAACTAGTTCTGCTTTTCACGTTTTTAAGATGGTAAAAATCAGATACACGATCATTACAAAAGCACACGACAAAACATCACAATCCATATTATTTTATTCATCCGACAGAGGACATTATTTTGTTCCAGAAACGCTCGACAATTACGAAACTCGGCACAGAGTCTCTGCCAGCGAACTCCCGCAGCTTCTGTATCCGGAGCCGTTTGTCGTGAGGAAAGTTCCGCACTGTTTCTGTCAGTCTGAGGAGGTTGGAGTCGGTCGATTACGCCGAGACAGTTTGGGCGAGTCCGACGACGTGGGCAGAGACGATCGATATTTAAACTCGGAGGTGACGGGAGCAGAGAGTGGAGTCCCAGTTCATGCAGAAACCACAGACTGACAGTGTTGGGAAGGTGACTTTTAAAATGTAATCCCCTACAGATTACAGATTACACACCCCAAAATGTAGTTTGTAACGTAATCCATTAATTTACTTAAAGTGAGTCATGTAATCTGAATACTTTGGATTACTTGATTTGCTGTAGAGAAACAAAGACGAGGAAATCTTCACATAAGAAGTTTTGTCTGTTAAAAGAAAATAAAAAGACCAGACTTTACTGAACCAAATTAAAAATATTATTGATAGAAGAAGAGGAGACACGTCCACACAGCAGGATTTAGTCCTGTTAAATCCTGTTTTAGACCTGGTTTAGTCCTGGTTTAGACCTGGTTTAGTCCTGTTTAGACCTGGTTTAGACCTGGTTTAGACCTGGTTTAGATCTAGTTTAGACCTGGTTTTAGTCCTGCTTTAGTCCTGGTTTAGACCTGGTTTAGACCTGGTTTAGATCTAGTTTAGACCTGGTTTAGTCCTGGTTTAGTCCTGGTTTAGACCTGGTTTAGATCTAGTGTAGACCTGGTTTTAGTCCTGCTTTAGTCCTGCTTTAGTCCTGGTTTAGACCTAGTTTAGACCTGGTTTAGACCTGGTTTAGTCCTGGTTTAGACCTGGTTTAGTCCTGGTTTAGTCCTCGTTTAGACCTGGTTTTAGTCCTGCTTTAGTTCCTGGTTTATCCTGGTTTAGTCCTGGTTTAGTCCTGGTTTAGACCTGGTTTAGACCTGGTTTAGATCTAGTTTAGACCTGTTTTAGTCCTGCTTTAGTCCTGGTTTAGACCTGTTTAGTTTAGACCTGGTTTAGTCCTCGTTTAGACCTGGTTTTAGTCCTGCTTTAGTCCTGCTTTAGTCCTGGTTTAGACCTGGTTAGACCTGGTTTAGACCTGGTTTAGACCTGGTTTAAAAACCTGGTTTAGACCTGGTTTAGTCCTGTTTAGACCTGGTTTAGACCTGGTTTAAGTCCTGTTTAGACCTGGTTTAGTCCTGCTTTAGTCCTTTAGTCCTGTTTAGAACCTGGTTTAGACCTGGTTTAGTCCTGGTTTAGACCTGGTTTAACCTGGTTTAGACCTGGTTTATCCGGTTTACCTGGTTTAAACCTGGCTCAAAATCGTTCTTTGGTTTTAAGGAGCATTTATTCGGGCTGGAGTCTTTCACATGTCTTCACTTGTAAATGAACCTTAATGCCGACGCCGTGAGAACCATAGAAAAGAAAAGAAAACTTAAAATTAACCCTCAGATACAAAACACGGACAGAAAAGTAAATGGGCCCGAAGTAAAACAGAAGAAGTAAACAACAAGGCCAAAAATTCAAGTTAATTCATCTGATATAAAAATGTATTGAACAGATACAGATGTGCTCTAGTTTATCAAACTGTTGACCTTTTTTCTGTACCATTTTTGGTTTAAAGTTACATACGTTTTATTTTTTTTATAAACACACACATACACATTCATACATATTGACTCACTCACATACACCCATGCACACATCAAAGGTAGGATACACATGATCTTGTTTCTTGTTTTACCGGTGCCCAGAACTCCTCAAATTCCTTCATTTTAAAACGCAGTCTTGCTGTGACTCTTTCCATTTCATCACATCTTTAACCCTTTCCCACCACTTTTCTTTAGTAGGAGGTTGTGGTTTTAGCCAGGACACAGTTATCATTTTTTTTGCTATTGTACTTAATATTAAAATAATTTTTCTATTTTTTGAAGATATAGTGGTTGGTACAATACTCAATATAAATAACTGAAGATCTAAATTGAGTTTTTCTTTTTTCCATTGATCCAGGAGTCTCTGATTAGGGGACAATCCCATAATATGTGTGTGTGTCTCCTGTCTGACCACAACCCTCCAGCATTTGTCAGATTTTGTGTTGTATTTTGTTCCCTTTGTTGGGACAATAAAATATTGCATCTTGGATTTCCATTCAAACTCTCTCCATGAAATACTGTTTAACATTTTATGTCCATCTTTAAATGATTTCTCCCAGTTTTCCTCTAATATTGTAATATTTCTGTCCTTTTCCCATTTGTCTTTAAAGCCCATATTGTTGTCATCTGTATCAATCTGTAGGGTTTTGTATGTTTTTGAAATGAGTTTTTTAGTGTTACATGTACTTGTCATTAATAATTCTTCTAGATAATTAGGCTCATTACAAATATATTTCCAATCCTTATGTTTCATAAGATAATTTCTGATTTGTAAAAACTTATAAAAGTCTTGTGCTTTTAAACCAAATTTCTTTTTTAACTGTTCAAAAGATTTCATGTTTTCACCTTCAAAAAGACGCCCGATATAAACCAATCCTTTCTCTTTCCATTTACAAAATACCTCTTCCATTGATGGTGTAAAGTCTGAGTTTAAACCGATAAAGTCACATATGTTTTAAACAGACCATGTATGAAACATGGAACAAAAATTATTTCCCAAATTTCAAAGATCTGAAAATCATGTAAATAAATGGATGTATTTCATCATATCTTGTGTGATTCCATCTTTGAACTGTTGATGAAGGAACATGATTTAAAAAAAAAAAAAGTATTTAAAATGATAAAAATTTGCTTGGAAGGACTGACAAATTTTATAGAAATAGTTTCCTTTCATTTTGAAGTAATATTAAAGTATTTGGAAGAAAAAAGTGACAAATTATGTAAAATCGTGCTGCATATTTCATTCCCTCCGTTACCGTGAATGAGTTTTTAAATTTTTTGTCAACAACTTGAAAGAATCTCACAGGTTTAACTTGACCCTGTTGGAGTGTAACTCTTTCCTACATTCTGATACTTTACTTATTTCAATAGTTCCTCTAGTTTCTGAATAAGAGACATTTGAATGTCAAAAATCTGCCCCTGTTTCCCTCCGTTACCACTTGACTGGACCCATTTATACTATATATTGCTTTGAATGTAATGCAATATGAATATAATTTAATGTTATAAAACATGAAGTTAAATGTATGACAGCAGATACAGTTTGTAAACGGGCAGAGCCGTCGGGTTTTTGGCTCTGGCTCCAGTTCATGTTGTATTGAAAAAAAACATCGTCGCTCTCTTTGTACCTGCTGCTCTGAGTCTCGTCATTTTGGTCTTTAAATGTTTGTATTAACCTGCTCTACGTGATCCTGGTGTTTTTATTTCACTATTTTGTCCCTAAATCAAGACATGAAGAATCAGGCTCCTTCTTTCCCCGGAGTGGCTCCTGCAGGTTTTAGCTACAGGTTTGATTGACAGCATTGTTAAGCACCAACGCTCCTCCAAATCAGCACCTTTCAACAGCCTCACTCTGGATTGACTCTGTGGTTGCAGTGATCCTCTTGTCTTCTCACTATTCTCTTTTCAATAAACCTGAGATGAAATAAACCTTCACAGTCCGGAGCAGAAATCAAAGCAAAGGCAAACGCATTGAAAAAGTTTAGACTTGTTTGTTTGTTATGTGAGGGAAGCTCTGGGGAAGATCCAGGACATGTTGGACAGACTGTGTCTCTGGTCTGGACTGGGGACACCTCAGGTCGACCCAGAGGAGCTGGAGGAAGAGTCTGGGGCCAAACAGAGTTGATTGGAGGTTGGTTTTCCCCGAGTCCCGAGCACAAGACCAATCATCTGTCCTTTGTGTTTCTTCTCAGGTTTGTAAAATGTAATTTGTGTCACGTCCAAACAGTCCTGGTGTAAATGTGTGTAAATGTGTGTAAATGGCTGAACATGGCTGAAGTGAAGTTTTGTCTAAAACAAGTTTTGAAGTAACATCTGGTGCAGGCCAGAGCAGTTTTAAAGTAACATCTGTGTGGAGATCATTATTAAACACTGAGAGCTGTTCACAAATCTGTCTTAAGTATTTCTTTGTTACATTTGTGTAAAGCTTTAGTACAGAATGAACATGTTAAAGTTTCAGTTCGTGTGAAAGTGCAGTGTGGTGTATTTACACATATAACAGTAGACTTTTGTTTTTGTTATTAATTAATGCAAACATTTAAAATCTTATTCATGACATGGAGACAGTGTTGGGTGTAACACTGTTACGACCCAGAAAAATTGGGTCCCAACATATTTAGGAAAGGACACGGAAACCAAAGTAGAATTTTAGAGTTCTTTTATTTTTGTTTGTGTAAAGACGTTTTAAACCCAAAAAAGAAACCCGACCCGTGCCCAAACCAAGAGTAACAACGGAAAGGTGGACCTGGTGAGCCGGCCAAAAAGAACAAAAGGGTGTGACACCGGGTCAACCCTACACAGGGCCGTAGGAGCCGGAGCCAGCGCCCGGAACTAAAGACAAAAAACCCCAACAAAATAAACCCAACAGAAAAGTGAAAACAGGACAGTCGGTCCCACCAGGTCAAACAAAAGGCTAACGGCTAATACAAGCTACCAAACGATGGAGCAGGAGAGACAGCAGCGTCTCCAGCGCGCGCGGGCCAGGGGTGTCAAACTCATTTTGGTCCGGGGGCCGTATCCAACCTACTTTGATCCCAAAGGGGCCGGATCAGAAAACTCATGTCATATAAACCCCAAAAATAACAATAAGTTCAAATATTTGTGCAGAGAAACACAAATCTATTACAGAAATCTTTTTTAATTGATGAACTCTTTCTTTTACAAAATATTATAATATTATGAACAACCTGAAACTTAAAAAAAAAAGGCAATTTCAACACAATGTTTTAACATGAACTTGTATGTAAATAGGAATAAGTCAATTTTTCTTGTAAAATCCTGCACTCGGCTCCACTTTTCTCATGTTGGACATTTTTCTGATGAGGGTGTCACGGTCAACAGTCAAAACGATCGTCCTTAAGAGCGTTTGGAAAGAGACAAGTCTTCATTTGTGCTGCTCTGGTGGGAGGGGCCACGTACAGAGACGCTGGAGACGCTGCTGTGATAAACACCACAGAAAATTAACAATATTTTAATAGAAAATATAATTAAAATATTTTAGTAGAAAATCAGCCGAGGGCCAGATTAAAGGTCTTGGAGGGCCGGATCTGGCCCCCGGCCGAAATGCTACAAAAATATAAACAAAAGAAAGCCAAAAAGTGCCCAAACGTAACAAACACTTTATAAAGTTACAGTAACATAACTACACTTTTTTCAGAAAAAATAATGTAAAAACACAACTACTGAGACAACAAAACATCGTTTCTTTTTCAGTTCAGTGAAATGTTACTTTTCCGTGTGCACAGGTCTGTCCCTGCCCGGGCGGTGGCCCCGAGGACAGTCTGCCCCCGTCGACAGTCACATAAGGAGCAGGGGCCCCGGTCCCCGAGACGACACAGTGAACACTGATCCTCTCTGCCTTCTATTTCTCTCAGGGTTTATTTTCCTCTTCCTCAATATGTGTGTGTAAACGTCTGACTGCTCGTGTGTGTGACTCTGTTTAGGAGGGAATTTAAAGCTACAGTATGTATGTCAAGTTAAAAAGCCCAGCCCCTGCACCATGTTTCACCTCCAGTCCAGAGCCTGTCTCCTCTCACCTCTGCTCCCTCCTCTTCCTCCTCCCCTCCCTTTTTATTAGGTGATTAGGTTATTTTTAGTCTGGCCAGTAGATGGCAGCAAGACAAAAATCAAGGTAACCAGGTGTGTCTCTGTAATCATTTAATTAGGCCCAGGTGTGTGCAAACAAATCAAACCAAACCAAGGAATGTGAGGGGAAACAGAGACACTACTGGTGAGGAAATTTAACTTTAAAATTAGTTTAAAAGGAACTGTAAATAAATTCAATTTAAGTTTGAAAATGCTAAAAGAGTTAAGTTGAATAACTAAATTGTTTAAATCAGATTTACTACTCTATAAATAAAGAAAATGATGTAAATCCTAAGTTTAAGTAGCTTTAGTTAAATACTATAAATATGTTATTTAGCGATTAAAAAACAATGTATTTATGTATCAGAATTTATCTTCAAATATTACTTTCATATTCATTTAAAACTGTATAAAAAGTTAATTATAGGATTAAAAAATTATTGGTTAAAATGATAGCTATTTAAGTTCATGTGTGTGAAATGTGCTAGATAAAAAAATACAATAAATATATATTATATATAAATGATATTATAATTGAAGTGTATTAATTAAAATTAAATTGGATTATATAACTAATGAAATTGTAAAATGCTAATTTAATTACACATTTGTTTACTGCTACTGCTGCAGCTACATCAACTACAAATACTACTACTACTACTACTACTACTACTACTACTACTACTAAAAGAATCAAATTATTTCAATAAAAAACTTCAAGCCGAGTTGAGCCTTGTGTCTGTTTCCCTGTTTTTTTTCAAGTTGGACCTGCATTCCGGAAATAAAGACTTGACAATGTAACTTTCTCATCTGTTTGATTCTATGGACACATAAGGTGAAAACTGAACTGTGGAACTTTCTCCGTGGAGACAGAAACTTTTCAAGTCGTACTGTAGAAGATTTTAGCCAAAGGAACAACATCTGTGGAAACAGTTTTGATAATTAAAGTTTTTCGAGTGGATTAAAAAAAAAAAACTCTCAAATGAATCTGACAGAAAATCATTTGTGAAGAGTCGAGTTTGACAGAGAGAGATTTGACTTGAGGCTAAAATCTGACTTCAACAAATATATAAGGGAGGGATGGAGGGAGGAGGAGAGGAAAGAGAGAAACGAGAAACGAGAGAGAGATAGAGAGATGGAAATACTAGAAAAGAAAGAATGATGTAGATAAAATAGAGAGAGAAAGTGAAGGGAGAGAGAGGTAAAGAAAACAAAGGAGAGAGGGGAGAGAGAGAGATGTAGAGGAAAGAGTGGAGTGAGTATGTCAAGAAAATTTTGTATGGAGAGAGAGAGAGATAAAGGATAGAAAGGAGGGTGAGGAAAGAAGGAGAGAAGATGAGAGAAAGAAAGAGAGAGAGAGGGGTCAGAAGAGAGAGAGAGAAAAAAGGGAGAGAAGATAGAGTGAGAGAAAGAAAGAGAGAGAGTAGGGGTCAGATACGAGGAGAGAGATGTAGAGAAATGGAGGGAGAGAGAGAGGGAAAGAAAGAATGAGATAGAGAAAATAGAAACGGGGAGAGAGAGAAAGAGAAGGAGGGAGGAAGCGATGCAGGGCAGAGAAGAGAGGAGGAGGGAGAGAAGATAGAGTGAGAGAAAGAGTGAGAGAGAGTAGGGGTCAGATAAGAGGAGAGAAAGTAAAGGGAGAATAAACGGAGGGAGACGGAAAGAAAGATGAAGACACTACAAAAGAAAAAGAAAGAGAAAAAGATGATGAGAGAAAGAGGGTCAACTACAAGGAGAGAGAAGAAGAGAAAGAGTAGAAAGAGAAGAGAAAAGGGAGAGATGTAGGGTAAAAGGAAAGAGGGAGAGAGAGATGGAGTGAGTAGGAGTCAAATAAAAAGAGATGTGTAAAGTAGATGGAGGAGAGAGAGAAGAGAAGAAAGAGGAGCCCTAGAGAAAATGGGAGAGAGACGGAGAAAGAAGAAAAGAAATGCAGAATAGAGGGAGAGAGGGAGGAAAGGAAAGGCAGAGAAGAGAGGAGGAGGGAGAGAGAGTAGGGATCAAATACGAGGAGAGAGAGAGATGTAGAGTAAAAGAAAGGAGACAGAAAGAAAGAGAATGAAGGATAGAGTGAGAGATAGAGACGGGGAGAGAGAAGAGAGAGAGATGTAGGGAGGGAGAGATGGAAATACTAGAAAAGAAAAATAGAGAGAAAAGGGGGAAGGAGGGAGAGAAAGGGTCAAGTACAGGGGGAGAGAGAAGGAATTAAGAGAAAGGTAGAGAAGAGACGAGGGGAGAGACGTAGAGTCAAGAGAAAGAGGGAGAGACGGAGTGAGTAGGAGTCAAATAAAAGAGGGATGTAGAGGAGATGGAGGGAGAGAGAGAGAGAGAAAGGAAAAAGAGAAGGACAGAAGAAGAGAGGAGAGGAAGAGGAGGAGAGAGGAGGGAGAGAAGATAGAGTGACAGAAAGCGAGAGAAAGAGAGAGAGAAGAGAGGAGAGGGAGAGAGGAGAAGAGATAAAGAGAAGATAGAGAGGAAGAGAGAGAGAGAGAGAGGAGAGAGAAGAGAGAAAAAGAGAAGAGAGAGGAGTAGGGGTCAGATACGAGGAGAGAGATGTAGAGAAATGGAGGGAGAGAGAGAGAGGGAAAGAAAGAGAATGAGATAGAGAAAATAGATAGAGTGCCGAAGAAACGGGGAGAGAGAGAGAGAGAAGGAGGGAGAAAGCGATGCAGGGCAGAGAAGAGGAGGAGGAGGGAGAGAAGATAGAGTGAGAGAAAGAAAGAGAGAGAGAGAGTAGGGGTCAGATAAGAGGAGAGAAAGTAAAGGGAGAATAAACGGAGACGGAAAGAAAGAGAATGAAGGAGAGAGTGAGCGAGAGATGAAGAAACTACAAAAGAAAAAGAAAGAAAAAAGATGATGAGAGAAAGAGGGTCAACTACAAGGAGAGAGAAGGAATGAGAGAAAGGTAGAAAAGAGAGAGAAAAGGGAGAGATGTAGGGTAAAGGGAAAGAGGGAGAGAGAGATGGAGTGAGTAGGAGTCAAATAAAAAGAGAGATGTAAAGTAGATGGAGGAGAGAGAAAGAGAAAAGACAGAGCGCTAGAGAAATGGGAAGAGAGAGTACGGAGAGAGAAAGAGAGAAAGAAATGCAGAATAGAGGGAGAGAGGGAGGAAAGGAAAGGCAGAGAAGAGAGGAGAAGGGAGAGAGAAAGAGTAGGGATCAAATACAAGGAGAGAGAGAGAGAGTAGTAAAGAAAGAGAAAGAGAGAGTGAGGAGTGTAAGAGGAGAGAGAAAGAGAGAGATGTAGAGAGGAAACACTAGAAAAGAAAAATAGAGAGAAAAAGGGGAAGGAGGGAGAGAGGCAAAAGAGGGAGAGAAAGGGTCAAGTACAGGGGGAGAGAGAAGGAATTAAGAGAGAGGTAGAGAAGAGAGAGACGAGGGGAGAGACGTAGAGCAAGAGAAAGAGGGAGAGAGAGAGAGACGGAGTGAGTAGGAGTCAAATAAAAAAAGGGATGTAGAGGAGATGGAGGAGAGAGAGAGAGGAAAAAGAGGAGGACAGAAGAAGAGATGCAGGACAGAAGGAGGAGAGAGAAAACAAACTAAAGACAGAGAAGAGAGGAGGAGGAAGAGAAGATGGAGTGACAGAAAGCGAGAGAAAGAGAGAGTAGGGGTCAAATACGAGGGCAGAGAGGCAGAGATATAGAGTAAAAGGAGGGAGGCAGAAAGAAAGAGAAAGAGAGAGAGAGCACAAGAAGCGAGGGAAGAGGGAAGGAGAGAGGAAAGAAATTAAATGGGAGAGTGGAAGAGAGACGAGGAGGAGAGGAACAGAGAAAGAGACGCAAGACGTAAGGAAAGGAGAGAGAGAGAGATTCAAGCGTTCCTTACTCTTCCTTCCTTCTCGCATCAGCACCGCTCGCTGGAGTCGGGCCGTTTCCATGGAGACCAACGATGCTCCAGTTCATTCCTGATCCTCAAAGAGACAGATGCTGTTTTAGACCTGGTTTAGTCCTGTTTTAGACCTGGTTTAGTCCTGTTTTAGAACTGGTTTAGTTCTGTTTTAGACCTGGTTTAGTCCTGTTTTAGACCTGGTTTAGTCCTGTTTAGACCTTTTAGACCTGTTTTAGTCCTGTTTTAGAACCTGTTTTTAACCTGGTTTAGTCCTGTTTTTAGACTGGTTTAGACCTGTTTAGAACTGTTTTCTGTTTAGTCCTGTTTTAGTCCTGTTTTAGACCTGGTTTAGTCCTGTTTTAAACCTGGTTTAGACCTGGTTTAGTCCTGTTTTAGACCTGGTTTAGACCTGTTTTAGACCTGGTTTAGTCCTGTTTTAGACCTGGTTTAGACCTGGTTTAGTCCTGTTTTAGAACTGGTTTAGTCCTGTTTTAGACCTGGTTTAGACCTGTTTTAGACCTGGTTTAGTCCTAGTTTTAACTGGTTAGTCTGTTTTTAGACCTGGTTTAGTCCTGTTTTAGACCTGGTTTAGTCCTGTTTTAACCTGGTCCTGTTTTAGACCTGGTTTAGTCTTGTTTTAGACCTGGTTTAAACCTGTTTTATACCTGGTTTAGTCCTGTTTTAGACCTGGTTTAGTCCTGTTTTAGACCTGGTTGAGACCTGGTATAGTTCTGGTGTAGTCCAGGTTTAGTTCTGGTGTAGTCTCCTGGTTTAGTCTGGGTTTGGTCCTGACGTAGACTTGGTTTGATCCTGGTTTAGTCCTGATTCAGTACTGGTTTAGTCCTGGTTTAGGTCTGGTTTTGTGCTTTTTAGACCTGCTTTAGTTCTGGTGTAGTCCAGTTTTAGTTCTGATGTAGTCCAGGTTTAGTTCTGATGTAGTCCAGGTTTAGTTCTGGTGTAGTCCAGGTTTAGTTCTGGTGTAGTCCAGGTTTAGTTCTGGTGTAGTCTCCTGGTTTAGTCCTTTACACACATTTACACCAGGGCTGTTTGGATGTTCAGTCCTGACGTACACTTTTAGGTTAAGTCCTGGTTTAGTCCTGGTTTAGTTCTCTTGTAGTCCTGGTTGGTCTCGATATTTATTAGTTTGGTTCAACTTCAGGGAGAAAGAGTGAGAGAGACAGAGGAGAAGGAGAAACTGAGAAGACGGGAAAGAGAGAATGAGAAAAGTAGAGAGAAAGAGAGAAGTAAACAAGAGACAAGGCGGATTAGTTGTAGTTGGCAGTAAACACACAATAATCTAATCCTCACATGCAGCTCAGATCTGAGCTGGGTCCCTGGAACTGGGTTCTGGCTGGAGCTGGGTTCCTGGAGCTGGGTTCCTGGAGCTGGTTCTGGAGCCTGGAGCTGGTTCTGGAGCTGGGTTTCTGGAGCTGGGTGGAGTTCTGGAGCTGGTTGGGTTCCTGGAGCTGGGGTCCTGGAGTTGGGTCTGGAGCTGGGTTCTTGGAGCTGGGTCCCTAGAGCTTGGTTCCTGGAGCTGGGTCCCTAGAGCTTGGTTCTTGGAGCTTGGTTCCTGGAGCTGGAGCTGGGTCCCTAGAGCTGGGTTTCTGGAACTGGGTTCTGGAGCTGGGTTTCTGGAGCTGGGTTCCTGGAGCTGGGTCCTAGAGCTGGGTCCCTGGAGCTGGGTTCTTGGAGCTGGGTTCTTGGAGCTTGGTTCCTGGAGCTGGGTCCCTAGAGCTGGGTCCCTAGAGCTGGGTTTCTGGAGCTGGGTTCTGGAACTGGGTCCCTGGAACTGGGTTTCTGGAACTGGGTTTCTGGAGCTGGGTTCCTGGAGCTGGGTCCCTAGAGCTGGGTCCCTAGAGCTTGGTTCTTGGAGCTTGGGTTCCTGGAGCTGGGTTCCTGGAGCTGGGTTTCTGGAGCTGGGTTTCTGGAACTGGGTTTCTGGAGCTGGGTTTCTGGAGCTGGGTCCCTAGAGCTGGGTTCTAGAGCTGGTTTCTTGGAGCTGGGTTCCTGGAGCTGGGTCCCTGGAAATGGGTTCCTGGAGCTGGGTCCCTGGAAATTGGTTCTTGGAGCTGGGTCCCTGGAAATTGGTTCTTGGAGCTGGGTTCTTGGAGCTGCATCCCAAGAGCTGGGTTTCTGGAGCTGTGTGAGGTCCTCGGAGCTGGCTCCCTAGATCTGGGTTCCTGGAGCTGGGTCCCTGGAGTGGGTCCCTGGAGTTGGGTTCCCGTGTGAGGCCCTCTGCTCTGACAGCTGTGAGAGGAGGAGAGAGGAACTTGTCTGCAGAGACGTGAAGAGGTTTAATTAAATCTTGTAAATCTAAACGTGGATCAGTTTGAGCTCCGAGCGAGTCCTCACAAGTCCTGTAAAAAACACACAGACAAACTGTTTAAGTCTGAAGGATGGACACAATAAAACACAGCGGGAGAGAAAGAGAGAGAAGGGAAGAGAAGAGAAGAGGGGGAGAGAGAGATGAAGAGATGGAAATAAGGAAAAAGATGGAGAGAGAAAGGGAGAGAGAGAGGGAGGGAGGGAAAGAGAGATGGGGTATGTAGAGAGAGAGAGCAGAAAGGGAAAGATGAGGGAAAGAGAGATAAGACAAGAGAGAGAGTAAATAGGAGTGAGAGAGAGATAAGGAAAGAGGGAGGTGGAGAACGTTATAAAGAGGTGGAGATAAGAGGAAGATGGAGAGAGAGGGAGGGAGGGAGGGAGGGAGAGAGAAGGGAAAAGGGAGGGAAAGAAGAGGCAGAGAGAGATGGGGTATGTAGAGAGAGAGATGAGAGAAAAGGAAAGAGGTGGGAAAGAGGAGAGAGACAGATAGAGAGAGATGTGGGAGAGAGAAGGGAGAGAGGAAAGAGGAGGGAGAGAGAGAAGGAAAGAGGAGGCACAGCATAGAAAGAGAGAGAGAGAAGGAGTAAGAGGGAGGAAAGAGGTGGGAGAGAGAGATGAGGGAAGAGAGGAAAAGAGGAGAGAGAGCTAAGGCAAAAGGGGGAAAGAGGAGAGAGATGAGGGAAGAAAGTGGAAAGAAGAGGGAGAGAGAAAAAAGAGATAGACAAGGCAAATGGGGGAAAGAGGAGAGAGAGAGAGAGAAGGGAAGAGAGGGAGGAAAGAGGAGAGAGAGAGAAGTCAAGTGATTGGAAAGAGGAGGGAGAGAGAGACAAGGGAAGAGGGACTAAAGAGAAGGGAGAGGAAGAGAGAAATGAGGGAAGGGGGGGAGCAGAGAAAGCGAGAGATAAGAGAAGAGGGGATAAAGCGGAGAGGGAGAGAGAGAGATGAGGGAAGAGCGGGTAAAGAGAGAAAGAAGGAAACCGGGAGGAAAGAGGAGAGAGAGATAAGGCAAGAGAGTGGAAAGAGGAGAGAGAGAGATGAGCGAAGAGAGCGGAAAGGAGAGGGAGAGAGAAAAAGAGAAACAAGGCAAGAGGGAGGAAAGAGAAGAGAGAGAGAAAGAAGAGAGGGAGAGATTAGGCAAGAGAGGGGAAAGAGGAGGAAGAGAGAGACAAGGAAAGAGAGTGGAAAGAAGATGGGAGAGAGAGAGAGAGAGATGAGGGAAGAGAAAGAAAGAGAGAGGTGAGAGAAGGGGGGAAGAGGAGGAAGAGAGAGAAAAGGGAAGAAAAAGAGAGTTAAGGCAAGATAGCAGAAAGAGGAGGGAGAGAAAGAGAGAGAGAAAGAAATAAGGGAAGGTGGGGGATAAGGGAAGAGAGCAGAAAGAGGAGAGAGAAAAGGAAGGAGAGGGGAAAGAAGAGGAGAGAGAGAGATGAGGGAACAGGGAGGAAAGATGAGAGAGAGACGGCAAGAGATTGGAAAGAGAAGAGAGGAGGGAGAGAGAGAGAGAAGCAGCACAGAGAAAGAGAGAGAGAGAGAGGATTATTATTATTATTATTATTATTATTATTGTGAAGCGTCTTTGTGTCACAGAGAAAAACTCGACATAAAACCAATGTCAAATTATTATTATTATTATTAAGAGAGAGAGAAAAGAGAGAGGAAAGAGAGAGGGGAAGAGGTAAAGAGAGAGAGAGAGAGGGAAAGAGATGAGGGTAGAGAGGATTGGGAGAGAGTGAGATAAGGGAAAAGGGGCTAAAGAGAAGGGAGAGGAAGAGAGAGATGAGGGAGGGGGGGGGAAGCAGAGAAAGCGAGAGATAAGAGAAGAGGGGATAAAGAGGAGGGGGAGAGAGAGATGAGGGAAGAGCGGGTAAAGAGAGAAAGAAGGAAACAGGGAGAAAAGAGGAGAGAGAGATAAGGCAAGAGAGGGGAAAGAGGAGAGAGAGAGAGAGAGAGAAGAGAGAGGGAGAGATAAGGCAAGAGAGAGAGAAAGAGGGAGAAAGAGGAGAGAGAGAGAAGAGGGGGTAAAGAGGAGGGAGAGAGAGACAAGGAAAGAGAGTGGAAAGAAGAGGGAGAGAGAAAAAAGAGAGACAAGGCAAGAGGGAGGAAAGAGGAGGGAGAGAGAAGAGAGAGACAGACAGGAAAGAGGAGGAAAGAGAGGACAATTGAAGAGAGAAAGAGAGAGAAAGAAATAAGGGAGATGGGGGGATAAGGGAAGAGAGAAGAAAGAGGAGAGAGAAAGAGAAGGAAAGAGGAGGGAGAGAGAGACGAAAAGAGGGGGGAAAGAGGAGAGAGAGAAGGAACCAGGAGGTAAAGAGGAGGAAAAGAGAGAGAGAAGGCAAGACAGATGGAAGTGAGGGAGGGAGAGAGATGAGGGAGAGCGGCGTAAAGAGAGAAAGAAGGAAACAGGGAGGAAAGAGAGAGAGAGATGAGGAAAGAGAGTGGAAAGAGAGAGAGAGATGAGGAAAGAGGAGGTAAAGAGGAGGGAAGAGAGACAAGGGAAAGGAGAAAGAGAGAGAAAGAAATAAGGGAAGATGGGGGGATAAGGGAAGAAGAGCAGAAAGAGGAGAGAGAGAAGAGAAGGAAAGAGGAGGAGAGAGAGACGAGGGAAGAGGGGAAAGAAAGAGAGAGAGAAGAAACCAAGGAGGTAAAGGAGGAAAAGAGAGAGAAGGCAAGACAGATGGAAGCGGAGGAGAGAGAGAGATGAGGAAGAGCGGGTAAAGAGAGAAAGAAGGAAACAGGGAGGAAAGAGGAAGAGAGGAGGAAGAGAGAGAGAGAGAGAGAGACAGACAAGGAAAGAGGAGAGAGAGAAGAGAGAGAGGAAAGAGGAGAGAAGAGAGAGAAAGATATAAGAGAAGAAGAGGAAAGAGGAGGGAGAGAGAGACAAGGGAAGGGAGAAGAGAGAGAAAAGAAATAAGGAAGATGGGGATAAGGGAAGAGAGCAGAAAGAGGAGAGAGAAAGAGAAGGAAAGAGGAGGAGAGAGAGACGAAGGGAAGAGGGAAAGAAGAGAGAGAGAAGAGAGAGGGACGTAAGAGGAGGAAAAGAGAGAGAAGGCAAGAGAGAGGAAAGAGGAGGAAGAGCGAGCTAGAGAGAGAAGGAAAGAGATGGGAGGGAGAGAGAGAGATAGAGGAGAGAGAAAAAGA
>NW_026571140.1:40973193-41078193 GCF_026225935.1 Boleophthalmus pectinirostris
TTTTAGACCTGGGTTTTAGTCTAGACCTTTTAGACCTAGGTTTAGTCCCTGTTTTAGACCTGGTTTAGTCCTGTTTTAGACCTGGTTGAGACCTGTTTTAGACCTGGTTTAGACCGGGTATAGTTCTGGTGTAGTCCAGGTTTAGTTCTGGTGTAGTCTCCTGGTTTAGTCTGGGTTTGTTCCTGACGTAGACTTGGTTTGATCCTGGTTTAGTCCTGATTCAGTACTGGTTTAGTCCTGTTTAGGTCTGGTTTTGTGTCCAGGTTTAGTTCTTTTCCAGTTTAGTTCTGGTGTAGTCCAGGTTTAGTTCTGGTGTAGTCCAGGTTTAGTTCTGGTGTAGTCTCCTGGTTTAGTCCTTTACACACATTTACACCAGGACTGTTTGGATGTTCAGTCCTGACGTACACTTTTAGGTTAAGTCCTGGTTTAGTCCTGGTTTAGTTCTCTTGTAGTCCTGGTTGGTCTCGATATTTATTAGTTTGGTTCAACTTCAGGGAGAAAGAGTGAGAGAGACAGAGGAGAAGGAGAAACTGAGAAGACGGGAAAGAGAGAATGAGAAAAGTAGAGAGAAAGAGAGAAGTAAACAAGAGACAAGGCGGATTAGTTGTACTTGTCAGTAAACACACAATAATCTAATCCTCACATGCAGCTCAGATCTGAGATGGGTCCCTGGAGCTGGGTCCCTGGAGCTGGGTTCCTGGAGCTGGGTCCTGGAGCTGGGTTCCTGGAGCTGGGTCCCTAGAGCTGGGTTTTCTGGAGCTGGGTTTCTGGAGCTGGGTTTCTGGAGCTGGGTCCCTGGAGCTGGGTCCTTGGAGCTGGGTTTCTGGAGCTGGGTTCTTGGAGCTGGGTTCCTGGAGCTGGGTTCCTGGAGCTGGGTCCCTAGAGCTGGGATTCCTGGAGCTGGGTCCTGGGTTTCTGGAGCTGGTCCTAAGCTGGTTCTTGGAGCTGGGTCCCTAGAGCTGGTTTCTTGGAGCTGGGTTCTTGGAGCTGGTTCCTGGAGCTGGGTTTCTTGAGCTGGTTCTAAGCTTCTTGGAGCTGGGTGGGGTCACTGGAGCTGGTTCTGAGCTGGGTTCTGGAGCTGGGTTCTTGAGCTGGGCTGAGCTGGTTCCTGGAGCTGGGCGTTCTGGAGCTGGGTTCCTGGAGCTGGGTTCCTGGAGCTGGGTTCTGGAGCTGGGTTCCTGGAGCTGGGTTCCTGGAGCTGGGTTTCTGGAGCTGGGTCCCTAGAGCTGGGCTGGGGAGCTGGGTTTCCCTGGAAGCTGGGTCCCTGGAGCTGGGTTTTCTGGAGCTTGGGTTTCTGGAGCTGGGTCCCTAGAGCTGGGTTCTTGGAGCTGGGTCCCTGGAAATTGGTTCTTGGAGCTGGGTTCTTGGAGCTGGGTCCTGGAATTGGTTCTGGAGCTGGGTTCTTGGAGCTGGGTCCCTGGAATGGGTCCCTGGGTTTCTGGAGCTGGGTTTCTTGGAGCTGGGTTCCTGGAGCTGGTCCCTGAGCTTGGTTCTTGGAGCTTGGTTCCTGAGGTCCCTGGAATTGGTTCTTGGAGCTGGGTCTGGAGCTGGGTTCTTGGAGCTGGTTCTTGGAGCCTGCATCCCAAGAGCTGGGTTTCTGGAGCTGAGTGAGGTCCTCAGAGCTGAGCTGAGGCCCTCAGAGCTGAGTGAGGTCCTCTTGGAGCTGGGTCCTGGAGTTGGGTCCTGGAGGTTCCTGGAGTTGGGTCCCTGGAGTGGGTTCCTGGAGCTCTGGAGCTGGGTTCCTGGAGCTGGGTTCGGCTGGGCTGGGTCCCTGGAGCTGGGTTCCCTGGGTCCCTGGTTTGGGTCCCTGGAGTTGGGTCCCCGTGTGAGGCCCTCTGCTCTGACAGCTGTGAGAGGAGGAGAGAGGAACTTGTCTGCAGAGACGTGAAGAGGTTTAATTAAATCTTGTAAATCTAAACGTGGATCAGTTTGAGCTCCGAGCGAGTCCTCACAAGTCCTGTAAAAAACACACAGACAAACTGTTTAAGTCTGAAGGATGGACACAATAAAACACAGCGGGAGAGAAAGAGAGAGAAGGGAAGAGAGGAGGGGGAGAGAGAGATGAAGAGATGGAAATAAGGAAAAAGATGGAGAGAGAAAGGGAGAGAGAGAGGGAGGGAGGGAAAGAGAGATGGGGTATGTAGAGAGAGAGAGCAGAAAGGGGAAAGATGAGGGAAAGAGAGATAAGACAAGAGAGAGAGTAAATAGGAGTGAGAGAGAGATAAGGAAAGAGGGAGGTGGAGAACGTTATAAAGAGGTGGAGATAAGAGGAAGATGGAGAGAGAAGGGAAAAGGGAGGGAAAGAAGAGGCAGAGAGAGATGGGGTATGTAGAGAGAGAGATGAGAGAAAAGGAAAGAGGTGGGAAAGAGGAGAGAGACAGATAGAGAGAGATGTGGGAGAGAGAAGGGAGAGAGAGGAAGAGGAGGGGAGAGAGAAAGGAAAGAGGAGGCACAGCATAGAAAGAGAGAAGGAGGTAAGAGGGAGGAAAGAGGTGGGAGAGAGAGATGAGGGAAGAGAGGAAAAGGAGAGAGAGAGCTAAGGCAAAAGGGGGAAAGAGAGAGAGAGAGAGACAAAGGGAAGAGGGACTAAAGAGAAGGGAGAGGAAGAGAGAAAATGAGGGAAGGGGGGGAGCAGAGAAAGCGAGAGATAAGAGAAGAGGGGATAAAGCGGAGAGGGAGAGAGAGAGATGAGGGAAGAGCGGGTAAAGAGAGAAAGAAGGAAACGGGAGGAAAGAGGAGAGAGAGATAAGGCAAGAGAGGGGAAAGAGGAGAGAGAGAGATGAGCGAAGAGAGCGGAAAGGAGAGGGAGAGAGAAAAAGAGAAAACAAGGCAAGAGGGAGGAAAGAGAAGAGAGAGAGAAAGAAGAGAGGGAGAGATTAGGCAAGAGAGGGGAAAGAGGAGGAAGAGAGAGACAAGGAAAGAGAGTGGAAAGAAGATGGGAGAGAGAGAGAGAGAGATGAGGGAAGAGAAGAGAAAAAAAAGAGAGAGGTGAGAGAAGGGGGGAAGAGGAGGAAGAGAGAGAAAAGGGAAGAAAAAGAGAGTTAAGGCAAGATAGCAGAAAGAGGAGGGAGAGAAAGAGAGAGAGAAAGAAGGATAAGGGAAGAGAGGAAAAGAGGAGAGAGAGAAGGGAAAGATGGGAAAGAAGAGGAAGAGAGAGAAAAGGAAGGAGAGGGGAAAGAAGAGAGGAGAGAGATGAGGGAACAGGGAGGAAAGATGAGAGAGAGAGAGACGGCAAGAGATTGGAAAGAGAAGAGAGGAGGGAGAGAGAGAAGCAGCACAGAGAAAGAGAGAGAGAGAGAGAGAGAGAGGATATTATTATTATTATTATTATTATTATTGTGAAGCGTCTTTGTGTCACAGAGAAAAACTCGACATAAAACCAATGTCAAATTATTATTATTATTAAAGAGAGAGAGAGAAAGAGAGGGGAGAGGGAAAGAGAGAGATGAGGGAAGAGGGGGTAAGAGAGAGAGAGAGAGAGGAGAGAGAGATAAGGGTAGAGAGGATTGGGAGAGAGTGAGATAAGGGAAAAGGGCTAAAGAGAAGGGAGAGGAAGAGAGAGATGAAGGGGGGGGGGAGCAGAGAAAGCGAGAGATAAGAGAAGAGGGGATAAAGAGGAGGGGGGAGAGAGAGAGATGAGGGAAGAGCGGGGTAAAGAGAGAAAGAAGGAAACCGGGAGGAAAGAGGAGAGAGAGATAAGGCAAGAGAGGGGAAAGAGGAGAGAGAGAGATGAGCGAAGAGAGCGGAAAGAGAGGGAGAGAGAGAAAAGAGAAACAAGGCAAGAGGGGAGGAAAGAGAAGAGAGAGAGAAAGAAGAGGGAGAGATTAGGCAAGAGAGGGGAAAGAGGAGGAAGAGAGAGACAAGGAAAGAGAGTGGAAAGAAGAGAGAGAAAAGAAACAGAGGCAGAGAGGAGGAAAGAGAAGAGAGAGAGAGAAGAGAGAGGAAAGGGAAAGAGAGGAGAGAGAGAGGAAAGAGAAAGAAGGATGGGAGAGAGAGAGAGAGATGAGGGAAGAGAAAGAAAGAGAGAGTGAGAGAAGGGGGAAGAGGAGGAAAGAGAGAAAAGGGAAGAAAAAGAGAGTTAAGGCAAGATAGCAGAAAGAGAGGAGAGAAAAGAGAGAGATAAAGAATAAGGGAAGAGAGCAAAAGAGAGAGAGAGAGGGAAGATGGGAAAGAGGAGGAAGAGAGAGAAAAGGAAGGAGAGGGGGAAAGAAGAGAGGAGAGAGAGATGAGGGAACAGGGAGGAAAGATGGGAGAGAGACGGCAAGAGATTGGAAAGAGAAGAGAGGAGGGAGAGAGAGAAGCAGCACAGAGAAAGAGAGAGAGAGAGAGAGGATTATTATTGTTATTATTATTATTGTGAAGCGTCTTTGGTGTCACAGAGAAAAACTCGACATAAAACCAATGTCAAATTATATATTATTATTAAAGAGAGAGAAGAAGAGAGGGAGAGGGAAAGAGAGAGATGAGGGAAGAGGGGTTAAAGAGAGAGAGGAGAGAGATAATGAGGGAAGAGAGGATTGGGAGAGAGTGAGATAAGAGAAGAGAGGGGATAAGAGAAGGGGAGAGAAGAGAGATGAGGAAGAGCGGGTAAAGAGAGAAAGAAGGAACAGGAGAAAAGAGAGAGAGAGATAAGGCAAGAGAGGGGAAAGAGGAGAGAGAGAGAGAGAGAGAGAAAGAAGGGAGAGATAAGGCAAGAGAGGGGAGGGATGAGAGGAAGAGAAGAGGGGGTAAAGAGGAGGGAGAGAGAGACAAGGAAAGAGAGTGGAAAGAAGAGGGAGAGAGAAAAAAGAGAGACAAGGCAAGAGGGAGGAAAGAGGAGGGGGAGAGAGAGAGACAGACAAGGAAAGAGGAGGGAGAGAGAGACAATTGAAGAGAGAAAGAGAGAGAAAGAAATAAGGGAAGATGGGGGGATAAGGGAAGAGAGAAGAAAGAGGAGAGAGAAAGAGAAGGAAAGAGGAGGGAGAGAGAGACGAGGGAAGAGGGGGGAAAGAAGAGAGAGAGAAGGAACCAGGGAGGTAAGAGGAGGAAAAGAGAGAGAGAAGGCAAGACAGATGGAAGTGGAGGGAGGGAGAGAGATGAGGGAAGAGCGGGTAAAGAGAGAAAGAAGGAAACAGGGAGGAAAGAGGAGAGAGAGATGAGGAAAGAGAGTGGAAAGAGGAGAGAGAGATGAGGAAAGAGGAGGTAAAGAGGAGGGAGAGAGAGACAAGGGAAAGGAGAAAGAGAGAGAAAGAAATAAGGGAAGATGGGGGGATAAGGGAAGAGAGCAGAAAGAGGAGAGAGAAAGAGAAGGAAAGAGGAGGGAGAGAGAGACGAGGGAAGAGGGGGGAAAGAAGAGAGAGAGAAGGAACCAAGGAGGTAAGAGGAGGAAAAGAGAGAGAAGGCAAGACAGATGGAAGCGGAGGGAGAGAGAGAGATGAGGGAAGAGCGGGTAAAGAGAGAAAGAAGGAAACAGGGAGGAAAGAGGAGGGGGGGAGAGAGAGAGAGAGAGAGACAGACAAGGCAAGAGGAGGTAAAGAGGAGGGAGAGAGAGAAAGATATAAGAGAAGAACGAGGAAAGAGGAGGGAGAGAGAGACAAGGGAAGGAGAAAGAGAGAGAAAAGAAATAAGGGAAGATGGGGGGATAAGGGAAGAGAGCAGAAAGAGGAGAGAGAAAGAGAAGGAAAGAGGAGGGAGAGAGAGACGAGGGAAGAGGGGGGAAAGAAGAGAGAGAGAAGGAACGAGGGACGTAAGAGGAGGAAAAGAGAGATAAGGCAAGAGAGAGGAAAGAGGAGGAAGAGCGAGCTAGGGAGAGAAGGAAAGAGATGGGAGGGAGAGAGAGAGAGATAGAGGAGAGAGAAAAAGAGATAAGGCAAGAGAGGGGAGAGAGAAGGTAGCGAGAGAACAGAGAGAAAGAGAGAGAGGATTGTTATTATTATTATTATTATTATTATTGTGAAGCGTCTTTGTGTCACAGAGAAAAGCTCGACATAAAACCAACGTCAGATTATTATTATTATTAAAAAAAGAGAGAAAAAGAGAAAGAGAAGGAAAAGAGGATGGAGAGATTGAGCAGAACGGAGGTGATAAGTAAAGAGAAAGAGAAAGGAGAGACGGAGAGAAAGAGAAGACAGAGACAGAAGGACGCACAGGGACGATAGAAAGGAAAGATGTTTGGATGAAAAGAGAGAAAGAGAGAAAAAAAAAAAGAGAGAGAGAAGGTGTTAGTGTGGAAACGTCGGACTCCAGAGATCAAAAGGACGACAGACGAGGGAACCACAAAGAAAAATGTGGTGAAAAATCAATGTTTACTAAGTAGGAATGTACTGTGAACAAATCCAAATCGTGACCCAAACGTGGAGACGCAACAAAAAAAAAAAAAAAAAAAAAAGACTCGCCGAAGTGAGAATTCATGAAACCCCGGTATCAGCTCCAGATCACAACTTTTATATTCAAAGTCTCTCGTCGTCTGCAGAAGGGGAAAACTTTAAAAAAAAGAAGGGGCAATGTTGTTTTCTCATCAAAAACATGTCTGACGATGTTTTAGAGTCACACCCACTTCTCCCGACGTGAGATATAAAAAATAAATAAAAAAAATATATAAAATTTCCTACAAGTTAAATGTCAAACCGGAGCGATTGGTAATGTAGAAAACAACCTGCACAGGCTCATGAAATCTGGACTAAACCAAGACTAAACCAGGACTAAACTAAGACTAAAAAAGGACTAAGACAGGAATGAACCAGAACTGAACCAGGACTGAACCAGGACTAAAACAGGACTAAACAGGACTAAACTAAGACTAAAAAAGGACTAAGACAGGAATGAACCAGGGCTAAAACAGGGACTAAACCAGGACTGATCAGGACTAAAACAGGACTAAACCAGGACTAACTAAGACTAAAAAAGGACTAAGACAGGAACTAAAACAGGACTGAACTAAACAGGACTAAAACAGACACTGAACCAACAAACTGAACAGGACTAAACAGGACTAAACTAAGACAAAAAAGGACTAAGGCAGGAATGAAAGGACTAAAACAGGACTGAACAGGATTAAAACAGCACTAAAACAGGTCTAACCAGGACTAAAAAGGACTAAAAACAGGAAAGAACCAGGAACTAAATCAGGAACTAAAAACAGGAATAAACCAGGACTAAACCAAGTCTAAACCAGGACTAAACTAAGACTAAAAAAGGACTAAGACAGGAATGAACCAGAACTGAACCAGAACTGAACCAGGACTGAATCAGGACTAAAACAGGACTAAACTAAGGACTAAAAAGGGACTAAAACAGGAAAGAACCAGGACTAAATCAGGACTAAAAACAGGAATAAACCAGGACTAAACCAGGTCTAAACCAGGACTAAACTAAGACTAAAAAAGGACTAAGACAGGAATGAACCAGAACTGAACTGAACCAGGACTGAATCAGGACTAAAACAGGACTAAACCAGGACTAAACTAAGACTAAAAAAGGACTAAGACAGGAATGAACCAGGACTAAAACAGGACTGAATCAGGATTAAAAACAGCACTAAACCAGGTCTAAACCAGGACTAAAAAGGGACTAAAACAGGAAAGAACCAGGACTAAATCAGGACTAAAAACAGGAATAAACCAGGACTAAACCAAGTCTAAACCAGGACTAAACTAAGACTAAAAAAGGACTAAGACAGGAATGAACCAGAACTGAACCAGGACTGAACCAGGACTGAATCAGGACTAAAACAGGACTAAACCAGGACTAAACTAAGCCTAAAATGGACTAAGACAGGAATGAACCAGGACTAAAACAGGACTGAATCAGGATTAAAAACAGCACTAAACCAGGTCTAAACCAGGACTAAAAAGGACTAAAACAGGAAAGAACCAGGACTAAATCAGGACTAAAACAGGAATAAACCAGGACTAAACCAAGACTAAACCAGGACTAAACTAAGACTAAAAAGGACTAAGACAGGAATGAACCAGAACTGAACCAGGACTGAATCAGGACTAAAACAGGACTAAAACAGGACTGAATCAGGATTAAAAACAGCACTAAACCAGGTCTAAACCAGGACTAAAAAGGGACTAAAACAGGAAAGAACCAGGACTAAATCAGGACTAAAAACAGGAATAAACCAGGACTAAACCAAGTCTAAACCAGGACTAAACTAAGACTAAAAAAGGACTAAGACAGGAATGAACCAGAACTGAACCAGGACTGAATCAGGACTAAAACAGGACTAAAACAGGACTGAATCAGGATTAAAAACAGCACTAAACCAGGTCTAAACCAGGACTAAAAAGGGACTAAAACAGGAAAGAACCAGGACTAAATCAGGACTAAAAACAGGAATAAACCAGGACTAAACTAAGACTAAAAAAGGACTAAGACAGGAATGAACCAGAACTGAACCAGAACTGAACCAGCACTGAATCAGGACTAAAACAGGACTAAACCAGGACTAAACTAAGACTAAAAAAGGACTAAGACAGGAATGAACCAGGACTAAAACAGGACTGAATCAGGATTAAAAACAGCACTAAACCAGGTCTAAACCAGGACTAAAAAGGGACTAAAACAGGAAAGAACCAGGACTAAATCAGGACTAAAAACAGGAATAAACCAGGACTAAACCAAGTCTAAACCAGGACTAAACTAAGACTAAAAAAGGACTAAGACAGGAATGAACCAGAACTGAACCAGGACTGAATCAGGACTAAAAACAGGACTAAACCAGGACTAAACCAGGTCTAAACCAGGACTGAACCAGGTCTAAACCAGGACTAAAACAGGTCTAAACCAAGACTAAAAAAGGACTAAAACAGTACTAAACCAGAACTGAACCAGGACTGAACCTGGACTAAACCAGAACTAATCTAGCCAGGACTAAACCAGGTCTAAACCAGGACTAAAAACAGACTAAACCAGGACTACAACAAGACTAAACCAGGTCTAAACCAGGACTGAGTGTCGGGACTGGCCTGGAGGTAGCCCTGCGTAGACCGTTGGGTGACACCGGGTGAAAGGACGGGCGCAGAGCTCTGTGCCCCCCGAGACTAAGTGTAGCTGTCGCCTGATTTGCGGACATCCTGCTCCACGGGCTCGGGGTTCTTCATGTCTCTCAAGTCCAAGATTAGTCCTGGTTTAGTCCTGGTTTAGTCCTGGTTTAGACTTGGTTCAGTCACCCATTCTCCACGACAATTCTCCATAAATACACAAAAACATGACGCAAATCTGTACACGACAATTTCACAAACCTGTAGCGATGTGCAGTAGTTTCATTAGCGGGATGCACTCTGACTGTGTTGTGATTAGTGCTCTGAAGGGGGAGTGACTTAGCGTGGGGAGCAAAGGGAGTTAATACATTATTTATTCATAGCAAATACAGGATTTTCAAACCATGGAGATCTAAATATGTTATGTGTTACAGTTAAAACCCCATAGAAGTAAAATACCCCCTCTTGAATAAGCAAATAATAAAGGTGCACTGTGTAACTTTTTTCGTTGAGGGTCCCTCACCTGCTTGTTTCTATAAAGATGTCACTGCTCTGTCTGGAATGTTCCACAGTGTGACATTAATCAGCTCTGCTTTACATTTATTCAATTATAAGGTGGATTTATGGCTCAAAAATACCTAGAAAAACAGACATTCTGACTGTGAGCGGAGTCGCCTCTCCACAGATCTGACCTGTAACTTGGTTTGGTTTGGTCTCCGTGAAGATAGAATGGTTTAAAGCCATACTGTGAAACATTTCAGACAAAGCAATAACAGCTCCATGGAGAAAAGCATTTGACGGACCCTCCACCAGAAAAGTTACACAACGTTTAGACTAGGGATGGGCATGATTAATCGATTAATCGATTATTGATCATTAAGAATTTCATCGATTACGTAAATTTTAATTGACAAACCGAATTGTCAGGGAATTCTACCCTAAGACATCAAATTACATTAAATAAAGACACACCAAAACGAGACGGTTAAAAGTAATACTTGGGCAAGGAGAGTTGAGGATCACCTGCCCCTGGCTGCGCTCTGGCCGACTCCACTCTCCAAACACCCATTTATTCACAATCATGACACAGATAAGGTACAATACATGACATCATATAAGATAAGATAAGATAAGATAAGATAATCCTTTATTGTCTCCTATGGGAGAAATTTGTCTTGGGACAGGGGGTCACATGTTTTATCAAAAAACAGGACAACACAACACAAAGCAGCACATAAACAAACACCATAAAACAAAGTAAATATGAGACCAGTGTGACCACGAGTGATGCACCAACAGGACCCTTAAATTATCCTTAACAGGCATTGAACCTTGCATTCTTCTGTTCATAATTATTGCACATTCCCCCTATGTGCTATTATTGCACATTCCCTACCAGCCTATGTGCAGTTTTGATTGCACAATCCCTAAGCCTTTTATAATTATTTTTAAAAGGCTTAGGGATTGTGCAATCACACAGTGTTTACATGATCACATACTAACAATCTTTTAGTCTAAACCGCCCCCCCCCCATTTCACACTTGATTACATGTTCCAGGTGATAAACAATCAGGTCAGTTTTCTCCCAAAAACTTATGCTAACCACATGAGGGGAAAAACCCTTCGCTGTCTTCTCATGGGCGACTCAGTAGATGAGCTTAATGAGTGAGGAGTTCTTGAACTAGGACATATGATATACATATGGAAAAACCCAAAAAACGCAATTGTTGATAACTTTAATCACACACACAAATGATTATGATTTTAAATGATTCATAATATTTAAAATAACACAGAAATTCTTTCACACGAATGTAGGTTGCTGTGTGTGTCGTGACCAAACAGGTGTGTACATGTGTCTCTGCATCAGAAGGAGCGAGACACAAACAGTGGGTCAGTCTGCAACGAACCGAAGCACAAATGTGTATTTAACAATGATTTGTACAAGAAATTCCACACTTTCCGTTGCGTTGGGACAAGTGTGAGTCCATGTGCACAGTGTATAAAGCAGCACATATGTTTCTGTGTCCAGTGGGAAAAAGTTTTACCAGGTGAGAGTCGCTCAATGTGGATGACGAGGCCCCGCCCCCCTCCCCCCGTACGCTGTCCTGGTTTTGACAAACGCAAATCTGGTCACACTAACCTGTATTCACCTGAGTCATGTCTTTTAATCCGACACAAGTTGAACCACATCAGCGACACACAAGAGCTGGTAGTTTTATCTTCGCTGAGTTTATGCAAATTAGTGATGTGGTTTTAAGTTTTGTTTCTGTGAGATTTGAACAAAACTGAATTAAACACATTATAATGTCAAACGGGCTGATGTGGCTCTAGAGTCGTTACAGTTTATATGTCGTAAAGTTGAATTTATTTATGCAGATTAGTAGTGCAGATAGTAATAATAATGATGATCATTTTAATATAAAAACGTTAATGATTAATCGATAATCGATCGTTAATTCTTCCGACGATCGATTAAGAAAATTTCATCGAATGCCCATCCCTAGTTTAGAGTTTGTTTTTTAAGAGTTGAGTCTTCATTTTGTCACAGTTTAATCTTGAAGTGATGGAGTCATACTGAGTCATACTGCTGTAAAATACTTTTGGTTTTTGAAAACAATTCTACACAAAGACTCAAGGACTTTTTAAAAATGGCACTTATCTGTATTTGCACATCGACTTCAACTTCAAACTTCAAGTTATACATAAAGGTGCATTGCGAAACTTTCCAGACTGACGCAAATGCAGAGAGCTCCAGTGTCCACAAGGGGGCGTCCTCAAACCGTTCAGGATCATAAATGCGTTTAAAGGTCCTGTACCTGATATGAACCGTGCGTCAGGAACATGTTTGAACCTTTATCCCCGCCCACTTTGACCTTTGTGCCTGTGATATGGCAGTGACACACAAACAGCCGCGCCAGGACGTTTCCTTCTAGATCTCACATCCTGAATCGTACTGTTGTTTTGTTTTGGCTTTTTTGCTCTTGAAAATGCACCATGACAGAGAATTCAAGTGTCTGGTCGTTGTTTTCTTATAGTTCTCACATTAATAATCCCACTATTTATTTATGTCACACTTCATAATGCACCATGACAGAGAATAAAGTGTCTAGAATAGTGCAGGTAAGTTGTTTCGTAATAGTTCTCAAGCCTAGTTTTTTTGTTGTTGTTGTTTTTTTTGTTTGTTTGTTTCTTTTTTTTGGGGGGAGGGGATATTTTTGCTCTTGAAAATGCACTTTGACAGAGATCCAAGTGTCTGGGAAAGTGTCTAGCAGTTATTTTTATATAGTTATTTCCTCTTTAATTCTATTGTTTCGTAATAGTTCTCAATCCTAGTTTTTTTTTTTATTATTTTTTTAAAATTAATTTATTTATTTATTTTTGGTTTGTTTGTTTGTTTGTTTTTTTTGCTTTTTGGGGATATTTTTGCTCTTAAAAATGCACCATGACAGAGAATTTAAGTGTCTGGTAGTTGTTTTCTTATAGTTCTCATGGTAATAATCCTACTATTTATTTATGTCACACTTCATAATGCACCATGACAGAAAAGTGTCTTGGATGGTGTCAGTAAGTTGTTTCTTAATATTTCCCACATCTTTAATCTTACAGATTTTTTTTTGTTTTGTTTTCTGCACTTGAAAATGCACCATGTCAGAAAAACACGTGTCTAGAAAAGTGTCAGTCAGTCGTTTCCATATTGTTCTCGCATCCTTAATCATACTGGGTTTGTTGTTGTTGTTGTTTTTATTTCGCTCTTGAAAATGCACCATGACAGAGAATTTAAGTGTCTGGTAGTTGTTTTCTTATAGTTCTCATGGTAATAATCCTACTATTTATTTATGTCACTCTTTGAAATGCACCATGACAGAGAATAAAGTGTCTAGAACAGTGCCAGTAAGTTGTTTCGTAATAGTCCTCAATCCTAGTTTTTTTTTGTTTGTTTGTTTTGTTTGTTTTTTTGGGGATATTTTTGCTCTTAAAAATGCACTTTGATAGAGATTCAATTGTCTGGGATAGTCTGGCTGCTAATTTTGTATAGTTCTTTCTTCTTTAATCCTGCTGTTTGTTTTATAGCGCACTTGAAAATGCACTATGACAGAAAAACAAGTGTCTAGAAAAGTGTCAGCCAGTGTCAGTCCTTATTGTTCCCACATCCTTAATCATACTGTTTGTTTTTGTTTAGTTTGTTTAGTTGACCTTTGTGCCTCTGATATGGCAGTGACACACAAACAGCTGTCTGGGTCCGTGCCAGGACGTTTCCTTATAGATCTCACATCCTGAATCATACTGTTGTTTTGTTTGGGCTTTTTTGCTCTTGAAAATGCACCGTGACAGAGAATCTAGTGTCTGGTCGTTGTTTTCTTATAGTTATACATTTATAATCCCAATAACTCTTCATAATGCACCATGACAGAAAAGCGTCTAGGATGGTGTCAGTCAGTTGTTTTGTAATATTTCCCACATCTTTAATCTTACAGGTTTTTTTGTTGTTGTTGTTTTTTTTTTGTTTGTTTGTTTTCTGCACTTGAAAATGCACCATGACCAGTGTACTTGATTTGTTGTAGAGAAGCAAAGACGAGGAAATCTTCACGTAAGAAGTTTTGTCTGATAAAAGAAAATGAAAAAGCCGAGTCTTTACCAAAATTAAAAGAGGAAGAATAGGAAACACGGTCCATGCAGCATGATTTAGTCCAGTTAAGACCTGTTTTAGACCTGGTTTTAGTCCTGGTTTAGTCCCAGTTTAGACCTGGTTTGGGCCTGGTTTTAGTCCTGGTTTAGTCCCAGTTTAGACCTGGTTTGGGCCTGGTTCTGACCTGGTTTTAGTCCTGGTTTAGTCTTGGTTTAGACCTGGTTTAGTGTCCGGCAATGAGTGGAATTACTGGGGGGGAAAAAAAAAAAAGAAAAAAAAGGGAAATAGCCCGAAATGTGAAAACAGGAAAATACCGCCATGTAATCCATTTATTTCAACAAAGTAACTGTAATCCAATTACCACTCACTGAAACAGTAACTGTAACCGAATACAGTTACTCATAATTTGTACTCTGATTACATAACTCCGGTACATGTAATCTGTTACTCCCCAACACTGACCATGACAGAAAAACAAGTGTCTAGAAAAGTGTCAGTCAGTCGTTTCCATATTGTTCTTGCAACCTTAATCATACTGGGTTTGTTGTTGTTGTTTTTATTTCACTCTTGAAAATGCACCATGACAGAGAATAAAGTGTCTAGAATAGTGCCACTAAGTTGTTTCGTAATAGTACTCAAGCCTAGTTTTTGTTGTTTTGTAGTTTTTTTGTTTGTTTGTTTGTTTGTTTGTTTTCTTTTTTTTCTCTTTTTTTTGTTTTCTTTGGTTTTTGGGGATATTTTTATATATATATATATATTTTTTTTATATATTTGTATAGTTATTTCCTCTTTAATTCTATTGTTTCATAATAGTTCTCAATCCTTTTTTTTTTTTTTTTTCTTGTTTTTTTGTTTTTTGGGGATATTTTTGCTCTTGAAAATGCACTTTGACAGAGATCCAAGTGTCTGGGATAGTGTCTAGCAGTTATTTTTATACAGTTCTTTCCTCTTTTAGCCTACTGTTATTTTATAGCACAATTGAAAATGCACCATGACAGAAAAACAAGTGTTGTAAAAAGTGTCAGGCAGTTGGTTCCATATTGTTCTTGTATCCTTAATCATACTGTTTGTTTTTTGTTGTTGCTCTTGTTTTTTTACTCTTGAAAATGCACCATGACAGAGAATTCAAGTGTCTGGTAGTTGTTTTCTTATAGTTCTCACGGTAATAATCCTAATATTTATTTTATGTCACTCTTTGAAATGCACCATGACAGAGAATAAAGTGTCTAGAACAGTGCCAGTAAGTTGTTTCGTAACAGTTCTCAAGCCTAGATTTTTTATTTTTTTTTGTTTTTTGTTTTGTTTTTTTTTTTTTTTTTTTTTTTTTTTTTTTGGTGTTTGGGGATATTTTTGCTCTTGAAAATGCATCATGACAGAGATTTAAGTGTCTGGGAAAGTGTCTAGCTGTTATTTTTGTATAGTTATTTACTCTTTAATTCTATTGTTTTATAATAGTTCTCAATCCTAGTTTTTTTTTTTTTTTTGTTTTTTTCCTTTTTGGGGATATTTTTGCTCTTGAAAATGCATCGTGACAGAGATTCAAGTGTCTGGGATAGTGTCTAGCAGTTATTTTTGTATAGTTATTTCCTCTGTAATTCTATTGTTTTGTAATAGTTCTCAATCGTAGTTTTTTTTTTTTTTTTTTTTGGTTTGTTTGTTTTTTGTTGTTGCTCTTTGTTTTTTTTTTTTATTCTTGAAAATGCATCATGACAGAGAACTAAGTATCTAGAATAGTGCCAGGAAGTTGTTTCCTGATAGTGCTCACGTCTTTAATCCTACAATTTTTTTGTTTTGTATCGTTTTGTTTTTTGCTCTTGAAAATGCACCATGACAGAGAATCAAGTATCTCGAATTGTGCCAGGCAGTTGTTTCCTTGTTCTTATCACATCTCGCACTTGATGCACCCTGACAGAGAATCCAGTGTCTAAAATTATGCCTAAAATTTCCTAATAGTTTTCACATCTTTAATCCTACATTTAATTTTTTGTTTGTTTGTTTTCTGCTCTTGAAAATGCACCACAACAAAGAAACAGAGGAAGTGTCCATAAAGTTCTTTCTTCTTTAATCCTACTGTTTGTTTTATAGCACGACAAAAAACAAGTGTCTAGAAAAGTGTTAGACAGTTGTTTCTTTCACACTCGATGCACCGTGACAGAGAATCCAGTGTCTAGAAAGTGCCAGTAATTTGTTTCTTATAATAGTTCTCACATCTTTAATCCTACATTTATTTTTTTGTTTGCTTTCTCGCTGTTGTTTCCTTGTAATTCTCACATCTCTCTCTTCCGAAATGCACACTTGAAAATACACCATGCTGCTGGGATAGTACCAGAAAGTTGTTTTCTTTTAGTTCTCATATCTCAGTTTTGAAATTGTAGCACAACAGAGAATCCTGTGTCTGAGATAGCGCCGGGGTTAGTGTTTTACAGTCCTATTAATTCTCATGTCTCTGTCTTGAAAATGCACAATAACAGAGAATCAAGTGTCTGGGAAAGTGTCTGGCAGTAGTTTTCACATTTACAATCCTACTATTTACTTTGTGTCACTCTTCAAAATGCACCATGACAGAGAATTAAGTGTCTAGAAAAGTGTCGGGGAGTTATTTCCCTTATTGTTCTCACATCTCTCGCTTGAAAATGTACCATGACAGTGAATTCAGTGTCTGGGATAGTGTCTAGCACAGGACTGGGCAAACGTTTTGGCTCGCGGGCCACATAAGGTCCTAAAAATTGCCTGAAGGGCCGGACAGAACACAGGACATGACGTGTTAAAGGTTGTATGGAGGATTTTTTTTTTTTTTCAAATTGTCAATGAAAGTTTAAAATACCATTACAGAGACGCAGCAGCTTTGTAATTATAATGACCAAAAAAAAAAAAAGAATGAAAATCTATCAACTGTGGACGTAGTGAGGACAGATAAACATCAGCCAATAGAAAACGAGGCTCCCTCATTTTCTATTGGCTGTTAGGTTGTCAATCAAACTCCCTAGTGTAACTGAGTTGTCGGCGCGCGGGGATTATGTGGTTTATGCAGCGGTTCTTAGAGGCTTTTTCAAACTGTAGTTTCCTCGCATTTCGCACAAAGTTTGTCGTGACGGCGGACGAGAATCCACGACCAGTTCGCCGCAAAAGAAAGTCAGTTTTTGAGGTCGCTGAAAGAAGAAGAGAAGGAGAAAAGGAGCGAAGACAAACTGAGGTGATTCTTGGAGATTCCTTCCACCGATGGTGTGACTGAAGCAGACGAAGGGTCTAAAAACTGACGCGTCGGTCGATAAATTACCTCTAGACAGGAAACTTCAACAGTGATTCTGAACACACACAAGGACTGTCGCTGTATTTCTCTTCTCTTAAAAAAATCCTCTATACAACCTTTAAGAGCTCAGCTGCATTATATTCGTATTTACGCTTATGTAGGAAACGTACTACGTGCTACGACATCGCCGCAAAAAACTTAAACACACAAAAATCAACAGATCCACTACACTGCATGCCACAGGAGAAGGAGAATTGTGAGCAAGTAGGTTTTACTAAGAAACAGAACACACACCACAATGTTATGTGCAATGCATCAAGACTCTCAAGACATTCTGTGCATCAAGACTTGTAACTCAATGTCTATAATGTCCTTGTCTTTGATTTTTACCAACTTTACATACAAGCAGTGCAAGGTTATATCTTGAACACCACTACTTCACTCATAACTCCTGTAAGAACACTTTCCCGTAAAGCATTGCGGCCAACATAATACGTCGCACCTCAATGTATATGTAGTGCGCCATCTACTGGGAAACGCCGGACATGCATGAAAAATAAAACATCAACAAGGTTTATTATTGTAATTTATTCCAGTTCGGCGGGCCGGATTAAAAGGTTTAAAGGGCCGCAGTTTGCCCACCCCTGGTCTAGCACTTTCCTTACAGTTCACACATCTCTAATCCTGATAAGTGTTCTTGTCATTCTTGAAAATGCACCATAATAGAGAAACAAGTGACTGTGGTAGTGTCAGGAAGTCGTTTTGTTGTAATTCTCACACTTATTTTTCTTTTGAGAAAGTACCATGACGGAAAATCCAGTCCATCCGTCCATCTTCTTGTGCTTAGAGTCCAAGGTGTACCAGGAACAGGTCTGACTTACTGCCGGCGATGAACACAGCTCCTGCTCCGGTCGTACAGGGACCGGACAGCCCTTAGCAAAAGACCCCGGACCCCCATACTCCCAGAGCACCTCCCACAGGACACCACGAGGGACACGATCGAACGCCTTCTCCATGTCCACAAAGCACATGTGGAGTGGTTGGGCAAACTCCCATGAACCTCGAGCACCGATGGAGAGTGTAGAGCTGGTCCAGTGTTCCACGGCCAGGACCAAAACCACACTGCTCCTCCTGGATCCGAGGTTCGACTATCGGCCGGATTCTCCTCTCCAGTACCCTGGCATAGACCTTAGACCGGGAAGGACGAGGAGTGTGATCCCCCTGCAGTTGGAACACACCCTCCGGTCCCCCTTCTTATACAGAGGGACCACCAACACACTGGAGTCTCAGGGTGGTCCCAGAGACTCCAGTGTCTTGGATAGAGTCTGACAGTTGTTTTCTTTTAGTTCTCGTGTTTCTTTTTTGTAAATGCACTACAACAGAGAAGCAAGTGTCTAGAATAGTGCCAGGCAGTTTGCTCTGTTCACGCTTGAACCAGAAAACCACAAACCAGGAAGACGTTTGGAAACATGCGATGACAACTTCTGCCGGGCTCTGTTCATGATAGAAAGTCTGATGAAATCTCGCAAAAATGAGAAAAGGTCCCAGTTTTCTTCATCTCCGTGTCGTTGTAGAGTTCCGTTACGTTCGGCTCATCAACAATTCCAACCACAACTCAGTTTTCATCATTTGACGCACAACTCCGAGTGCACTGGGCCAAATTCAAGATGATTCCAAACAGCACATAGATGATTTTCCTGTTTAGAAACATTTGGAGATGTGCACGCGGCCCGAGAGCAGGAGATGCTCAGCGGCAGAGTGGTTAACATTACAGTTCCAGTTGGAGTTGGAGAGTACAGTGTTTGTTTAAAACCGGTTTTCTAGTCGACTGGTTGTTGTAGACTTTTGTGTGGTCTGTGTACTCTCGCTGACACCCTTTGGAATAACATATCACGTCGTGGTTAATCTTACTTGGTTCATTTGCTTTCATAATAACTTTATCTTCTGTAGCTGCAGGAGGCTCAATAACACCTCGGGATGCACCAGCTCCTTGTTTTACCGTCACTGTTGTTTATTCACCCGGATGCTTTGTCATGTCTGAAAGTCAAAATGATCCACTCATATTAAAGTTTAATAAAATCATGTCTCTGAGTTTTTTTTTACCTGCTTTTCATTTGCATCATTACATCGGCTTGACCTAATGAGCCTGTACTCGCCAATGATCAGTCACTTCATCCACAGAATGAACAAATGTGTGAACAGAAAAGCTTAAAACCAGAGAGCTGATCTGAGTATTTAATGTTTTAAAGGACGCTCACATCGTGTCCAACAAATCTGTGAAAATTTCAGTGTAGTAGTTTGTTTTCATTGAGCGTCTTTGTCGTCTTATTAACGTGAACATGAAGCTAAAGTGAAGCAGCTCAAATATTTATGACAACTTCATCACTTCAAAGATGTTCATTTTGTCTTCTAGTGAAAGACAATACAGTAAAGTGTATTTACCTTGTTGACATGTTTCGGCTGCCATCTTCAGAACTGTCCCCGGTGTTGGTGGTGACGTGTTGCTACCGGAAGTACAGCTGATATAAACCGCCATGTTTGATTTCCCAGTGGGATGTGTTTATTGTCAAAGTTGATCTTTTCAAGTCTTTTGAACCATATCACTTTTGTTTCTGGTTCTGATATTGTCATATTTTAGTTTTGGGATTCGGACATCGTAATTGCGTGGTTGTTGGATCCTAACAGCGGAAAATAGGCTTCGGAAGTTTGCGAACTCCATAAATGCAAAAGTGAATCAGATGTGTGTGACTCAAATCTCTGTTCAAACTGTTTCTCTTCCCAACAGAATTGAAAAATAGTGAAAGGTGAAGGTGATGGGCAGGATTGATCCACAGGAAGAACCAAAAAGGAAACATTTGTCTGTCTAAATCATCCCAACTTTGCAGTGAACATTTTGTATGTGGAGCTCCACAAAACAAAATCCCGTTTGTTAATGGAGAGGAGCAGAAGACAAACAGACTGAGCTGCACTTTCTTGTTCTTGTGGTTTTACAGCAACATCACGTCTTGGTCTCTTTGCAGTGGAAGGTGTTTCTTGGTGAACAGTTGGTGCCTTTTGCTTTGGCGTTGACTTTATAAATTCGTAACCGAGGTTGAGCGAGGGATCGGGATTTTGTTTTGTTGTCGCTCCACATACAAAATGTTCTCTGCAAACTCGGGATGATTTAGTCAGTCAAATGTTTCCTTTTTGGTTCTTCCTGTGGATCAATCCTGCCCATCACCTTCACCTTTCACTATTTTTCAATTCCGTTGGGAAGAGAAACAGTTTGAACAGAGGTTTGAGTCACACACATTTGATTCACTTTTGCATTTATGAAGTTCGCAAACAAATTTCTCGAGCCGTTTTCCGCTGTTTGGATCCAACAACCACACAATTACGATGTCCGAATCCCAAAACTAAAATATGACAATATCAGAACCAGAAACAAAAGTGAAATGGTTCAAAAGACTTGAAAAGATCGACTTTGTCAATAGACGCATCCCACTGGGAAATCTTTTGTCTCTTTTGAAAATGCACCATGACAGAGAATCAAGTGTCTGGTACAACGTCGGGCTGTTACTTTAAAGGTCCACTGTGTCATTTATCTTCTTGTCTCCATGGTGATGTTAATTCTTTGCCTGGAATCATTTACAGTACGCCAACGGGTCATGTTACGGGTCAGATCTGTGGAGCGTTGACCCCGTTCAGTAAGAAGAATCCAATGTCTTAAGCAATTTACACGTCTAACTAAAGTCATGTCGTGTCGTGTAACATTCCACAGCAAAGCAATTACAAATCTCCATGGAGACGAGCACTCTAAAGTTGCAGAGTGCACCTTTAAATAATGAGATTTTCAGCTCTGTTCGTTCCAAAGCGCCGTTCAAATCTCGTCTGGCTCGTTTTATATTTATTTACACGACAGATTTCGAGGCGTGAACTCATTTTATCTGCAGATAATCTCACAGAAACACCGAGGCTCAGATTTGATTCAGAGACAGAGGGAGTGTTTTTAACCTTTGGAATTCTTCTAATCGAAATATAAATAAAAAAAATTGCAGGAGAATAAAAAAAAAAAAAACTGTTATTAAAAGGCCAGATGTTTTTTTTCCGCATGAGTTTATATTTGGATTGGACAAAAAGCGTTACGAGTTGGTGGGTTTAATCTCTTACAGTTCCAAAAAGCAGTGGAAACAAAAATATGAAATTAAATTAATACAAATTTGTGTGGGCAAAATTGGAAACTGAATCGTGAAATGTGGAAATCAGGTTAAAATCTCGTCTTGTCTCGTTCTCGTGGACCCGATTTCGTGTCTCGTGTCGTCTTGTAAAAATTGTGCTGAGTCTTGTGTTGGTTCAGGATAAAAATGAATAAAAATTTGGTTCAGGTCATGTTATATTGTCATCGTGTTGTTTCTTCACTTCTGAGTCTTTTCTGGTTTTAAAAACAAACTTAAAGTAAATTTATAAATGATCAAACAATCAAAAAAAAAAAAAAAAAAGTGCTGCGAAGTGTGATTCACAAACATCTGTTCTGGTGGAGTCATGTGGTCCTGGTTCAGTCCTGGTTTAGTTCTGGTTCAGTCCGGGGTTAGACCTGGTTTAGACCTGATTTATTTAGTCCTGGTTTAGCCCTGTTTTTTGTCTTGGTTAGTCCTGGTTTAGTCCTGGTGCAGTCCTGGTTTAAACCAGGTTTGGTCCTTGTTCAGTCCTGGTTTAGAATTGGTTCAGCCCGGGTGTAGTCCCTAGTTCAGGTCTGGGTCAGGGTTTGGTCAATAATTAAACGAGATATTGAGAAACAAAATTTTTGGCCCCATTTACCACAATGTTAACTAAAATTTCAAAGTGATCCAGAATCCAGGATTTCTTCCGGATCAGCCCCAAAATGAAATCAGTTCTTCCTTTTCACATTTCCAACAAATCCTGAAAATGTCATCAAAATCGGTCCATAACTTTTTGAATTATGTTGCTAACAGACAAAGAAACAAACAAACAAACAAACAAACAAACAAACAAACAAACAAACAGACAAACGCCGGCAAAAACATAACCTCCTTGGCGGAGGTAATAAAGGCACAGTACAGAGTTTTCTGATGAGTGGTGATTTGTTAAGACGGTTATGATCGGGTTTTTTGAGTATCCCGGTTTCTTGATGGTGCATGTAAACGCAGTAACCCGGTTTCAGTAACCCGGTTATGGCAGTATCCCGGTTATTAGAAACCGGGTTACTGTAGCTGGTTTATTCTGATAGTAACCGGGATACTGTGGCATGTAAACGCAGTACCCCAAAAGACACTTTTCAGCCTTTCACCACAACAGTAGCGACATAAATAAATTATCCAACATAAATAAAGTGACCAAACGAGTGAAATGACTGTAAAATAAAGAGCTGCGCTAAACCTGCACACGTACAATCTGCACTCGTACGACCTGCACTCGTGTGACGCTGAAAAGCTAAAACATGAACTATCTCCTATACTCTATACGCACGGAACACACTTACCATCATCAGCACCTCTTCTGTCACAGAAATAACACACATAATCCACAGAGTCGTGTCATTTAGTCCAAAAGAAACTGATCGCATCAGCGGCGCAAGGAGCGAGTTGTTTTTATCGCCGCTAACAGTTTATGCTAATTAGCCAAACGGTCTTAAGTTTCGTTTCTGTAAAACGTAAACAAATGTGATCAGAGCTGAATGATCTGATCAAACGGGCTGATGTGTCTATAGTGTTTATGGTTTATATGTTGTAAAGTTGAGTTTATTTATGCAGAAGATTTTAATGAAGAATCTGCACAGTGGATTGTGGGAGATCTCGTAGCTCCTTAGCTTCTTATGCTAAAGGAGCTCACGGTTTGTATTTTTCCTGGTTTATGAAATTGATTTAAGTTCATTTTTAGCGCCTGCGCATTTGTAAGATTATGTCAAGAAACCGGGATACTCCATTTGATCATGTATACAGAGATATGAGTGTCCCGGTTTCTCAGTGTGCATGTAAACGCAGTAACACGAATACTGACATAACCGGGATATGGATAATAACCAAGTTACTGATGTGCATGTATACGTCTCACTGATTGCGAATTGTGGTTTGTGGTTATCTATAAATATGCAAAAACCTGATACAAAAACAACACACAACAACTTGACAAACTTGACGTCATGTGCGTAGTTTCACAGCAAAACACGCGCTGATTATGACGTGATAAAACTCTGAACGGGAAGAACTTTTCACTCTGAGCGTCGAAAACAAAAGTGAAACTTATAAAACAAAACAATAAAATGTAACGTGGTGATCTAAACATGTGGCCAAAGGTTAAAGTTCCTATAGATGGTTTTCCTGTTTAGAAACATTTGGAGATGTGGACGCTGCCGGGACAAAATGATGCACAGCGGCAGAGTGGTTAACATTACAGTTCCGGTTTTCTAGTCGACTGGTTGTTGTAGACGTTTGTGTGGTCTGTGTGCTCTTGCTGACACCCTGTAGAATAAACATATCATGTGTTGTTAATCTTAATTATTTCATTTGCTCTCATAATAACTTTATATTCTGTAGACGCAGGAGGCTCAGGGCCCGTCCACACTAGTTCGTATTCGAGTCGTTTTCGTTGTGGATGCAGTGTTCGTTACGGAAGCCGAGAGGGTCACAACAAACGCAAACACCGCAAAACAAATACAAATGCGACAACACAACAAAAAGCCACAAAAAAAAAAAAAGCCACAACAGAAATGAGCGCGGGACTCTATTTTAATGCAAACGGCCGTAACAAATACAAACACCACAACACATTAAAAAGCCACAACACATCAAAAAGCCGCAACACATCAAAAAGCCACAACAAAAGTGACCAAGGGACTCTATTTTAATGCAAATGCCGCAACAAATACAAACGCCACAACACAAACGCAAATGCCACAACACATTAAAAAGCCACAACACATTAAAAAGCTGCAACACATTAAAAAGCCACAACACATCAAAAAGCCACAACAAAAGTGACCACGGGACTCTATTTTAATGCAAATGCCGCAACAAACACAAACGCCACAACACAAACGCAAAATGCCACAACACATTAAAAGCCGCAACACATTAAAAAGCTGCAACACATTAAAAAGCCACAACACATTAAAAAGCCACAACGGAAGTGACCGCGGGACTCTATTTTCCGGACCGATCAAGCGGCAAGTGAAGAAGAAGAACTACAACGTGAAAAGTAAAGGAACGGAGAAGTTGGAAACGTAAGTAAAAATAATTTATTGTTTTATCATTATTCGTTTCACGTTGTAGTTCTTCTTCTTCACTTGCCGCTTGATCGGTCTGTCGGAAAATAGAGTCCCCCGGTCACTTCTGTTGTGGCTTTTTGATGTGTTGCGGCTTTTGCGTTTGTGTTGTTGCATTTGTTTTTTTTGCGGCGTTTGCATTAAAATAGAGTTCCGCGGTCATTTCCGTTGTGGCTTTTTTTTTTTGGTTTGTTGTGGCTTTTTGTTGTGTTGTTTCATTTGTATTTCTTGCGGCGTTTGCATTTGTTGTGACCCCTCTCGGCTTCCGTAGTTCGTCCACACTAATCTGATTAAAAACGGCTCCAGAGAAGGAATGATCTGGTGCCTCGAGCTCCCACGAATTCATGTTCATACAGATCTGATCCGGCACTGTGTGGACGCCTGAAAACACTGATACTCTGATGTAGGTTTATGAAGTAATTCACCGCCAAAACACGAAGAGGCGAGAATATCTGTCCATTTATATAAACGTGTGTCTGTGTGTTCGACCTGCAGACGTATAATCTCTGAAAAGTTTCACATGAACCATCTCCAACACGACAGAAACACAGAACAGACTCACCATCAGCAGAACCTCCTCTGTCACAGAAAGAACACTCATATTCCACTGAGTCGTGTCCTTTAGTCCGACAGAAACTGAACCGCATCAGCAGCACAATAGCAGCTGTTTTTTTGAGCGCTTAATTTATGCAAATGAGTCATGCGGTTTTAAGTTTTGTTTCTGTAAAACGTAAACAAATGTGCTCAAAGCTGTGTGGATAGGGAAGGATTGCGAACACAGAAACGACGTGTCTGGACATTTCCAATACGGTGATTCATTTCAGTGTAAATGTAGCCTTAGACTACGTTCAGACTGCAGCCTGAAGTGACCCAAATCCGATTTTTTGGCCCCTATGTTCCTGTATCTGATCTTTTAGTGACAGTCTGAACCACACAGATCCGATTTTTTCAATTGTGACCCAGGACACTTGGATATGTGCTCCTGAAACCGATACATATCTGATCTTTTGACATGTGACTTCAGTCTGAACGGCCAAAGCGCATTCATCCACCTACACGTTTTCAACAAGACACAAATGAACACAAACGTTCTTCTCGTCATACGAAAATTGTTAATGAACTCCGTCTCCACATCCACACGTTCCTTTCAACGGACGTCGCTGCCGCTGTCCCACAAAACGCCACGGCCAAAAACCTCGTCCTTCTCCTTCTCAATCTCCTCCTTAAAACAAGTAAGTTGTTCATGTTCTGGCTCCGGTACAAGAGGAACTTTAAAATCTCCAGGTGCTCGATGCTGCGTCCATGTTTGGTCAACTTCTGTAAACACAGAGACGCTCGCTGCGGTTGACGTCGTCGTGTCTCCAGTGTCACATGCGGGACACTTTTGGGCCGTTTAATGTTCACACTGGAGTCACATACAAGTCATATTTAATTGGAAATGTGAACGACCTCGAAAAAACATCGGATTTCACAAAAAAAAAATCAGAATTGAGCGTTAAGCCCTGCAGTCTGAACGTAGCTCCTTGTTTTACCGTCACTGTTGTTTATTCGCCCGGCTGCTTTGTCATGTCTGAAAGTCAAAATGATCCACTGATATCAAAGTTTTATAAAATCATGTCTCTTGAGTTTTTTGTCTGCTTTTTATTTGCATCATTACAGCGGCTTGACCTAATGAGCCTGTGCTCGCCAACGATCAGTCAGTTCATCCACAGAATGAACAAATGTGTGAACAGAAAAGTTTAAAACCAATGAGCTGATCTGAATATTTAACGCTTTATCGGACGCTCACATCGTGTCCAACAAATCTGTGAAAATTGCAGTGTAGTAGTTTGTTTTCACTGAGCGTCTTTGTCGTCTTATTAACATGAATTTAAGGTGAAGCAGCTCAAATATTTACAACAACTTCATTTACGACCTGTCATAAATGGCTACTGTACTAGACTATAAGAGCCTTAACGTTCTATGACTATAATGTAAACCAGTGTTTCCCAAACGTTTTTTCTGGGGACCCATATTTTAAAAGTCACAAACATTTATGACCCAAGTGCATAAACATTACTCGTAAATCACAATGAAAAACTGTCATTGAAGCAGCAATAAAAGGATCCATAAATCGCCTTTTTGGACATTAAACATAGCCCATTTCTTTTTCTTTTCAACATTAAATTGAACCAGCAAACATTGGAACAAAACAGTCAATAAAATAATAACAAAAAGATTATAAATTATACATAACATTTCAACATTTCTGATGAGATACGTGGGCCTGTCTGTGTTTTGAATAGTTCTGAATAGTAGAATAGTGGTAAATGGCCATTGGTTTTCTGGCAATTAACAATCAACAACCAGTGTTGGGGAGTAACAGATTACATGTACAGAGTTATGTAATCAGAGTACAAACTGTAACTGTATTCGGTTACAGTTACTGTTTTAATGAGTGGTAATTGGATTACAGTTACTTTGTTGAAGTAAATGGATTACACGGCGGGATTTTCCTGTTTTCACATTTCAGGCTATATCCCTTCTTTTCTTTTTTTTAGGCAATTCCACTCATTGCCGGACACTAAACCAGGACTAAACCAGGACTAAACCAGGTCCAAATCAGGTCTAAATCAGGTCTAAACCAGGTCTAAACCAGGTCTAAATCAGGTCTAAATCAGGTCTAAACCAGGTACTAAACCAGGTCTAAATCAGGTCTAAATCAGGACTAAACCAGGACTAAACCAGGTCCAAATCAAGGTCTAAAATCAGGTCTAAACCAGGTACTAAACCAGGTCTAAATCAGGTCTAAATCAGGACTAAACCAGGACTAAACCAGGTCTAAATCAGGTCTAAATCAGGTCTAAACCAGGACTAAACCAGGTCTAAATCAGGTCTAAATCAGGTCTAAAACCAGGACTAAACCAGGTCTAAATCAGGTCTAAATCAGGACTAAACCAGGACTAAACCAGGTCTAACATTGGGTCTAAATCAGGTCTAAACCGGGACTTAAACCAGGACTAAACCAGGTCTAAACCAGGTCTAAAACCAGGTCTAAACCAGGACTAAACCAGGTCCAAACCAGGTCTAAAACAGGTCTAAACCAAATCTAAACCAGGTCTAAGTCAGGACTAAACCAGGACTAAACCAGGTCTAAACCAGGTCTAAAACCAGGTCTAAATCGGGACTAAACCGGGACTAAACCAGGTCTAAACAGGTCTAAAACCAGGTCTAAACCAGGACTAAATCAGGTCTAAACCAGGTCTAAACCAGGTCTAAACCAGGTCTAAAACAGGTCTAAAACAGGATTTAACAGGACTAAAATCATGCTGCATGGACCATGTTTCCTCTCTTCTATCAATAATATTTTTAATACGGTTCGGTAAAGTCTGGGCTTTTTATTTTCTTTTAGCAGATAAAACATCTGATGTGAAGATTTCCTCGTCTTTGCTTCTCTACAGCAAATCAAGTAATCCAAAGTATTCAGATTACATTACTCACTTTAAGTAATTTAATGGATTACGTTACAAACTACATTTTGGGGTGTGTAATCTGTAATCTGTAGGGGATTACATTTTAAAAGTCACCTTCCCAACACTGTCAACAACAGACCAACTTCTCATTGTAACGACGCCCAGAAACCCAGAATTTTGAGCCGTGTTATTACATCTTTACCTCCTCAAAAAAACAGACCTGGAGTTGTGTTTTGTTTCATTCACACATGTTTGAGTAACTCTTTATTATTCTGTCCACATCTCCAAAGCTCAAAACTGTCTGTTCCACGCTTCTTTTAAATTCAATTCAGGAGAGACTGACAATTCCAGAGTTGAAATTATCTAAATGATTCTATTGAAAGTTTAGATGAGAACATAGTGTAATATCGGCCCTTTAATCTAAGCATTATGGTTTGTTTTGTTTTATACCAGATGCCCTTCCCGTTCCAACTAATAATGTGTAAAGTGTGTCAGACAGGAGACCACAGACCGCACAGAGAATCTAATCTGGTGCTGAACATCTCATCAGTTTTACGAGTCTAATATCTGCGTTTATTGCCTTTTCAAATTAAGACTTAATAAAAACCAAACTTTCCCCGTGGTTTATTTGACAGGACACGTGTGAATCGTAAATAAAAGCAGAGGAAATGAGCCTGAGTGCGCACACAGGCTTTATGGCTGCTCTTGTGTGCGTTGGAGCCCTGTGTCCTCGCGCGCGCTGATAACGCTTCATTAATGCGCGCTCCCGACATGACACACTCCAGAGTCGTGAGCGCGCGTCAGTCTGGATCAAGTTCAGCAGGACGAGACCGGAAAAGAGCCGTGGAATCTGCACGAGCCGAACAGACGGGAGAGACAGTCGCGCGCTCTTCTGATTCTGTGAAACACGGAGCTGTTTTTTCTTTCAGAATGAATCCGCTGGACATTTAAAGCTTCTCTGCGCACGTGAGCCTGTGTTTATTTCACTGAGGGGAAAGAAGTGACTTTATGGAGCGTCTGTGACTCTGCCTCAAACTGGAAGCGCATCTGGACACATCTGCGAGGCAGCGCAGCAGTAACTGCACGCGCTCTTGGCACGTTTCAAAGTTGAGCTGTTTTATTCTGAAGAGGTTTGACCGGAAGCAGCGGTGCGCCCTGCCGGAGCTTTGGGTCCAGTTGGAGTTCGACCGCAGACCGCTCCACCTCGTGCGCTCCACCTCGTGCGCTCCACATCGCGCGCTCCGCGGAGAGCGCGAGCGCAGTGAGGGGCTCATGCTGCAGAACGAGTCGTGGGCCGAGGCCGCGGGGGGGAACAACACGGAGCCGGAGGAGGGTCCGGGTCCGGAGGCCGTGGTGGTACCGGTTCTGTTCGGGGTCATCTTCGTGCTGGGGGTCGTGGGGAACTGTTTGGTGCTGGCAGTGGTGGGCCGAGCCCGGTACGGCACCGGGGGCCCCGCCGGCACCGCGGGGGCTCTGCGCGCCGCGAGCCCCACGAACCTGTTCATCCTGAACCTGAGCGTGGCGGACCTGTGCTTCCTGCTCGTGTGCGTGCCCGTACACGCGACCATCTACTCTCTGCCCGAGTGGGTGTTCGGGGCGTTCCTGTGCACGTTCGGACACTACGTCTTCACCGTGTGCATGCTCGTGAGCATCTTCACGCTCACGGCCATGTCCGTGGACCGCTACGTGGCCGTGGTCCTCTCCAAAAAGTCCGCGCTCATCCGCAGCCGCCGGAACGCGCTGCTCGGAGTGGCGCTCATCTGGAGCCTCGCGCTCGTGCTGTCGGTGCCCGTGGCGCAGCACCAGGTCCTCACGGGGCACCCCACGGCCCCCAACAGCACCTTCTGCTGGGAGCGCTGGCCCGGGCCGTCCCGCTCCGTCTACAGAGTGTCCATACTGGTGCTGGGCTACCTGCTCCCGCTGCTGCTCATCAGCTGCTGCTACGCAAAGGTCAGTGCCCACTCACGCGCACACTCACGCGCACACACTTACGCGCACGCACACTAACGCGCAGGCAAGGCCGAAATGCGCGCGTAATGCGCGCTGTGCGTAAAAACACAATCATGTATTTATTTCAGAAACAGAGACACTGGGGACATGTTCCACAGTGGCATTAGTTTGTGTTCGTCTGTGGGAAATCCTCTTATCCGCATGGAGCTACACGGTGCCGGAGGGGAGTGATGGCGCCGTCAGTGTTGTTGTTACGGGTCTCCAGAGTGCGCAGACACTTGGGTGAATAATGGGCTCATCGTGCCATAGCTCAGAGCGCTCTCTCCAAAGCGGCGCGCTCCTGTGCGTAATGGTCTTTGGACTACAAAGAGCTGAGCCAAGACAAACCCGCCCCCCACAGGCGCTTCTACCCCGTTAATAGTGTTAATAATCACTCGTGCTGGGTGTTTGGATGACGCTAAGCAGCGAGCAGAGAAACAGCGTTTATCAGACGCGTCCAGTGCGCGGTGAAAGTCCAGACGCAGCGTAATAAAAGCAGAGATAAACAGCCCAGTTCCGTGAATTTCTGACCCACTTTCTGAATGCCAAGTTCATCACGACGCCACGCGCCACGACTGACTTCTGTTTTCATTAAAGCAGAGCTGTATTTCCCCGCGGACAGGGCGCGTTATTAGAAGCGGCTCTGGTTCAGTTCATAAGTCAAAATGCCAAAATACGTCAGTATAAACTCTCCTGCGCGTCTGATGCACAGTACATGTTTTACGATCTCATTTTCAGTTCTTTCGTCCTTGTAAAAGGAATGTTCACAGTTTTCTAGATTTAGGGGAGATGAATGTTCTGGACTTATTGGAAAAGCAACAGAAAACCAGATTTTGTCCCTGTAGATTTTTTATGACCAAGGAACAAAGCTCAATGATTCGTGTTGTTATAAATTAAATTAAAGCGTCATGAGGATCAGAACCTTACACTGATACATAGGCCTGTTGTGTGTCAGTGAGCAAGACACTTCACCTGCCGGGTCCTCCTCTGCTCCTTGGACCTTCTCCTCTGACCTTCTCCTTTCCTCTTCTCTTCTGACCTTCTCCTCTGACCCATCCTCTGCTTCTTCTGACCTTCTCCTCGGCTCTTCTGACCATCTCCTGCTCCTGCGTCTCTGCTCTATCAGACCATCTCGCACTTCCACCCACCACCCACTCTCTCCCGCTTCCCATTTATTCTTGTCTGCTGCACACATCTTTCACCTCCTCCCACTCTCTCCATTACTCCCGTCTTCTCTGTCATCATCGGTTTCAATTAGATCTGCAGCACAACAAAGGTCATGTCGAGTTGCCGAGGAAGTTTCATGATGAAAACAAAAGTGCGCCGTCTGACTTCTCTGCTGGAGGGTCTGCCAGTGTCTCGTTTCCATGGCGACGTGTAGTGAAGTTGTGTGGAGTTTAAAAACACAGTGGAGCACGCCCTGATTTAAAACCTCCTGTTTTTTTTGTTTTTTTTTTCAGTTTGAGAAGAACTCTAAGCCTAAATCTGCAGGTTTGTGTGTTAAAGCTGCACTGTGTACCTTTTGTTTTTTGGTTGGGGGTCCATCACCTGCTTGTTTCTATGGAGATGTCATTGCTCTGCCTGGAATGTTCCACAGTATGACTTTAAACAGCTCTTCTTTATATTTATTCAATTACAGGTGGTTTTGAAGCTCAAAAATATCTAGAAAAACAGGGATTCTGACTGTGAGCGGGGTCGCCTCTCCACAGATCTGACCTGTAACTTGGTCCGGTTTGGTCTCCGTGAAGATAGAAAAGTTTAATGCCACACTGTGAAAAATTCCAGACAAATAATAAAATCTCCATGGAGAAAAGTGTTTGACCTTGTACAAGAAAAGTTACACAGTGCACTTTTAAACTTGTGTGAATGAAACAAAACACAACTCCAGGTCTGTTTGTGAAACAGACTAACTACATTAGAACTACAAACTACATTAGAACATAATATATTTCATCTTTAAAGAGCCCGTCTCGTGCAAAATCAACTTTTCAGAGCTTTCTACCTTCTACGAGTGATGTGTGGGCCTTGTATTTGTCGCCAAAGTGATTTTTAGATTGATTCATCCATCCATCCATTTTCTTCCGCTTATCCGGGGCCGGGTCATGGGGGCAGCAGTTTAACCAGGGACTCCCAAACTTCCTTCACCCCAGACACGTCCTCCAGCTCCTCCGGGGGGACCCCGAGGTGTTCCCAGGCCAGCCAAGAGACATAGTCCCTCCAGCTTGTCCTGGGTCTTCCCCGGGGCCTCCTCCCGGTGGGACATGCCCAGAACACCTCCTGAGGGAGGCGCCCAGAACAGATGCCCAAGCCACCTCAACTGCTCCTCTCGACATGGAGGAGCAGCGGCTCTACTCCGAGCTCCTCCCGTGTGACTGAGCTCCTCACCCTGTCTCTAAGGGAGCGCCCAGTCACCCTGCGGAGGAAACTCATTTCGAGCGCTTGCATCCGCGATCTCGTCCTTTCGGTCACTACCCAGAGCTCATGACCAGAGGTGAGAGTAGGAACGAAGACTGACCGGTAAATCGAGAGCTTCGCCTTTCGGCTCAGCTCCTCTTCACCACAACGGTCCAATACAGCGACCGCATCACTGCCGACGCTGCACCAATCCACCTGTCAATCTCACGCTCCATCCTTCCCTCACTCGTGAACAAGACCCCGAGATACTTGAACTCCTCCACTTGAGGCAAAGACTCCCCACCCACTGGAGAGGGCAAGCCACCTTTTTCTGGTCAAGAACCATGGCCTCGGACTTAGAAAAACTGATCCTCATTCCAACCGCTTCACACTCGGCTGCAAACCGCCCCAGTGCACATTGCAGGTCCTGGTTCGATGGAGCCAACAAGACAACATCATCTGTGAACAACAGAGATGAAATCCTGTGGTCCCCAAACCGGACCCCCTCCGGCCCCTGACTGCGCCTAGAAATTCTGTCCATAAACACAATGAACAGAACCGGTGACAAAGGGCAGCCCTGGCGGAGTCCAACATGCACCGGGAACAGGTCTGACTTACTGCCGGCAACGAACACAGCTCCTGCTCCGGTCATACAGGGACCCCATACTCCCAGAGCACCCCCCACAGGACACCACGAGGGACACAGTCGAATGCCTTCTCCAAGTCCACAAAGCACATGTGGACTGGTTGGGCAAACTCCCATGAACCCTCGAGCACCCGATGGAGAGTGTAGAGCTGGTCCAGTGTTCCACGGCCAGGACGAAAACCACACTGCTCCTCCTGGATCTGAGGTTCGACTATCGGCCGGATTCTCCTCTCCAGTACCCTGGCATAGACCGGGAAGGCTGAGGAGTGTGATCCCCCTATAGTTGGAACACACCCTCCGGTCCCCCTTCTTATACAGAGGGACCACCACCCCGGTTTGCCAGTCCAGAGGTACTGTCCCCGACCGCCACGCGATGTTGAAGAGGCGTGTCAGCCAAGACAGCCCCACAACATCCAGAGACTTAAGGTACTCAGGACGGATCTCGTCCACCCCCGGAGCCTTGCCACCAAGGAGCTTGCGGGGACTGTTAGAGCTGATAAAAAAAATTTGTGTGTGGCTTTATAATAAATATCCCCTGTGAAAGAGAACCTGAATCATTTTGTGCCCAAAGATCTGCAACTTTTACCAATCAGTAATGTTCAGCTGATGTGGACGCGGTGCTTGAGCTTTGTGCTCCTCAAAGTCCTCGTCCGATTCCGGGTCCAACACATGCGGCTGAACGCGCTGCATCTCCATGATGAATAAAAGTTTATTCCTGTCGCTATCAGGGTGCACATCTGTCTACCCCTCCCTCCCTGAGATGGCGGAGGAAGGGCGGCTCACTCAGAGTCTACGTCACGTTTGGAGGGCGGAGCCTGTGCTTTCTCAGGACGGGCGGGGGGAGGAGCAATAGTCGGATTTTCATAGTTCCTGGTCTCAGTAAGATTTCATTCATTTCAACTACTGTATAATGGATGTTCCAAAACCCAAATTGTGCTTGTTTATGTGCAGAAGATACAATGTGAAAAGAATTATTTTGCATGAGATGGGCCCTTTAATGTAACATCTCCATGGAGAGAAGCAGACGGTGGATCCAAAAAGTTGCATAGTGCAGATTTAACTGTTCTGACCTCTGTTTGTCTCCATAACACTGTCGTGCTGTAGATTTATTAATGAATCGTCTCTGTGTGCGATGGGAAATTGAATGTGTGCTCTCCTCTCTTCTGTCTGAGTTGTAATCTACTCACTGAGAGGAGCTCATCCATCAGAGCCACGGGGTTTACACTCAGATTATGGTCAACTTCAATCAGTGATGCAGTGGGATTCCTTGCAGGTGCATGGTGCAGGTTTATCCAGCCATGAAGACAGGAAGACAAAAACAAAAAAATACCTTTATGACACAATTTGCACAATAATTTGGAACATGATATATGAATTTAAAACGCTTAAACCAAAAACTTCATCAGACAAATCACCACTATGTTATAATTTGGGCATTTTAAATCACAGTATTCATGTTAAAAGTCTTAAGGATCATTCCACGCCAAATTTCTGAATGCTCCCGCTCGACCATCTCAGATTTGACTGAAAAAATTCTAGGAAGTTCACACACTTGCCAACAGGAAAAATCCCCAATTTTAGCTCCCAACTTCTTATAAATTTTTCATTAAAAATATTTTGTCAATTCTCTGACCTGTTTTGAGCAGAGTTTTCAGAGGAGCCACTTTCAGATTGCTGTATCTAAAAAAACTATTTAAGGTCGCTCCTTCAAATTTTCAAGGGTTTTACAAGTACAAGTTCAAGGGTTCTACGTGTACATTTTGCAAATGCACTAGTAGAATATGGACTTTTACCCATGTGATTTCGGTTTATCACAGATTTCTGGGGGCTTGAATTTGCTCTAAAATTCTCTTCTTCAAATCTTTGATGGACTGTGGAAAGTGCAGTTTCAAAGACAGAGGTTTGATATTGAACATAAACCTTCCCACACACGCCAATGTGGACTTTGTATTTTAAAACTGAGGCTCTGTGATGAACGATCTACAAGATATAAAGATATAATTTTGTGCCATCTTTACCATGTTATACCAAAAAAATGACAGCACCCACCAACATAAAATGGACTGTTTTAGAAACACTAGACGTCTGTTTTGTAACACTACTCAGAACAGGTCAGGGGGAGCTGACAAAATATTTTTAAATGACAAAACTATAGGCGAGTTTCAGCTGACGTCATTTTTATTAAAAGCCCACGTTGCTGCTGGGAAATATTTTGGTTGGAGGCAAGAAACACTGTAGCGTCAAAACACAGTGCGTAACCTCACGTATTTATCCCCGATAATGGTAAATTCCTGCTGCATTATCGGATGCACAAAATAGAAGCACGGAAGAAGGAAAATGTCTTTTTCGTATTCTGAGTGAAAAGAACCGCTAACGGTGAATTAAACGGATTTCAAACATTCGCAGAGCAAACGTAGAAGATCCTAACAAACCGTGGACTCCAACAAGTTCAACAACACATCGAGACTCTTGGAGGTTTTCATCTTTTCTGCTGTGAATGGCCCAGGAGTTTCCACCAAGTCATTGTGGATATCGCCCAAGTGAATATTTGTCCAGGTAGTTGGTGATTCTGACCAGAAATTTGGTTTGGTCCACCTTTTGTCGGGGTTGAAAAGGGTGATTTGTCGTCCGTCGATGCTTATGACCAATTTCTGGTCAAATGGTCTTGGGTCCTCTGCCGTTAGAGTGGATAAATAACCGGGATCAATACCCTTTACGTGCTTTCTCGCTCCGTCCGTCATGTTGAGTTAGTGTTTATTGCCGCCGACCAAAATAATTCCCAGCATGCAACGTGCGCTTTTGTCAACAATGAAACTCGCCTATAAGGAGTTGGGAGCTAAAATTTGGGACTTTTTCTATTGGAAAGTGTGTGAACCTCCTAGAATTTTTTCAGTCAAATCTGAGATGGTCGAGCGGGGGACATTCGGAGAATTGGCATGGCGTGACTCTTAAGAAAAGAAACAAGTGTGCAGATTTCCTCATGAGAAAACTGTGATGCCTAACGGGAGCTGACATCGCCGTAAACATCATCACCCCCAGGAAGAAGAAAACATTTCGCGTCCTGATTCATCAACCGGTTTCACGTTGTGGAAACCGTCTGATTTCGCAGCATAAAGGTTCATTCGCTCAACAGTAGGCGGGTACTTTTTTAATTTAACCAATCGCTGCTATTTGGTCGTGATGTATGTAATGCGCCAATAACGTCTTTCCCCTTGATAAAATTCACCAAACATTCTCTTTGTTCCGGCTTAAAATCCTCAATCTCGGGAATCGTTGCCAACACAGAATGTCTGTCTTTGTCTACATCCATCTCGACGCTTTGTTTATTGTTGTGCTGAACCACAAAAGGGACCCAGATGGCTTCACAGCTTCCTGGGGTTCTTGCAAACCGTCTAGTGTATTCTGATTCCTGACCTTGTCTCTTGAGAGAAATGAAATTGAGCGGAGGCACTAGGTGGCACCAGCCTGGCTACATAACCACTACCGAACATGGAAAAATCGCACCACCGCCTTCAGTCGCCTACATACGAGAGTAAATGTTTTAGTCGCGTCTCCAAAGCGACTCCTGGGACTCGCTGGTTTACTGAAGCGGCATTCACAAAGCGGGATGATTGCTGGCAATATTCGGCATGTTTTCGCTGAAAAAACTCAAGCGGCTCATCAGCGTGATCGGGGTGTAATGACTTTAAGCGGCGCCGTAATTTATTTGGCTCCATGCTGTCCGCTGCCAACATTTGTAGACACAGTAAACACAGCGGTCTTTCCTCGTTTCCCGCCGTAATCACAGTGAAGACGAGCGCAACAAACGCTTTACATACAGTTTGTTCTCTGCGCTTCATATCTCCTGCTCTGTGCTGGGTGTGTGCGTGTGCTTGGTGCAAAAAAACAACGAGAGCGTCACTGCCAAGTACTGTAGTGGATGTGCAATTACGCATGTTCCCCAAGGTCACACGTACCCCCCAGCATCCCACCATGCCCCACGATTTGAGAAGGACTAGTATAGCTGCAGATTATTGGTTCTATTATCCAATCTTCAAGCAAAATGAGCCTCATGTGACTCTCTCATTTGGGTTGCCAGGTTCAAAGCTGAAATGCAGTGTGTTTAAACCTAAAATGCTTCTCTCTGATCTGAACGGTCACTACTAGAGGTTTAAGGATATCCAAGTCTCAGGATACGATATTTTCACGATATACATCTCATGGTACGATATTTATTGTGATATTTTGTGGAGGCTGAACAAAACTGTTAAAATGCCTTGACAAGTCTTAATCCAAAGAACTAAGACTTAAAAGTGTTTAAAACTGTTATTTCTTCTTGTCGTCTGCACTGAAATGGAGCAAAGGATCATGGTCTATGTAGTTCCCTCTGTTTTTTTTTTTTTTAGCAATTGCTGCACCAAAACTCTTAAAGGTCCCATCTGATGCAAAATAACTCTTTTCACATTGTATCTTCTGCACATAAACAAGCACAATTTGGGTTTTGGAACATCCATTACACAATAGTTCTGAAATCTTACTGATTTCTTGGAGACAGTCACAGACCAGGAACTATGAAAGTCTGACTATCGCTCACCCCCCCGCCCGTCCTGAGAAAGCACAGGCTCCGCCCTCCAAACGTGACGTAGGCTCTGAGTGAGCCGCCCTTCCTCCGCCATCTCAGGGAGGGAGGGGGAGACAGACGTGACCCTGATAGTGGCAGGAATAAACTTTTATTCATCGTGGAGATACAGCGCTTTCAGCCGCATGTGTTGGACCCGGAATCGGACGAGGACTTTGAGGAGCACGAAGCTCAAGCACCGCGTCCACATCAACTGAACATTACTGATTGCCGATGCGGGGTGAAGGTGGTGGAGCGTGGTGGGTCCGAAGCGTTTTCTGTTACGTCAAACACGTCATAGGTGTATCTGCCGCGTCATCGTTGTAGCAGCTTTAGTTCGTTGTCTCATGGGAAAGTGGCAGAAATACGCTGCAATTTGTACAAAAAAAATGCCGAATCAATCTAAAAACCACTTCGGAAACAAATCCAAGGCCCACACATCACTCTGAAAAGGTAGAAAACTCTGAAAAGTTGATTTTGCATGAGATGGGCCCTTTAATTTAAGCAAAGAGACTTGTAATTTTGATATATTGTGATGGTCCACGACATTATTGTAAGAACTTTGACGACATCACGATATTTCGGTTATTGTTACATCCCTAGTTACTACCTACACCCCAGCACCCGCAGCCAAACATGAATCAGTGCCAGTGCAGCTTGTTAGACGCTGGCAGCACAGGTTCCATTGTGACTGCAGTGATTCTATGACCATATACAGTATTCACTCTGCTTCCTCTGTCTAAAACTGTGTGTCATTCGTTTTTCAATATAAAACCAAAAATAAGAAAACGAAAAAACAACTGTTTTCTTCATTATTTTTCTCCAAAACCAAAATGAAAAAACGTATAATGATTCGTTTTTTCAGTTTTTGATTTTGTGTTTAAATGAAGAATGGAAAAAACAGATAACGGCCGTTTCCCGTTTACGTGACTCCCGTGATTGTGATGCCGAACTTTTGCGCTGCATACAGACTGAACCAGGACTGATCCAGGTCTGGGACCAGACCGGGACCAAACCGGGTCTGAGACCGGGACCAGACCAGGATCAGAGCGAGACTGAGATCAGAACTGAAACCGGGACCAGACCGAGACTAAGACCAGACCGGGACAAGAGCGGGACAGAGACCGAGACCAGACCGGGACTGAGAACGAGACCAGGCCGGAACCAGACCGGGACCAGAGCGGGACAGAGACTGAGACCAGGCCGGGACCAGACCGGGACCAGACCGAGACTGAGAACTGGCCGGGACCAGACCGGGACCAAACCAGGATCAGGGCGAGACTGAGATCAGAACTGAAACCGGGACCAGACCGAGACTAAGACCAGACTGGGACCAGAGCGGGACTGAGACCGAGACCAGACCAGGACCAGACCGGGACAGAGACCAAGACCAGACCGGGACCAGACCGGGACTGAGAACGAGACCAGGCCGGGACCAGGCCGGGACCAAACCGGGACCAGACCAGGATCAGGGCGAGACTGAGATCAGAACTGAAACCGGGACCAGACCGAGACTAAGACCAGACTTGGACCAGAGCGGGACTGAGACTGAGACCAGACCGGGACTGAGAACGAGACCAGGCCGGGACCAGACTGGGACCAGACCGAGACTGAGACTGGGATTGAGACCGAGACCAGACCGGGACTGAGAACGAGACCAGACCGGGACCAGACCAGGACCAAACCAGGACTGAGACCGGGACCAGACCAGGATCAGGGCGAGACTGAGATCAGAACTGAAACCGGGACCAGACCGAGACTAAGACCAGACTGGGACCAGACCGGGACTGAGAATGAGACCAGGCCAGGACTGAGAACGAGACCAGGCCGGGACCAGACTGGGACCAGACTGGGACCAGACCGAGACTGAGACTGGGACCAGACCAGGATCAGGGCGAGACTGAGATCAGAACTGAAACCGGGACCAGACCGAGACTAAGACCAGACCGGGACCAGAGCGGGACTAAGACCGAGACCAGACCAGGACCAGACCGAAGGCTCAGAGCCCACGGCAGGGCCAGAGCTTGAAGCTGAGACAGATCCCGCGGAGGCTCAGAGTCAAAGCTCGGAGTCCGCCCTGGTCCCACTCTGCTCCCACTCTGGCCCCTGGTATGGTCCTGGTGTGGTCCCGGTCTGGTCCCGGTGTGGTCCCGGACCTGGATCAGTCCTGGTTCAGTCCGTACGCAGCGCAAAAGTCTGACATTGCAGTCACGGGAGTCACGTAAACGGCCATTATCCGTTTTTTCCATTCTTCATTTAAACATAAAATCGAAAGCTGAAAAAACGAATCATTATCTGTTTTTTCATTTTGGTTTTGGAGACAAATAATGAAGAAAACAGTTGTTTTTTCGTTTTCTCATTTTTGTTTTTATATTGAAAAACAAATGAACGAATGATACACGGTTTTGTGTATTTTGTTCACCCTTATGAAGTCTTGTTTTCCGAGTGTTTGTCCCTAAACACGTTTTAATCTTTATTGCCCCTAAACACACGACTTTTGTTTCTTTCAGGTTCTGTTCCATTTGCACAAAAAGATGAAAAACATGTCCAAGAAGTCTGAGCGCTCCAAGAAAAAGGTGAGCTCACTTCAGCCGGAAATTAAACTCATGAGATTCTGATCACTGAACTCGGGGTTATGTACGTCTGTGTTGAATCGTTCGCTGTTTCCTGTTTTCCTTTGGTCTCTAAAATGGCTCCTCAGAATCTGAACCGTGAACTCCATAAATGTTTATTGAACTGGTTTATATTGTAATCTGATGTAAGCTTGGCTACCGAGATTAATTCCTAATACAGCATGTTTGAGAGTTCGCGAAATTTCAAATGTTTAAATTAGGATTGGGCTATTTTTAGCGTGTGTGCGAATGGGCGAGTGGTTTCTTGACGTAAAACGCTTCGAGCCTTGAAGGTTGAAAAGAGCTTTATAAAACTGTGACCGTGAGCAGAGTAAAGAGTCATCAAAAGTGTCAAATATATATCAAATCGGGTTAAAATGCTCCTTTTGAGACTTTTCTAAGAAGTCAAACCTCGAAGAAATGAAAACACGGAGTATCATCGAGCTGCTTTTTCTTTCTTCGATTGAATTTTCGAGAAGTAGAAGCAGTTTTTATGAGCTGCTTTGAGTGGTGTTTGAGGGACACGGCCTCGTCAAAAAACTCTCCAAGTTTTCTTATTTTGGACTTTGTAGAGGAGCTCGGGCCTCAGTGTTGTTTGATGATGGGGATCGCGCTATCGTTTGGAGAATCTCAGACCTGGAATTGCCGATCTCGACTGAACTGAAGGTGAAAGGAGACGTTAACTTGAAAACTACAGCTTCATGACATCACAAGGTGGAACAGAGCATGTGGATATATAGACCGACTAATAATCAACAGGGGTGTAACGGTGCAAATATCACGGTTCGGTGCGTACGTTGGTTTTGAGGTCACGGTTTGGTTCATTTTTGGTGCTACTAATTGTTTTAACATTATACAAATGGGAAAATGAAATAAATGCAAAGAGCCTCAGTCGTGGTCTAAGTCCCGTTCTGGTCCTGGTCTCAGTCTCAGTCCTGAACACCTACAGGCTGTCCAGACACTCCTGTTTTAGTCCCGGTTTAGTCCTGTTTTAGTCCCAGTTTAGTCCTGTTTTAGTCCTGTTTTAGTCCCGGTTTAGTCCTGTTTTAGTCCCGGTTTAGTCCTGTGTCGTATATCAGCTGTTGTTACTTCCTGTAGGCGTGGTCAGCCTGATGGACCTGCCTACAGGAAGTAACAACAGCTGATATACGACACGTCACCACCAACACCGGTGACAGTTCTGAAGATGACTTGCAGCTAGCAGCCGAAACATGTCAACAAGGTAAATACACTTTACTGCATTGTCTTTAAAAAGAACCTAAGAAGTTAAAGTATATAAGAAGACATAATGAACATCATTGGCTTAGGTGTGACCTTGTTAGGTGGAATTAGATCAAAGTGATCCCAACCCATGGATCGCTTTTTTCCACTTGTAGACGCCATCGAAAATGAAACAAATGCCACAAGTCGCCAAAATCACCACTAACGTCACACAATCCTCCTCACTACCAACATTTTTAAGAAATATTGGAGCATCTTTTATACTGTAGCAGTTTAGCTCTTGTCAAACCACAGAAGTGCACTGAACACTCTGAAACACTCTGAACCAATCGCAGAGCGGAACATTCGCTGAGCCAATGAAACGCTTCGATACACTGAAGCGATCGACACGCAGAGCGAAGCAGTCGGGGGAGGGACCGACACTTCCACACTTTGGTCACGTGAGCAGCTGCTGCGAGTCGAGCTCCGAGGCAGAGCTCCAGAGCGATTTGTTTCAGAAAGAACGAGACGTGCTCCGGAAGCTCCGACTCATTCGCCCTTCACTACTGTTTGGAAAAAATATTGGAATAAATTTATGTTTTTGTTTATTAAAATAAAATGACAAATATCAGTAGGGACTATTTTGTCTTTTCCCAAATATTAGTTGTGACATGTTCCCACCGTCCCTGTGCAAACCTACGCCCTTGTCAGACAATAGGAACATTTAGGAACATTTTTTGTAATTTACATCATTTTATTGTAATTTACATAATTTTAAAAACACTTGAAGCCGTTCCAAGAGGTAAGTGCTCAGATTACTCAGATAAAAAACCCTGAACTGAAGATTTGAGTTTGAGAACACAAAGTTTGGCCAAAGTTATGTCATCCGTAAGAAAGTGGTCTGAGTGTGACTGATGGAGGTCGCAGCTTAAAAGCTTCTGTAAATGAAGTATTGTTGCTTTTACCTCGGTGGGACGGAGATCCAGGGGGGGTCCTGAGACTTTCTGTTTGGATTTTGCACATTCTGGAATAATTAAAAAATCCACACACTGTTTTAAAATTTTTTGGATTTGGATTGATTTATTTATTTCATGTTGGGAGCTTTAAAACAGTGTGCAGATTTTATTTTTTTATTATTCCTGTTGATCTGATGTTGTTGGTCCTGCGCCTGTACTTGGCTGATGTGACCGCATCCTTTCTTCTTTTGGATTTTGCATGTTCTGCCTGTGCCTGGGTGGATTTTAGGTGCTTTAGTCTTGGTTTAGATCAGGTTTAGTCTTGTTTTAGACCTGGTTTAGTCTTCTGTGATGGTTTAGTCCTTTAGTTTTACTTTAGTCTTGCTTCGTTACTGCTTTAGTCCTGGTTTGATCCTGGTTTAGTCTTGCTTTAATCTTGCTTCGTTCCTGCTTTAGTCCTGGTTTAGTCTTGGTTTAGACCTGGTTTAGTCCTGGTTTAGTCCTTTAGTTTTACTTTAGTCTTGCTTCATTACTGCTTTAGTCCTGGTTTGGTCCTGCTTTAGTCCTGATTTAGTCCTGGTTTGATCCTGGTTTAGTCTTGCTTTAATCTTGCTTCGTTCCTGCTTTAGTCCTGGTTTAGTCCTGCTTTAGTCCTGATTTAGTCCTGGTTTAGTCCTGGTTTAGACCTGGTTTAGACCTGGTTTAGTCCTGGTTTAGTCCTTTAGTTTTACTTTAGTCTTGCTTCATTACTGCTTTAGTCCTGGTTTGGTCCTGCTTTAGTCCTGATTTAGTCCTGGTTTGGTCCTGGTTTAGTCTTGGTTTAGTCTTGCTTTAATCTTGCTTCGTTCCTGCTTTAGTCCTGGTTTAGTTCTGGTTCACACATATAATCTCAGCATTGTAGTGTGTGCCGCTTCAGTCCTGGTTTAGACCTGGTTTAGACCTCTTTTAGACCTGGTTTAGTCCTGGTTTAGTCTTCTGTCCTGGTTTAGTTGTGGTTTAGTCCTTTAGTTTTACTTTAGTCTTGCTTCGTTCCTGCTCTAGTCCTGATTTAGTCCTGGTTTGGTCTTGGTTTAGGACTGGTTTTGTCTTGGTCTAATCTTGATTCATTCCTGTGTTAGTCCATGGTTTAGTCCTGGTTTAGTCCTGGTTTAGAGGTGGTTTAGACCTGGTTTAATCCTGGTTTAGTCTTCTGTCCTGGTTTAGTTGTGGTTTAGTCCTTTAGTTTTACTTTAATCTTGCTTCGTTACTGCTTTAGTCCTGGTCTGGTCCTGCTTTAGTCCTGCTTTAGTCCTGATTTAGTCCTGGTTTGGTCCTGGTTTGGTTTAGTACTGGGTTAGTCTTGCTTTAATCTTGCTTTGTTCTTGTGTTAGTCCATGGTTTAATCTTGGTATACTCCTGCTTTAGTCCTGCTTTAATCTTGCTTCTTGTCTGCGTTAGTCTTGATTTAATCCTGGTTTAGTCCTGGTTCAGTCCTGGTTTAATCCTGGTTCAGTCCTCGTGTCTGAGTGGCTTTTCTCTCTGGTTAATCCACTTTACCTCAGTGACCCTGAACATGCAGATGATCCTCTGACAGGAGCTCCAGACCATGACCGAGCTCAAAGTCCAGAAGAGACCTCCTCCATTTTCCATCTGGGGTCAATATGTGGTCACGGTCCTGAATTTGAAGATCTTAAAGTTTCAGAACGAGGCCAGACTCTTATGTTATTATCTTAATTTGACAAACTCTGGCAAAAGAAGTGATTCAGTTCGTCAAGTGGATAAAACTTTATTCTGGTCAAATACGCTTCTGGTCAGACGCTGGTGGACACTTTCTTATATCTGCCTGAAGGGAGGAGCTAACTACACTGAAACTACTCTGAAACTAACACTCGGACTTGAAGCCTGTGACTTGAGAAGCATTTTTAAATCTGAATTTGTTTTATTCTGACCATAATGATTCACTCTGAGATCTTGTCAAGACATTTAAAAAGGGAAAAACTGCATTTCTACAACTTTTACATACTGTAAATTCCGGACTATAAGCCACTACTTTTTTCTTCACGTTGAACCTTGCTTCTTATACAATGATGTGGTGCATATAGGGACAGATTCTTTATTTGGCACATTGTCCATTCATATAAATGGCCTATGGTTTGGTAACACAGCAGATACACGTGCAGCCTGAGTGCAGAAAACTCCACTGTGTGTGCGGTTACACATGGATCTAGAGTTCACGTGAAGGTGCTACATGACCTTGCGATATTGTCAGCGCACTAATACAGTTTATCTCCGTGTGATAAAATAAGTTCTGATGCTAAATGAACATTAGTGAGGAGCAGTGTTGGGAGTAACGCGTTATAAAAGTAACAAATTACAGTAATGCATTACTTTTTGCTGTAACGCAGTAATGTGGCATTACAGGGGAAAAAATATTTTACTCGGTACAAATGTGAGTAACGCGCGTTACAGTGTTTTTTTTAACCTGGATTGAAGTGGTGGGTTTTTCTTCATACAAATTCGCTAAAATCACCTCGATATCAGCAGCAGTGAAACACCGGAGACACGCCCTCGTAGACCGTCAGGTGACCGCGGGCGAAAGGACTGACAGAGAACTCCACGCTGTTTAGACCTGGTTTTGGTTTAGACCTGGGTCAGTTCTGGTTTAGACCTGGTTTACACTCGTCCCTCCCTCTATCGCAGTTCACTTTTCGCTGTCTCGCAGATTTTTTATTTATTTATTTTTTTTTGTGAAGTTTTGCATGCCCTGTTTTTTTTTTTTACATTGTATGAATGTGTATTGCGTTCCTCCCGCTGCGTCCTGATTGGCCAAGGGACTCCTGTCTCCTGTACAGTACAGAATGTGTTCAGCTGCCAAATTTAAATACATGTTCAGTCTCTAGCAGTGTGATTCTGAAGTGCTGTACGGTTGCAAGTTTTCTCCCCGACGAAAACCCACAACGTCGACGAAACGTTCTGCACCGACAAAGGCTCCTGCGCTCACACCCAAAAGACAGAGGAAGATGCAAACCATCACACAAAAAGTTGGACTTCTGGACACGCTGAAGGAAGGTAGAAGTTACGCGCTGTAACAGACTCTTGCACCGGCTCAGGTCCCTGCAAATAGTTGCTGAAATCAGGACCGTGAGCCCGAGCAGCAGGGTCCATAAAGAGCGATCGGGCGACAGCCGCTCTTACCTCCGTGAGGTGCGGAGCAGAGCCGCTCCTTTCTCCTGCGTCACCTTCAAGACCGTCCCTACAGTGAGTCCTGTTTTAGTCCTAGTTCAGTTCTGGTTTAGTCCTGGTTCAGCTCTGGTTTAGTCCTGGTTTAGACCTGGTTTAGTCCTGGTTTAGACCTGGTTTAGTCCTGGTTCAGTCCATATACAGCGCAAAAGTTATTTTGGTGAGAGTAACTTAAAGTAATGCAATAGTAATGTAATGCCTTACATTTTAAATGCAGTAATATTGTAATGTAACGAATTACTTTGAAATGACAGTAATAGGTAATAAATAACGCATTACAGTTTCAAAGTAACTTGCCCAACAGTGGTGAGGAGGATACGTCTTACCGTGTGTATAAATGACGAGAAGAATGTTGTGGACAGAAGGATCATGCTGAGCTTCTGTCAGGCCGTTCTGTGAAGTTCTCTAAAGCAGGGATCCCCAACCCCCAAGCCGTGGGTTATTTGGTACTGGGCCATGAAAGCGCGTGGACCATTCTCCCCTCCTGTACAGCGCACGGACCCTCCCTCCTCCCGTACGTCACGCGGAACCCCCTCGTTTACGTCACACAGAACATCCCCTCCTCCCGTACACCACGCATGGTTTAGTCCTGGTTTAGACCCGGTTCAATCCTGTTTTAGTCCTGTTTTGGTCCTTATTTAGATCTGGTTTAGATGTGGTTTAGTCCTAGTTTAGTCCTGTTTTAGTCATCACATCAATGACGTCACCCCCACTTAAAACACTGCTCCTCCTCCCATACGCCCCCCGCAACTCCCTCCGGTCCTCGAAATATTGTCAGATACAAAACCGGTCCGTGGCTCAAAAAAGGTTGGGGACCACTGCTCTAAAGTAAAAAAGGCAAGTTTATTTGTACAGCACAATTCGTACACAAAGTAATTCAAAGTGTTTTACAGAATAAGAAATACATTAAAATCATAATAAAAACAAATCAAAACATAAATAATCATAAAGATTAAAATTAAAAAATAAAAAAAAAGAGAGACATAAATTGGAGAGAAGAGTGCAGAATGAAAACCTTTCAGTTATTTGCACAGTTAAACAGAAATGTTTTGAGTCTGGATTTAAACAGCGTCACAGAAGAGTCTGTCTCACATGTTCAGACTGTTCCAGGTTTTAGCTGCATGAACCTGAAACTCTGACTCCCCTTGTTTAGTCGTGACTCTGGGCACCAGCAGGAGTTGGTCCCTGAGCTCCTCAGAGTGTGAGATGTTCATATGACACTAACATGTCACAGATGGACTTTGGTGCTCGGTCATGGAGACACTTGTACAAACAGAGCTGCTTTAAAGTGTCTGAGCCACAGGAGCCAGAGCAGAGACCTGAGACCAGGACTTATGTGCTCGTACTTCCTAGTTCGAGTCAGGACCCGAGCTGCAGCGTTCTGGATGTTCTGGATGTTCTGGATGTTCTGGATGTTCTGGATGTTCTGGATGTTCTGGATGTTCTGGATGTTCTGGATGTTCTGCAGCGTCTCACAGCTCGTTTGGAGAGACCAGTGAGCAGAACATTACAGTATCTAATCTACTGGAGACAAACGCATGGATAAGTTTCTCCAAGTCTGATTTAGACAGTAAACCTTTGATTTTTGCTATGTTTTTTAGATGGTAAAAGGCTGCAGATGTTATTGATTTGATGTGGCTGTTAAAGTTCAAGTCTGAGTCCATTATTACCCCTAGATTTCTTGCCTGATTTGAAGGTTTTAGAGAGAGAGACTGGAGGTGATGCTGACACTGTCCCTTTGTTTCTGTGGACCAAACACTATGACTTCAGTCTTGTCAGAGTTTAGCTGGAGAAAGTTGTTTTGCATCCACACACTGATCTGTTGGACGCAGTGACAAAGTGAGTCTACATCACAGCCTGGTACAATAATCTGTGTGTGCATCTGAAAAACAGACTGCTGCCTCTCGTCCACACGGGGGTTTAAACTTTTGCGTGAAAATGAGCCCCTCTCCCAGCAGAGCATCTACAAGCGACTCTGTGTGTGCCCAGTAAGATCTTGACCGACCTCCGCTCTGTACTCGGGGCATACGACCTTCACTTCTCCCGACGTGAGATATATAAAAAAAACAAATATGAAATAGCAACAACTTAAATGTCAAACCGGAGCTACTGGCAACGGTGAAAACAAACTGCATAGACTCACGATATCTGCAGGACTGTCTTATAGTGACCTGAAAGAGGACTAAACCAGGACTAAACCAGGACTAAAGCAGCCAGGACTAAACCAGGACTAAACCAGGACTGAACCAGGACTGAGTGTCGGGATGGAAGGTAACTACAGGCAAAAGTCCAATATTAGTCCTAGTTTAGACCTGGTTTAGTCTTGTTTTAGTCCTGGTTCAGTCCTGGTTCAGTCCTGCTTTAGACCTGGTTTAGACCTGGTTCAGTCCTGGTTCAGTCCTGTTTTAGTTTTGGTTTAGACCTGGTTTAGACCTGGTTTAGACCTGGTTTAGACCTGGTTCAGTCCTGTTTTAGTCTTGGTTCAGTCCTGGTTCAGACTTGTTTTAGTCCTGTTTTGGTCCTGATTTACATCTGGTTTTGTCCTAGTTTAGTCCTGGTTTAGTCCTGTTTTAGTCCTGGTTTAGTCCTGTTTTAGTCCTGGTTGAGTTCTTGTTTATTCCTGGTTTAGACCTGGTTTAGACCTGGTTCAGTCCTGGTTCAGTCATGTTTTAGACCTGGTTCAGTCCTGTTTTAGTCTTGGTTCAGTCCTGGTTCAGACTTGTTTTAGTCCTGTTTTGGTCCTGATTTACATCTGGTTTTGTCCTACTTTAGTCCTGGTTTAGACCTGTTTTAGTCCTGTTTTAGTCCTGGTTTAGTCCTGTTTAGTCCTGTTTTAGTCCTAGTTTAATCCTGTTTTAGTCCTGTTTTAGTCCTGGTTTAGTCCTGTTTTAGTCCTGGTTTAGTCCTGGTTTAGTCCTGGTTTAGTCCTGTTTTAGTCCTGGTTTAGTCCTGGTTTAGTCCTTTTAGTCCTGTTTAGTCCTGTTTATAGTCCTGTTTAGTCCTGTCCTGGTTTAGTCCTGGTTTAGTCCTGGTTTAGTCCTGTTTTAGTCCTGGTTTAGTCCTGGTTTAGTCCTGGTTTAGTCCTGTTTTAGTCCTGTTTAGTCCTGGTTAGTCCTGTTTTAGTCCTTAGTCCTGTTTTTAGTCCTGTTTAGTCTCCTGTTTTGTCCTAGTCCTGGTTTAGTCCTGGTTTAGTCCTGGTTTAGTCCTGTTTTAGTCCTGGTTTAGTCTGTTTTTAGTCCTGTTTAGTCCTGTTTAGTCCTGGTTTAGTCCTGTTTAGTCCTGTTTTAGTCCTGTTTTAGTCCTGGTTTAGTCCTGGTTTAGTCCTGGTTTAGTCCTGTTTTAGTCCTGTTTTAGTCCTGGTTTAGTCTGTTTTTGTTTTAGTCCTGGTTTGTCCTAGTTTAGTCCTGGTTTAGTCCTGTTTAGTCTGTTTTAGTCCTGTTTTAGTCCTGGTTTAGTCCTGGTTTAGTCCTGTTTTATCCTGGTTTAGTCCTTTTTAGTCCTGTTTTAGTCCTGGTTTAGTCCTGGTTTTAGTCCTGTTTTAGTCCTGTTTAGTCCTGTTTTAGTCCTGGTTTAGTCCTGTTTAGTCCTGTTTAGTCCTGTTTAGTCCTGTTTAGTCCTGTTTTAGTCCTGTTTAGTCCTGTTTAGTCCTGGTTTAGTCCTGTTTTAGTCCTGGTTTAGTCCTGTTTTAGTCCTGTTTTAGTCCTGTTTTAGTCCTGGTTTAGTCTGGTTTAGTCCTGGTTTTAGTCCTGTTTAGTCCTGGTTTAGTCCTGGTTTAGTCCTGGTTTAGTCCTGTTTTAGTCCTGTTTAGTCCTGGTTTAGTCCTGGTTTAGTCCTGGTTTAGTCCTTTTAGTCCTGTTTAGTCCTGGTTTAGTCCTGGTTTAGTCCTGTTTAGTCCTGTTTGTTTTAGTCCTGTTTTAGTCCTGTTTTAGTCCTTTTAGTCCTGGTTAGTCCTGTTTAGTCCTGGTTTAGTCCTTTTAGTCCTGTTTTAGTCCTGGTTTAGTCTGTTTTAGTCCTGTCCTGTTTAGTCCTGTTTAGTCCTGGTTTAGTCCTGTTTTAGTCCTGTTTTAGTCCTGGTTTAGTCCTGGTTTAGTCCTGGTTTAGTCCTGGTTTAGTCCTCACATCAACGTCGTCTCCCCCAGTTAAAAAAGTCTGGTCTCTCTCAGCGGGGAGAAGGTTCAGGGCTCGTCTCTGTCGTATGAACAAACTTAACACCTCCTTTGTGCCTCTGTGTATTAGGCCACTGAAGGCTCTAATTATTGATCTGCATTTATTATCGACTCTATTTTAAAATACCACACAGCTCTAATTTCAGCACAGGTGCACAGACCAGGACAAATTTCTTACTCGTGGAACCATAAAGTTAAATTGTGAAAGTTAATCTTGAGTCTTGAACCGTGTCATTGTTAATTGTTAAAGTTCGGGTCCACAGATCCGCTGACATCTTTATTTACTCGTGTGATCAGAGGAACAGTCCCTGTCCTCCTCCGTTCCCCGTCTCATTTTGGAGCGGTTCAGATTAATCAGTGCAGATTGAGTTCACACAGAGCTGGCGACGAGCTCCGCTGTTTCTGCTGCTTCATCAGAATCGTTTAACTTTAGACACGGGCCAATAGTCTGGAGTCACTTTGAACGATTTTAAAAGATCGTGCAGGAGACTGAAGCAAAGCAGAGGCTGTTACGGTGTGTACTGAAGAATAGACTCTTCATACTTTCTTTTCTGTTCCCTTGTGGTCTTGTGTCTGTCTAATCCCTCACTGGTCCATGGGCGTAAACGAGTCCATGTGCTCTTATACTTGTTCTGATACAGCTGAAGATCATTCTAAAGCTTCAGGAAAGCTTCATTTCTGTGCTGTCAATGGGACGTTTGTAGTATCGATACCTGCTCAAATGAGTATCTAGTTTCTATAAAGTTTTAGTATCGAATATTAATAGTAATAGTAATAGTAATAGTAATAATATCAATAGTTTCCATCCATCCATTTTCTTCTGCTTATCCGGGGCCGGGTCGCGGGGGCAGCAGTCTGAGCAGGGACTCCCAGACTTCCTTCACCTCAGACACTTCCTCCAGCTCCTCCAGGGGGACCCCGAGGTGTTCCCAGGCCAGCCCAGAGACATAGTCCCTCCAGTGTGTCCTGGGTCTTCCCCAGAGCCTCCTCCCAGTGGGACATGAACACCTCCTGAGGGAAGCGCCCAGGAGGCATCATGAACAGATGCCCAAGCCACCTCAGCTGCTCCTCTCGATGTGGAGGAGCAGTGGCTCTACTGCGAGCTCCTCCCGTGTGACTGAGCTCCTCACCCTATCTCCAAGGGAGTGCCCGGGCACCCTGTGAAGGAAACTCATTTGAATACTTTTACCCTAATAAAATGGATATACAGTATTTATAAACCATAAACTGTGAAACTCTAAATGTCATCACCACAATGCTGGACCATGAACAGCAGATTTAGTTTTCATTTGTGTCAAAATGACTTTGTGGTGCTGCTGAATCCTACCCAAGCTGGCGCCACCTAGTGCCTCCACTCAGTTTCATTTGTCTCCAGCGATTAGGTCAGGAATCAGAATACACTCGATGGTTTACAGGAACCCTGGAAGTTGTAGACCGCACACCGACCAATCAGAGAAGAGCTGTGAAACCATGACGTCAAACTCGTCGCGTCTGTGTCCCTTTTGTGGAACAGCACAACAGTAAACAAAGCGTCGAGATGGATGTAGACGAAGTTAAACATTCTGTGTTGGCAACGATTCCTGAGATCGAGGATTTAAAGCTGGAACAAAGAGAATGTTTGGTGAATTTTATCAAGAGGAAAGACGTTATTGCCCTTCTTCTACGGGATTTGGAGCATTACATACATCACGACCAAACAGCAACGATTGATTAAATAAAAAAAAGTACCCGCCTACTGTAGAGCGAACAAATCCTAAAGCTGTGAGGTCACACAGTTTCCATGAAGTGAAACCGGCCGATGAATCAGGGTAACCGAACCCTATGCATATCAAAAATTCTGAAGTAAGTAAAGAGCAATGGGAGGATAGTTGCTCTGTTGGTGAGGGAGTTTGTTCACTGATCCGAAGGTTGGCCGTTTGAATCCAGCTCCCACAGATGAATGCTGTCATTGTGTCCTTGGGCAAGACACTTAACCCACCTCACCCCCAGTGTCTGTGCACCCTGGTGTATAAGTGGATCCTTGAAGGTGGAAAAGTGCTACATAAAAATATGATTTACAGAGGGAGTTAGGGGTGGGACAAGACACAATTTTCATAAGACGGGACACACTATGATATTTGATCCACGAGAACGAGACAAGATGAGATTTTGACATAAGTTGTACTAAGTAGTGCAATCCATTTTCACAATTCTGGCTTTCTATTTTCTTTTATTTTCTGTGATACTTTAGCGGTCATTGTACAGGCTGTCCCAAAATATCTGACATCATTTTAAAAGCATTTATCTTGAAAACCACAAAGTCAAGCTCAGTGAAATTCAACCGTTTAGGTGCTGAACATCGTAACTTTATTATGACACTTTGTTTGCCAGTTGGTGAAGTTTTTCCAAATGTAGCTGCACAGTGTTGGGTGAGTGTGTGCGAGCAGATTCCAAAATGCAAAATTACTTCTCTTTGGGAGTGAACGGCGCGACCTGAAAACAGAACAAAATAAAACATCAAATATAAAATCCCGATCTCTTTCATTACATTCTCTGAAAATTTGAGGTTATTTCAACAAGATTTGCTAAAATTACTGGCCTTTGAAATTATGTTAGATTTTTTGGGACACCTTGTACTACTGCTTTTTGGAACTACAGCTTCTCAAATTGCAAAACTCACCGTCTCTTAACTCAGGGGTGTCCAAACTTTTTTCATCAAGGGCCACATATCTAAACACAGACGAAGCAGAGGCTGATCGAGGGCTGTAGACTGGAGCTCAGTGCAGTGAATAATTGAAATATTTTCATGTTTAACACATTAGAATGAGCCATCAGTCTTTATCAATACTAAGATCCTCAAAACAACACACTAAATATTAAATATTAGCTTTTTTAATCGAGGCAAAGTAATTTGGGCCAATTCACCTAGACCAGGGGTGTTCACACCTTTTCATCATGTGAGCTACTTACAAAATGACCAAGTCAAAATGATCTACCTCATACAAAGTCAAACAAACTGCACTGAAACACTCTGTGCCCCTTTTTTGGACCCTCCCCCACAGTTTGAGAACCTCTTCTTTAAGAGAACTTCCTCTGGCACTTTACACAAAACTGTGAAAAAAGTGAAGGAAGATTTTTAAACCTGTTTTTTAAAGTTCCAAACTGGAGTTTCATTCTTTTCTGGTTTTGCAGTGATATTTACCAGCCTCTGCACGTTTACCAAACCAAACGCACATCGTGACAAACACAGATGCATTTGTCACTTTTGTTAGACAAACTTCAGCCAAATGTGGCAGTAGGTCTGTTCTGTAGATCCGCTCTATGCTGTAGACCTGCTTTGTGCCAACACTGGAACACAAATTTAGACTGGTTTTTGCTTCACGTTTGGTCTTGCTCTTCTAATCAGCCGCACTGTGGGAGGGGCTTGTGTTTGCTGTACGCAGGAAGGAGCGAGAGCGTGAAAAGGCGAGGGGCGGCGTGCTGACGTGAGGCAGATGGACAGGTAGGATGTTTAGGAAGTTGAACCTGCCCTGTGATGCACGCTGGTACACGAGGGCACACGCTGTCGCAGACGAGCCGTGCATAGGGAGCGTGTGTGTTTGTGATGCGCCGTAGAGTCTCCGCGGGTTTCAAATGAGCGCACAGGCTGCACTGAGACGCCCCACACGCTCCTGCACCCGCTACAAGTTTATTACCAACAGCAGCGGCCGGAATGAAATATGATCACACTTGTTGAGTGTCAGACCTCGAGTGAGAGACAAGACCGAGTCCAAACGCGAGTCCGAGACGAGACACGGCGATGTACCCACACGACCTTGGCGATCGACTGGAAGATTGCGATCGACGTATTGAGCACCTCCTGATCTAGAAGCATGAGGGCCAAACAAAATTTGTCTGAGGGCCGCATTTGACCCACGGGCCGTAGTTTGGACATGCCTGGCTTAACTCTTTTTTGTCCACAGTCTTGGAAGATCTTGTGGCTTGAGATCTTGTCCCGTCCCTCGTGGTCAGTGTTGGGAGTAACGTGTTTATAAAAGTCACAAATTACTGTAATGTGTTGCTTTTTGCGCGTCACAATATTTTTTTAACCTGGATTGAAGTGGTGGATTTTTCATTTTTCTTCACACAAATTTGCTAAAATCACGGCGATATCAGCAGCGCTGAAACGCCAAAGTTACGGTTCTGAGTGTCGGGACGGGCCCGGAGGTGTGACCACGTAGACCGTCGGGTGACCGCGGGCGAAAGGACCGACGCAGAACTCCACGCTTCACGAGGCGAAGAGCAGCCGAAAGAAGACCCTGTCAGCTTTGCCGACACGCTGCTTCACGGACTCAGGGTTCTCTCAGGGGCAGAACTAGAGTCCAAGTCCTAGTCCAAGATTAGTCTGGTTTAGTCCTGGTTTAGTCCTTGTTTAGTCCTGGTTCAGTCCTGGTTTAATCCTGGTTCAGTCCTGGTTTAGACCTGGTGTAGACCTGGTTCAGCTCTAGTTTAATCCTGGTTTAGTCCTGGTTTGGTCCTGGTTCAGTCCTGGTTTAATCCTGGTTCAGTCCTGGTTTAGACCTGGTGTAGACCTGGTTCAGCTCTAGTTTAATCCTGGTTTAGTCCTGGTTTAGACCTGGTTTAATCCTGGTTTAGTCCTGGTTTAGACCTGGTTTAATCCTGGTTTAGTCCTGGTTCAACTCTGGTTTAATCCTGGTTTACTTCTGGTTTAATCCTGGTTTAGTCCTGGTTTAGTCCTGGTTTAATTCTGGTTTAATCCTGGTTTACTTCTGGTTTAATCCTGGTTTAGTCCTGGTTCAGTCCTGGTTCAACTCTGGTTTAATCCTGGTTTAGTCCTGGTTTAATCCTGGTTTAGTTCTGGTTTAATCCTGGTTTAGTCCTGGTTTAGTCCTGTTTCAGTCCATATACGGCGCAAAACTTTGGCGTCTTTGCTCTCTGTTTGTTATTTGACAATCAGCGACTGTTATTTAGTTGAGAGTAACTTCCAGTAATATTGTAATGTAACAAATTACTTAGAAATGACAGTAAAAAGTCATAAATAAATCACACATTACAGTTTTAAAGTCACTTGCCCAACAGTGGTGAGAAAACCTGGTAGATCTGAGCAATAACGTTTTGAAAACAGTAAAATAAAGTACCTCAAACATGAATAAATCACTCTAAATAAAACTTCAGAGGGTTAATGAGAAGGAAACCATTAAAACATGCGAAAAGGATAATAAGTGGTTTTGCATAATGGCTCTGTCCTTTAATAGTCGTGCAAGCCCTGGGAGACGCGCTTGTTTATGCAGATGTGCCGCCTGGTGACTGCCACATTTGTAATCTTTTATTTTTAGATCGAATTCCAAAGCAGTGCCTCCAAAAAAGAGAAAACATAACTCTGTCATGTTGCGAGCGCAGAGGACAGACCAGGATACACCGGGATACACCAGGATACACCGGGATACACCAGGATACACCGGGATACACCAAGATACACCAGGATACACCAGGATACACCAGATACACCGGGATACACCAGGATATACACCAAGATACACCAAGATACACCAGGATACACCAAGGATACACCAAGGATACACCGGGATACACCGGGATACACCAAGGATACACCGGGATACTTCAGGATACACCAGTATACACCAGGATACTCCAGTATACACCGGGATACACCGGGATATACACCAGGATACACCAGGATACACCAGATACCAGATACACCAAGATACACCAAGATACACCAAGATACACCAGGATATACACCAGGATACACCAGGGATACACCAGGATATACACCAGGATACACCAGGATACACCAGGATACACCAGGATACACCAGGATACACCAGGATACACCAGGATACACCAGGATTACACAAGATACACCAAGATACACCAGGATACACCAAGATACACCAAGATACACACCAGGATACACCAGGATATACACCGGGATACACCGGGATACACCAGGATACACCAGGATACACCAAGATACACCGGGATACACCAGGATACACCAGGATACACCGGGATACACCAAGATACACCGGGATACACCGGGATACACCGGGATACACCGGGATACACCAGATACACCGGGATACACCGGGATACACCAGGATACACCAAGATACACCAGGATACACCAGGATACACCAGGATACACCAGGATACACCAGGATACACCAGGATACACCGGGATACACCAGGATACACCAAGATACACCGGGATACACCAGGATACACCGGGATACACCGAGGATACACCAGGATACACCAGGATACAGGATACACCGGGATACACCGGGATACACCAGGATACACCAGGATACACCAGGATACACCGGGATACCCCAGGATACACCAGGATACACCAAGATACACCAAGATACACCAGGATACACCGGGATACACCGGGATACACCAGGATACACCAGGATACACCAGGATACACCAGGATACACCAGGATACACCAGGATACACCAGGATACACCAGGATACAGGATACACCGGGATACACCACACCAGATAGGATACAGGATACACCAGGATATACACCAGATACACCAGGATACACCAGGATACACCAGGATACACCAGGATACACCACCGGGATACACCGGATACACCAGGATACACCAGGATACACCAGGATACACCAGGATACACCAGGATACACCAGATACACCAGATACACCCAGGATACACCAGGATACACCATACACCAGGACACCATCCAGGATACACCAGGATATATACCAGGATACAGGATACACCAGGATACACCGGGATACACCGGGATACACCAGGATACACCGGGATACACCAGGATACACCGGGATACACCAGGATACACCAGGATACACCGGGATACACCAGGGATACACAGGATACACACCGGGATACACAGGATACAGGATACACCAGGATACACCAGGATACACCGACATACACCGGGATATACCAGGATACACCAGGATACACCAGGATACACCAGGATACAGGATACACCAAGATACATACACCAGGATACACCAGGATACACCAGGATACACCAGGATACACCGGGATACACCGGGATACACCGGATACACCAGGATACAGAGTGATTCTTACACAATGGGGTTTACACATAGAAACAGAAACACCATCTCACAAGTGTCTATTACTGGAAAAAGTTGACATATTTCTGACAGAACTAATTTATTCACAGAAGCTCAAGACCTCATATTAGTGGTGGAGAGTAACAAAGTAGTAAAGTACTGCATTTAAGTATACATTTGAGGTATCTGTACTTCTGGTTACGTTTACGCTGAAACTAATCTCCATATCACTGTATCTGAAATTATTTGCGTCCAGACATGTCGTTTCTGTGTCCGCAATCAAAACCTTCAGTCCACAAAGAAAACAAAACTGCCTAAAATGCTAGTCACATGACTAGGCTGGTATGTAAACAGCCTTTTCATGGACCAATGACGAGGTTCAGTTGTTACTGAGCGTAACACTCGATTTTAAGACGAGCATGGCAGCTCAGCGTCAGTATCAACGTTTTCAGGCGTCCACACAGTGCTGGACCAGTTACACCCTTATCATCAGAAAGCCCCTAGTCAGAAAATCATTCCCTCTTCTATTGGTTTGTCAGCAACATTTCTCTTGAACAATTGAATGTATATTTGATGAAAGCAACAGGAAATAATCCCTGGATATTAGGGGAGAATTAATAAACTTTTGGACGTTTACCAATTAAAAATGGCTGCAACATCAAAATTTTTAGAGATATTGACGGGAAAACACATAATCATACATAACAGCATTAGCTAAGGCCAACATTACTTAATTTGTTGGTTTACAAACCCACCAATGCTGTATTAAAAGAAAAAGATTTAAAATAAAATTTAACTGAAGGTTGTAGAGCTCGAATTACTGAACATTTTGCAAGTTGTTGCCTGAAAATCAGACAATTATTAACCCTGTTACACTTAAGACGCCATTTCCACCCAAATCATAATTTTTGCTGTATTTTAAGGGTTTAATATATTTATTACTTTTAATATTTACTTTTTAAAATATTTAAAACGTGAAATACAATTTCATCTGTAACAGTTTGTAACACGACCTGAACATGGATTTTCTGTCTAGAGGCTCTTCTGATGATAAGTCTGACCCCGCTGTACTCAAATGAAATGATGGGAGCCGGCGACACCAGATCGTTCCATCTCTGGAGCCGTTTTCCATCAGATTAGTGTGAATGAAAATGACTCAAATACGTACTACTGTGGTGGGGCCTAAGTATACATTTTAGGTATCTGTACTTTAGTTGAGGGTATTTTAAAGTGGACACTTTTACTTCACTACATCTGAGAGCAGGTATGTGTACTTTTTACTGCACTACATTTTTTAACATGACTGAAAAAGTGTTTTTATTAAAGTGAGACCTGCTGAAAGGCCTGAGGGCTTATTTTAACACGTTCATAATTTGAGCAAACACAAATATACAAATAAAAACAGCTGGTTGATCAATGGTGTAGACAGGATTCACTGATCATCTGGGTAAACACGATCAAAGAGCTGGTCCTGAACAACCCTGGGTCTGTCCCTCTGTGTCTGATCAGTGAGTGTGTTTACATGTACATCAGTGTCCCGGGTATGATCGGGTTTTTTGAGTATCCTGGTTTTGTCATGGTGCATGTAAACGCAGTATCCCGGTTTCAGTATCCTGAATAAGGCTGTATCCAATTTATTAGAAACCGGGATACTGTAGCTGGTATAATCCGATAGTAACCAGGATAAAGTTGACACATTTCAGTCTTTTCATCACAACAGTGGCCAAAATAAATAAAGTGACCAACATAAATAAAGTGACCATACATGAGTGAAATGACTAAAGAGCTGCACTAAACCTGCACACGAACAATCTGCACTCGTATGATCTCTGAAAAGCTAAAACATGAACTATCTCCTATACCAGGGGTGTCAAACTCATTTTGGTCCGGGGGCCGTATCCAACTGACTTTGATCCCAAAGGGGCCGGATCAGAAAACTCATGTCATATAAACCCCAAAAATAACAATAAGTTCAAATATTTGTGCAGAGAAACACAAATATATTATCTTTTTTAATTGATGAACTTTTTCTTTTACAAAATATTATAATATGATGAACAGCCTGAAACTTTAAGAAAAATATAATTTCAACACAAAGTTTTAACATGAACTTGTTTTACATTAACTTGTATAAATAGGAATAAGTCAATTTTTCTTGTAAAATTCTGCACTCGGCTCCACTTTTCTCATGTTGGACATTTTGTTGATGAGGGTGTCACGGTCAACAGTCAAAACGATCGTCCTTTAAGAGCGTTTGGAAAGAGACAAGTCTTCATTTGTGCTGCTCTGGTGGGAGGGGCCACGTACAGAGACGCTGGAGACGCTGCTGTGATAAACACCACAGAAAATTAACAAGATTTTAATAAAAAATAGAATTAAAATATTTTAGTAGAAAATCAGCCGAGGGCCAGATTAAAGGTCTTGGAGGGCCGGATCTGGCCCCCGGGCCGTATGTTTGACACCTGTGTCCTATACAATAAACACACATTTACAGACTCACCATCATCAGCACCTCTTCTGTCACAGAGAGAACAATCATATTCCATTCAGTTGTGTCCTTAAGTCCGACTGAAGCTGAACCGCATCAGCGCACAAGGAGAGAGCTGTTTTTTTCAGCACTTATAGTTTATGCAAATGAGCCATGTGGTTTTAAGTTTCATTTCTGTAAAACGTAAACAAATGTGATCAAAGCTGAATTATCTGATCAAACGGGCTGATGTGGATCTATAGTGTTTATGGTTTATATGTTGTAAAGTTGAGTGTATTTATGCAGAAGATTTTAATTAAGATTAAGCTGTAATTATGATTAAGGATTATCTGAACATAGCAAACTAAAAACCATAACAATGTAAAATACAATATAAAAAGTGACAAGATTGCTCTGTATATGCAATTTTAATAATACCAAGTCGTTATCCATCAAAAGGTTCCTTAAAATATCTTAAAAGAAAGTGAATATGTAGCAATATATACCGTATTTTCCGGGCGATTAGACGCGTTCTTAAGCCTCTAACCGCGCCCCACAATCCAGCCCTATACACGAATCCACTCGGGTGTCACAGTACGACTTCAGTAAACTACAAAGCCGCACCACCCGCAGAACACACAAACACACGGAGCAGACAGCGACCGCACAGCGAAACACACCCACAGACACACTCATCACTCCACGCCGACGAGCAACGGAACGGAGGAACGAACCGAAAAAGCGAGCGCGACGTGCCGCTTCTAGACACGACTGAACAACTGAGTCACTGCGAACACGCCGACAATCCGTTGGTCCCAGACACACCCTCCCTACACGCCACAACTGAACAAAGCCCAGAGTCACCGTGAACGAACAAACAAACAAAACCACTCACCCATCACACTGTTGTGTTTCCTTTAAAGTCCAGCGCGGTTTATTTGTGAAAAAAGTTAGAAAATAGACCATTTAATGACAGTGCGTTTTATAATCCAGAGCGCCTAATAGCCTGGAAATTACGGTAATAAAAGTAAATGACATGAGAAATAATGATCAGATAAGTAACTACTAAAGAAAAAAGTAAGGGGAGTCAAAATCCTATAGGGGGTTGTCACTTTTCTATTCACCCCGGGGTCAAAATACTATCTCACACCGGGATATTGCTAATAAATGGGATACTGATGTGCACGTAAACACACTCACTGATGGTATGAGGAGCTTCATTTGGGAAAGTATAAGACAAGCTAAACTACACAAAATGTGACGACATGCAAATGCAACCAGACTTTACATGATCGGAGACTTTGACGTGTGCTCACAGATTCTGAAGAAGTTTTCCGTGAGCCTGATTGAAAGTGTTTTTACTTGTTTTTAACTTCTGTCTGACAGTGGTCAACAAAAGCTCCACAGAAGAGTAATGAAAGCGGCGAGGTCAACGGCAAAGAGCAGAACAAATTTGCGCCGACCGCGTCCTTCACCGGGGTGTAAAACGTTTTGTGTGTGATGAGTTTAAGTTCGGTGTCATGGGGGCGTCAGGACAAAGCGCCTTTAGAAGCGCAGATGTATTAAGAGGATCATCTGTGCCAAACTGTGCGGGTCGGTTAAATAAACACTCAGGAAGCGTCTGGGTCTCCGCACGACATTTACCACTTTTACATCTCGCAGATACTTTTTAACCTGTTTATTGACTCAAATTTACACTATAGAGGACAAAAAAAAGTATAAGTTAAAGGTTGTATAGAGGATTTTCCAAGGAACGAGAAATCCAGCGACTGTTTGTCCTTTTTCAAATGTTGCGCATGCGTGAAACCCCCCCCCTCCCCCACAGCTCAATACGTAGAAACGCCTCCTTCCTGCCTCCTCTTTACGCCAGAAACAGGTTTGTTTACAGCCGCTGCACATGACTTGTAAACAACTAACTACAGTGTTGGTTAGGCAAGACGGAGAAGTGAGGAGCGGGGGGAGGGGGTGCGCGGACATTTCGTGCGCGGACAAGAAGTGAGAAGCAGGGAGAAGAGCGGAGCGGGGAGTGAGGAGAGGAGAGGGGAGCGGTGCGTGGAGATTCCGTGAGGAGCAGGGAGAAGAGCGGAACGGGCAGAGAGGGGGGCGCGGAGATTCCGTGCGAATGAACTAGCTACTACTACAACACGCAGCAGCAAGCGGACTCTTTCTTTGCCTTGAAAATTACGTTTTCAGACATAGGATATCGCTTTCGTGTCCTGAAAAACGTTTGTCTAACTCTTGGAAATAAAGTACGTTTTCATAATAAGCAGAAGTTTCCTGTCCAGGAGTAATTTGTGGACCAGTGGTTCAGTCTTTAGACCCTGCGTCTGCTTCAGTCGCGCCATCGCTGGAAACGAATCTTCAAGAATCACCTTAGTTTGGTTTCGCTGCTTTTCCCCTTGTCTTCTTCTTTCAGCGACCTCAAAAACGGACTTTCTTTTGCGGCGAACTGCTCCTGGATTCTTGTCGCCATTGCAACAAACTTTGTGCGAACTGCGAGGAAGATATAGGTCAAAAAAAGCCGCTAAGAACTGTTGCGTTGGTGGAGTAAACAGCGTCTGTGCGTCTTGCGTCTGTGGACTGCGTGACAGTCGTACGTAAACCACGTACCGGCGGCGCAGGCAAGTCAGTTACACTAGAAACGTAGGGAGTTTGATTGACAGCCTGTCAGCTCACAGATAACGAGGCAGTGTCGTTATCTATTGGCAAATGTTTAGCCCCACCACGTCCAGAGTTGATGAATTTTTATTCTCTTTTTTTTGGTCATCATAATTACAAGGCTACTGCATCTATAATCTATCACTGACAATTTGAAACAAAAAAAAATCCTCCATACAACCTTTAAGTTAAAACAGGCAAATAAAACAAAAAATGCCAAACAGTTTAACATTCAGAAGAGCGGAATAACTCTTCATGAGCGCTCTAAGATTCATCACACTGAAATTGCACTTTGAATCGACGCAATTAACAAAGATAGCAAATTTTGAAGTACTGCAATTTCCTCCATCAAAAATCATCTCTGTCTGTCTTCTTCCGCATAAAAACTACTCTCCCTGTAGTTTAGATTTGTACAAAAAATGGTCTGAAATGTGATTTTTATGTTCATTTATCAGTTCAGATTTCAGCGTTTTGGTCAGTTCTTCTGGACGTGTTTTAAAACCTGAACTTTGAACAGAATCTTATTTTTAAAACAGATGCAGATCTAATCACAATCAAAACACTCGTCAGGAAAACCTCAATTAGTAGCACAATTTGTCGAGTGTTTGTCCTCTGATCTGAAGTTTGACGGTTCTGAATCCCGCTCTTGACATAATTCCAGCTTCCACAGATGAATGCTGCTGTTGTGTCCTTGGGCCAGACACTTCACCCACTTGTATGAAAGTGTGAGTGGTTCCTTTAGGGCTGGGTATCATTAAGAAGCTGCTGATACGATACATACTTCGATACAAAGGCCACGATACGATATATATCTCACACGGTGCACTTTCGGGTCGATACGATGTATTTAAAATCGATTCGATACGGTTCAGTATAAAATAAAGGCTAAAGTCTGTGTAATGTCTGTGATACTAAAAGTCTTTGTTAAACCACTTCTTGTGCAAAGTTCATATGAAACACAAACATTTATAAAATCAAAACTGTGAAAATATCAAATGTGTCGCATAAATTAGTTTTCTTTCACTAAACAAACAACAAAACTGTCACTGTAACAAAATTATTTAGTAAAATATATATAAAAAAACACTCTTGGTTCAGTCCTGATTCAGTCCACAAGTGGTGCAAAAGTCCAGCATCGCAGTTTAAGTCACAGAAACGGCTGTTATCCATTTTTTTCCCCATTATTCATCCATTTATCCATTTTCTTCCACTTATCCGGGGCTGGGTCGCGGGGGCATCAGTCTAAACAGGGACTCCCAGACTTTCTTCACCCTGGACACTTCCTCCAGCTCCTCCAGGGGGACCTTGAGGTGTTCCCAGGCCAGTCCAGAGACATAGTCCCTCCAGAGTGTCCTGGGTCTTCCTCAGGGCCTCCTCCCGGTGGGACATGCCCAGAACACCTCCCGATGGAGACGTTCAGGAGGCGTCTGGAACAAATGCTCGAACTTCAGCTGCTCATCTTGACGTGGAGGAGCAGCGGCTCTACTCCAAGCTCCTTCTGTGTGACTGAGCTCCTCACCCTGTCTCTAAGGGAGCGCCCAGACACCCTGCGGAGGAAACTCATTTCAGCCGCTCATATCTGCGATCTCGTCCTTTCGGTCTTTACTCAGAGCTCATGACCAGAGGTGAAGGGAGGAGTGTAGACTGACAGTAAATCAAGAGCTTTGCGTTTCGACTCAGCTCCTCTTCACCACAACGGACCGATACAGCGACCGCATCACCATCCATTATTCATTTAAACACAAAATCAAAAACTGAAAAAACAAATCATTATCTGTTTTTTTTTTTTTTCATTTGGATTTGGAGACAAATAATGAAGAAAATAGCTGATTTTTCATTTTCTTGTTTTTGGTTTTATTTTGAAAAACAAAGGAACGAATGATACATGGATTGTTAAAAGCGCTGCATAAAAATGTGACCATTTAACATTTTCTCATATCTTTCAGCCTCAATCTCCTGCAGGTAGCGCCCCCCCCTCCACCAGAACATTTAGAGTATCTTGTAATGAAAAGTAAAATATTGTTTTTTTATTTTTGTGTGACACCTTTTTGTTCCATCTTGTTTGTTCATCTCCTCAGGTATGTCAGTAGTATTTACAGATATAATCAGACCACACGGCTCTTTCAGATCTCTCTCCTTTCAAAGTGTAACACACCTTATATTGTTTTAATTCCACGAGTTAAACCGGCTCAGGATTGTCCTCACAGCTCCACGTGTGACCCACCCTCCCTCCTCTGTGCAAAGCTTTGTCGTAACACTACACTGCAAAAAATCTAATCCAGCCACATTAAAATTTCAACTTGATTTGAGTAAATTTCAGTCGGTAAATAAAATTATCTAGAATTTTTATTTCCACAAAGTGACATTTCGGGTCAAGCTTTTCTTCAGACATGAAAAATTTGTGAGTTTCAAAGAACTGCAGTGCGGATTTTTCTTCTTTTGTACAATTTTTGTCTTTGGACCTAACGCGCAGTCGTAATTTTTGTTGGACGCGCATGTCTCCATCTACCAATAACTAAAACGATCTACTAATGGAATAAGACTTTTTGTACTTGAAATAATAAAATACATCTTGTTATAGATGTTATATAGCAGCGACAGTTGCTCAGGTTGGCAGTGTGATTCCAGCTTCCACAAATAAAGGCTGACATTGTGTTCTTGGGCAAGACACTTAACCCACCTCGCCCTTAATGTCTGCGTACACCGTGTGAGTGGTTCCTTGATGTAAAACGCTTTGAGACTTGATCGTGGAAAAGCGCCGTATAAAAATGTGACAAGAAAAACAACAAATATTTGTAGTTAAAATAAGAAACAAAACCTCATATTGGTCGAATCAAGAAAAAACATACTTATTTGAATCTAAAAATCGAAGTTGAATCTACTCAGATACAATCAAATATTATTATTTTAAGTCATTTTTATGATCGTTTTACTTTTTGCAATGTACACTGAAAAAAAAAACAATAAACAATATCTAGCTAATTAAAAATGACTTAAATTAAGAACATTTGACTTAATTTGAGTCGAGTCAAAGTAAAATGATGTGTGTTTTTCTTAATTCAAGCAACATTTGATTTTGTTTCATATTTGAAGTACAAAAAGTCTTGTTCCACTGGCAGATAATTTTACTTGTCAAGTGAAATTCACCCAAATCATGATTAAACTTTCTTAATTCAAGTCATCTTAACGTGGCTAGATTTAGTTTTTTTGTAATGTATAAATACTGGGAGACTTGGGAGAGGCTGCAGTAGTCAGATCAGACCTAAGCCCAGTCCTGCTTTCTGTTTAACTCACAAGGCTTTGGAAAATAATGACTGCAAATATTTTCTACAACAACCTTTTTAACGTGTGATCTAAAAATACATCTATAAGTTAAACCTGTTCCCCTGAAAAGCAGCTCTGTGATTCTCCGGAGACGGTGGGACAGTCAGACTTCACATGATTATGGACGACGACAAAACCGACTGTTCCAGATTGATATTTTTTGAGATTTTGAAATGATCTGAGCGTCTGCGGCAAAACCTGTCAGCAAACAAAGATGAGACGGACGCGGAGCAAAAGAGGCGACTGTGACCCTCTCACCCCTGTGTCCCTGCTGCGTCTGACAGGAGCAAACGGGGCCGAACCTGTCAAGAAAGATGAGAGAGAAAAAACCAAAGAGAGGACGATAACCTTCTCACCTCTCTGTCCCCCTGTTGTGTCGGACAGGAGCAGACAGGAGCGAGGGAGAAGACAGGAGCAGATAGGACCAGACCTGTCAACAAAGAGAGAACGAGCAAAAGAAAGCTCTGCCCTCTGTCCCCCTGTGTCAGCCAAGAGCAGACAGGAGCCGTCAGGAGCAGACAGGAGCCGTCAGGAGCAGGCAGGAGCAGACAGGAGCAGACAGATGCAGACAGGAGCTGACAGGAGCGGCTTGAAGAACATGTGAATATTCTTACTGAGTGGGGTCGCCTCTCCACAAATGTGACTTGTACTGAAGCTAGGGAGTTTACAGGAGCTGAAAGGAGCAAGGAGGAGCTGGCAGGAGCAGGCAGGAGCTGACAGGAGCTGACAGGAGCTGACAGGAGCAGGCAGGAGCTGACAAGAGCAGAGAGGAGTACCTTGAAAAACGTATTCTTACTGAGTGGGGTCGCCTCTCCACAAATGTGACCTGTACAGGAGCAAGGGGGCCGACAGGAGCTGACAGGAGCAGGCAGGAGCTGACAGGAGCAGGCAGGAGCTGACAGGAGCTGACAGGAGCAGGCAGGAGCTGACAGGAGCTGAAAGGAGCAGAGGAGCAGAGTAGCAGACAGGAGCGCCTTGAAAAACATGTATTGTTAATGATTGGGATCGCCTCTCCACAACTGTGACCTGTACAGAAGCAAGGGAGCAGTGAGATGACAGGAGCAAAGGATTATTGAGCTGACAGGAGCAGGTAAGAGCCAACAGGAGCCGACAGGAGCCGACAGGAGCAGGCAGGAGCTGGCAGGAGCAGAGAGGAGCGCCTTAAAAAACATGTATTCTTACTGAGTGGGGTCGCCTCTCCACAAACGTGACCTGTACAGGAGCAAGGGAGCTGACAGGAGCTGACAGGAGCCGACAGGAGCAGGCAGGAGCAGGTAGGAGCTGACAGGAGCCGACAGGAGCAGGCAGGAGCAGAGAGGAGCGCCTTAAAAAACATGTATTGTTACTGATTGCGCCTCTCCACAACTGTGACCTGTACAGAAGCAAGGGAGCTGGCAGGAGCTGACAGGAGCTGAAAGGGGCAAGGAGGAGCTGGCAGGAGCAGGCAAGAAGCGACAGGAGCTGACAGGAGCAGATAGAAGCAGATAAATCTAGACAGGAGCTGACAGGAGCACCTTGAAGAACATGTGAATATTCTTATTGAGTGGGGTCGCCTCTCCACAAACGTGACCTGTACAGGAGCAAGGGAGCAATGAGCTGACAGGAGTTGACAGGAGCAGGTAGGAGCTGACAGGAGTTGACAGGAGCAGGTAGGAGCTGACAGGCGCTGACAGGAGCAGAGGAGGAGACAGGAGCTCCTTGAAAAACATATATTCTTACTGAGTGGGGTCACCTCACCGCAGGACGCAACAGGAGGAGACAGGAGCCGACAGGAGCAGGCAGGAGCCGACAGGAGCAGGCAGGAGCCGACAGGAGCAGGTAGGAGCTGACAGGAGTTGACAGGAGCAGGCAGGAGCGACAGGAGAGGCAGGAGCGAGCAGGCAGGAGCCGACAGGAGCAGGCAGGAGCAGAGAGGAACGCATTAAAAAACTTGTATTCTTACTGAGTGGGGTCGCATCTCCACAAATGCAGCCTGTAAAAAGCAAGGGGAGCTGATAGGAGCTGGAAGGAGCAGACAGGAGCTGACAGGAGCAGACAGGAGCAGACAGGAGCTGACAGGAGCAGACAGGAGCTGACAGGAGCAGACAGGAGCTGAAAGGAGCAGGCAGGAGTTGACAAGAGCAGGGAGGAGCACATGGGGAAAACATAAATTCTTACTGAGTGGGGTCGCCTCTCCACAAACGTGACCTGTACAGAAGCAAGGGGGCCGACGGGAGCTGACAGGAGCTTACAGGAGCTGACAGGAGCAGGCAGGAGCTGACAGGAGCAGAGAGGAACACCTTAAAAAAAAAAAAAAAACATGTATTCTAACTGAGTGGGGTCGCCTCTCCACAAATGCGACCTGTACAGGAGCTGACAGGTGCTGACAGGTGCTGACAGGAGCTGACAGGTGCTGACAGGAGCTGACAGGAGCAGGAATGCCTTGAAAATCATGCATTACTTTGAGCAAGAATGCATTTACTCTCCACAAACGTGACTTGCAACTCGGCTTGGTGCAGGAACCTCCATGGAGACTGATAATAACGTCACACTGTGGAACATTCCAGACAACTCGATAACATCTCCATGGATACGAGCAGGCGGCAGATCCTCCTCTAGTAAAGTAACACAGCGCATCTCCTAGAAAATGCATCTAAATACGTTAAAGTTGTTCTCCCGAAGCAGCTCTGTGCATCTGCAGAGACGATGAGACTCCACAAACGTTTTATTTATTTTTTTATTTTTTTATCAACAACAACAACAACAACGCGGAGATCGATTTTTCTCCCGCTGAGAGTTCGAAATGATCTGAGCGTCTGCAGCGAAACCTGTCGGCAAATAAAGAGAGAGAGACAGAATAAAAGAGACGACGATAACCCTCTCACCTCCGTCTCCTGCTGCGTCCCCTCTGCAAATTTCTTCTTCTTCTTGATCTGGCCAAGGTTTTAAAACTTATATCAGGTTATTCATCTTGTTTTGAGACTTATTATCTCTTTACTTTTTCTGAGACTCCAAATTCTAGTCTAGAGGTTGTTTATTTTAAAGAGAACTTGTCAAATAAAACGACCAATCTCACCAAAATAACTGTGAAGTATATGTGCCGTATATGAACTGAACCAGGACTAAACCAGGACTAAACCAGAACTGAACCAGGACTAAACCAGGACTGAACCAGGACTAAACCAGAACTAAACCAGGACTGAACCAGGACTAAACCAGGACTGAACCAAAACTGAAACAGAACTAAACCAGGACTAAACCAGGACTAAACCAGGACTAAACCAAAACTGAAACAGAACTGAAACAGAACTAAACCAGGACTAAACCAGGACTAAACCAGGACTGAACCAAAACTGAAACCAGAACTAAACCAGAACTAAACCAGGACTAAACCAGGACTAAACCAGAACTAAACCAGGACTGAAACAGGAGTAAACCAGAACTAAAATAGGTCTAAACCAAAACTGAACCAGAACTAAACCAGGACTAAACCAGGATTAAACCAGGACTAAAGTAGGACTAAACTAGAGCTGAACCAGGACTGAACCGGGTCTAAACCAAAACTGAACCAGAACTAAACCAAAACTGAACCAGGACTAAACCAGGACTAAACTAGGACTAAACCAGAGCTGAACCAGAACTGAACCAGAACTAAACCAGGACTAATCTAGGACAAAACCAGAGCTGAACCAGGACTGAACTAGGTCTAAACGAGAACTAAACCAGGACTAAACCACACCTAAACCAGGTCTAAACCAGGACTGAACCAAGTCTAAACCAGGACTAAACCAGGACTACACCAGGACTAATCTTGGACTATAGAACTTGGAACCCCCGAGCTCGATCGGGCGTCAGCTGCGTCTAGCTCCGTGGAGTGTGGAGTTCTGCGTCGGTCCTTTCACACGACGGTCTACGCGGGCGCTCCTCCGGCGTTTCACCGCTGCTGATATCGCGATGATTTTAACGAATTTGCATGAAGAAAAACGAAAAACCCACCACTTCAATCCAGGTTAAAAAAGCATCGTGACGCGCGTTACTCACATTTGTACCGAGTAAAATATTAAAACTTTTTTCCCTGTAACGCCACATGACTGCGTTACGGCAAAAAGCAACACAGCACAGAAATGTGTTACTTTTATAACACGTTACTCCCAACACTGCATTTCGGGCAAGATTTTGCAGTGCGACAGGAGCAAACAGGAGCAGACAGGAGCAGACAGGAGCAGACAGGAGCAAACAGGAGCAGACAGGAGCAAACAGCAGACAGGAGCAGACAGGAGCAGACAGGAGCAACAGGAGCAAACAGGAGCAAACAGGAGCAGACAGGAGCAGACAGGAGTAAGTGAGCCAAATGATGCGGAGGAGGAAAGGGTTACACAAAATTACATCATATTATCTCCAGTCGTCAGTGTGGCTCTGCAGCACATTTATATTTAATAACTGTAGTAGTTTGTGCTCTGACTGTCATAAAAACACAACATTCACAACTCAACCTGTGTCCCCAGAGATTTAACCTGCAGGTAAAAGACACAGACAAGGTTTTTTCATCACTAGTACTCAGTGTTGGGGAGTAACAGATTACATGTACCAGAATTATGTAATTAATAATTACAAATTATGAGTAACTGTATTCGGTTACAGTTAGTGTTTCAGTGAGTGGTAATTGGATTACAGTTACTTTGTTGTAATAAATGGATTACACAGAGGGATTTTCCTGTTTTCACTTTTTTGTTTTGTTTTGTGGTATTTCCACTCCATTGCTGGACACTAAACCAGGACTAAACCAACGCGACAGCGTGTGCCCTCGTGTACCAGCGTGCATCACAGGGCAGGTTCAACTTCCTAAACATCCTACCTGTCCATCTGCCTCACGTCAGCACGCCGCCCCTCGCCTTTTCACGCTCTCGCTCCTTCCTGCGTACAGCCAACACAAGCCCCTCCCACAGTGCGGCTGATTAGAAGAGCAAGACCAAACGTGAAGCAAAAACCAGTCTAAATTTGTGTTCCAGTGTTGGCACAAAGCAGGTCTACAGCATAGAGCGGATCTACAGAACAGACCTACTGCCACATTTGGCTGAAGTTTGTCTAACAAAAGTGACAAATGCATCTGTGTTTGTCACGATGTGCGTTTGGTTTGGTAAACGTGCAGAGGCTGGTAAATATCACTGCAAAACCAGAAAAGAATGAAACTCCAGTTTGGAACTTTAAAAAACAGGTTTAAAAATCTTCCTTCACTTTTTTCACAGTTTTGTGTAAAGTGCCAGAGGAAGTTCTCTTAAAGAAGAGGTTCTCAAACTGTGGGGGAGGGTCCAAAAAAGGGGCACAGAGTGTTTCAGTGCAGTTTGTTTGACTTTGTATGAGGTAGATCATTATGACTTGGTCATTTTGTAAGTAGCTCACATGATGAAAGAGTGTGAGCCACCCTGGTCTACATTCATCTCGACGCTTTGTTTCCTGTTGTGCTGTTCCACAAAAGGGACACAGACAAACGCCACGAGTTTGACGTCATGACTTCACAGCTCTTTGCCGATTCCTGACCTAGTCGCTGGAGAGAAATGAAACTGAGCGACCTGTGTCCCCTGACCCTGCAGATTTACCCAAAACCAGTGATTTGTCCCAGTTTTATACAAGAAATGTCTCAAGTGTCCGTATTTTTGACCAATTTCATCCTTGCCAACAGTAAAGAGACGTGTAAATAGTCATTTGTTTATAGAAAATACAGAAAAGCTGCTTAAAAAAGACCAAAACACAAAGAAAATGCGACTGTACTGCCTCATGTTCGTCATGAATGAGCCAAATGCAAAACAGTTTTCCTTAATTATCCTCTCTTTTCACAGTTTTATTATTACCAATCGCCTCAAACCGAGAGTGTCCCAGTTTTTGATTTAGAAAACCTGGTCACTCTATAAATGGAAAATCATGTGTACAGTGGTTTGAAATCAAATACAGATAAAACAGAAGCACAATATGTCTATAAAGAGCCGAGCGCAGTCACAGAAAACAGTTCTGAGCCACATTTAGAACAGTGTCAGAGGCTGGATTCATCTTCTGGGGGCCACGGGATTAATCACATTTGTTTGGAAATGTCAAATTGAACGGACGCAAATCCAATTTAAAATGCGGCGGTTTTTGAAGCCCCATAATTTCCTCCACAAACAATAAAATCTCCGTCTGTTTTATTCTGCGCAAAAGCTGCTCAGCCCGTTGTTTTGATCTGTACAAATATGTTCCGAATCGAGATTATTTGTCACTTCAGATTTCAGTGTTTTTGTCTTTGTTTAAAAAGGGAACTATTTTTAAAAGGTCCCATATTATACAAAAATGAGCTTTTATCCATGTTAAAATGTTGTTACCTCCTCAAAAACAGACCGAGAGTTCTGTTTTGTGGTAATTTTCAAGTTGAACAGCTCCTTTTAGCTTTTATTTAAATGCAATGCTCAAGTTGAAATGATCCAAATAATTTTATCAACACATGACGTCACAAGGTGGAACCGAGTGTTTTTAGTCTGGGAGAAGAACTTTGAACCTAAATAGTTCAAAAGTTCAAGTTCAAAAAAGTGTATTGAAGAATCGAAAATGTGTTTCTCACTCCCAGGCGTACAAAATAAATAATAATACATGGAAAAGTCCAAGTGTTTTTATAAAGTTTAAATTAAAAGTCTATAAATTACGTACAGATTTTTAATTTTTTTTTTAAGTCTGCAGGGTTTGTGTTTTAAACATGTGTGAATGAAACAAAACACAACTCCAGGTTTGTGACAAAGAAACATTATACAGTCCCTGACAAAAGTCTTGTCACTTATCCATTTTGTAGAAACAAAAGCTTATAAACTGACTTTAAATTAATCGATTGGTTTTAGAAATGTCTCATATGAAGCTAAAACCCTCCCAAATTATGCTCAATAAACTAAAATAAATTTGCTTCACTGAAGAAAGATTGATCATTTAATGAACACAGAAAGGTCAGATTTTGGCAAGACAAAAGTTTTGTCGTCTTGTCATATGATGCACCAATCCTAGATTACAGCCTCACCTGTGATCAGTTACTGATCAATCAATTAGTGTTTGTGTATAAAAAGAACCCCAGCACACCAGACCTTCACATCAACTGCAACTTGACCTCTGACAACATGCCTAAGATCCACCCTGAGACCAAAGCGTTAATTATCAAGAGGCTGAAGACCAGATCCACTGCTGAGGTGGTGACACCTTCAATGTGTCTCAGCGTCAAGTACAAAGAAGAAGAAAAAGATCTGAAATGACTGGAGATGTTTTTGACAAGCCCAGGTCCAGCAGACGCCGCAAGACAACTGCTCAGGAGGACCGTTTGTTGATTGGAAAATCCAAGGCCCCTTTTCCACTGCAGCAGACTCCACCAGGCCTGGTCACCTCAAGTCCCTGTGTCAACCACAACAGTTTGTAGAATTCTGTCTGGAAATGGCCTCCATGGTCGAATCAGTGCACAGAAACCAGCACTAAACAAAAGGCAATAAAAAAAAACGTGTGGCATTTGCCAAGGCCCACAGCCTGTTAAAAGGATGGACACTGGAAAAGTGGCAGAAGGTGGATTTCTCAGATGAATCCTCGGTTGAATTACATCACAGCCGCCGCAAATATTGCAGGAGACCTACTGGAGCCACATGGATCCAAGATTCACCCAGAAAACAGTTAAGTTTGGTGGAGGAAAAATCCTGGTCTGTGGTTCCATCCAGTCTGGGGGTGTGTGAGACATTTGCAGGGTGGAAGGCAAATATCAATAACCTAAAATATCAAGAAGTATTAGCTCCTCTTACATTCCCAACCATAAAAGGGGTCAGATTTTGCAGCAGGATGGTGCTCCATCACATACTTCTATCTCTACATCAAAGTTTCTCAAGGTGAAGAAGATGAAGGTGCTGCAGGACTGGACCAGCCCAGTCACCAGACATGAACATCATTGAGCAGGTCTGGGGTAGAATGAAAGAGGAAACATGGAGGCAAAACCAAAGAATCTTGATGAACTCTGGGAGGCTGTAAGACGCTTTCTTTGCTATTCCTGATGACTTCATCAACAAATTGTATGAATCATTGTTGAACCACATGGATGTGTCCTTCAAGCTCATGGAGTCATACAAGATATTAAATCTGGATCTCACAGCACCACTACTTCATTCACTGACGTTATGCAACATATTTTTGTATTTGAAGTAAATTATTTGTTCAATTTTCTGTAGGCGACAAAAACTTTTGTCATCTATGTCCATGGGTTCAATGCAAACGTCAAAGTACAACTCTTACTTTGACACATATGGTCCCGGTCAAGCAGAAGTAAACAACAAGGCCAAAAATTCAAGTTAATTCATCTGATATAAAAATGTATTGAACAGATACATATGTACTCTAGTTTATGAAACTGTTGACCTTTTTTCTGTACCATTTTTGGTTCTAAAGTTCCATATGTTTTAAACAGACCATGTATGAAACATGGAACAAAAATTATTTCCCAAATTTCAAAGACCTGAAAATCATGTAAATAAATGGATGTATTTCATCATATCTTGTGTTATTTCCATCTTTGAACTGTTGATGAAGGACATGATTTTTTTTTTTTTTTATGTATTTAAAATGATAAAAATTTACTTGGAAGGACTGACATATTTTATAGAAATAGTTTCCTTTCATTTTGAAGTAATATTAAAGTATTCGAAAGAAAAAAGCGACAAATGATGTAAAATCCTGCACCTTCTACTTGTTTGTACAATTTTCCCTCCGTTACTTTTCCCTCCGTTACCATGACCTTTCTTCATAAAAAATCTCATGAGTCAAAAAGTAAGAGGTTTTTCAACCTAATCTTGTACCATATGGTAGAAAACTATATGAAGCAAATATTCAAACCAGTTTGTTAAGGATATGTAAGTGAGAACCAAGAGTTATCACTGTTTGGATTTATTGCCCAAAAAGTGCTGCATATTTCATTCCCTCCGTTACCGACATGAGTTTTTAAATTTTTTGTCAACAACTTGAAAGAATATCACAGGTTTAACTTGACCCTGTTGGAGTGTAACTCTTTCCTACATTCTGATACTTTACTTATTTCAATAGTTCCTCTAGTTTCTGAATAAGAGACATTTGAATGTCAAAAATCTGCCCCTGTTTCCCTCCGTTACCACTGGACTGGACCCATATGGTAGACTAGATGTTGACAGTTCCTCATGGAAGGAGAAGAAGAAAACGGGAGGCGCCCATTTATGTTCCGCACACTGACGATATTGGACGTGGCAGACAATGGTGGAAGATAATGAAAAGTAAAAGTAGTAAAGTACTTCAGTAAACAATTTAGGTATCTGTACTTTACTTAAGAACATTTTAAAGTGGATGTTTTTTACTTCACTACATTTGAGAACATTTATCTGAACTTTCTACTCCACCACATTTTTTTAACAAGCAGAAAAGTAAAAGTATTTTTTATCGTAGTTTGAGACCTGCTGAAAAGGCCGGGGGTTTATTTGAAACACATTTGCAGTCTGAGCAAATAAAAATGTACAAATAAAAACACAGCTGGAGAAAAATATTGATTCAGTTGTTGGTGCTGAACAAATCTGGATCAACATCACCACATTTGGAGCTTTATTAGACTTCAAAATCTGCTCTAAATACTTTTACTTTTTACTCTTGAAGTACATTTTTAAACAGGTACTTTAATATTTTTACTTATGTAGATTTTTCATGCGATACTTCTGCTTTTACTTGAGTATTTCTTTGCTCTGGTATCTGAAAAATGGAGTACCTCTATCGCCAGTGACGGCAGGTGCAGAATAAATTTGGTCTCTGAGTGGATGTGCTGGTCAGGGAGGAGGTTTGCACAAACAGAGCTCCTGCCGTTTGTTGTCTTGCAATCCCAGCATGCACCTCCAGTCCTCACACACAAAAACCCACAGGAACTAAACTAACGAGATGGTGGATTATTGTTGTGCGCTGGGATGTAAACATTATCAGAGAAAAGTGAAAAGCGCAGCTAAACCAAATCAATAACTTAAGCTATGAATGTATTTTTATATCTATATTGTTTAGTTTTTTTACCTGAATGATTCAAATCTTGGTCTCATAATGAAATTTAACTCTAATCTTGTGGATTGTGGATGAGCAATAACGACGCAGAGAGAGTCGAGTGAAGAGAAACGATCCAAAATTCTTTCTGCTGAAAACTGTTAATATGTTTAATGTTAATTGACTGTGTAACTCAATTCAATTTATTCTTTATTCTAGACTCATGGTCCATTTTTAAAACAAACAAGAACAGAATAATACAAGTATGTATGTTTTTAAAAGAGCCACACCAGTGACTCCACCTGTTGGACTGACGTCATGCTGCCCTCAATCTCATATTTGTGAGTGACATTATTATTTCATTGTCTGATTTGTTCAGTTTGTAAATAAAACTGCACATTAAAGTTCTTAGTGCAGCTTGCAGAGTGTTCAAAAAACATCTCAGTTTCACTCGTCCATCATGGCCTCCTCAAAAACACCTACAAAGTGTCACTGTAGCACCTGAAGTCTTTACAAACTGACTTTTCTGTATTTCGTCCAGAGGTGAGCTGTGTACAACCATGTACACTGCAAAAAACTAAATCTGGTCACATTAAGATGACGTGAATTAAGAAAGTTTTATCATGATTCGAATAAATTTCACTTGACAAGTTAAATTATCTGTCAGTGGAATTAGACTTTTTGTATTTAAAATATGAAAATACATCTTGCTGCATCGAAAGTGACCGAAAGGACGAGAGCGCGGATACAAGCGCTGAAAATGAGTTTCCTCCGCAGGGTGTCTGGGCGCTCCCTTAGAGATAGGGTGAGGAGCTCAGTTACACGGGAGGAGCTCAGAGTAGAGCCGCTGCTCCTCCACGTCGAGAGGAGCCAGTTGAGGCTCAGCGTCTGTTCTGCCTCCTGGACGTCTCCCTCGGGAGGTGTTCCGGGCATGTCCCACTGGGAGGAGGCCCCGGGGAAGACCCAGGACACGCTGGAGGGACTATGTCTCTGGACTGGCCTGGGAACACTTTGGGGTCCCCCTGGAGGAGCTGGAGGAAGTGTCTGGGGTGTAGGAAGTCTAGGAGGCCCTGCTCAGAGTGATGCCCCCACGACCCGGCCCCGGATAAGCGGACGAAAATGGATGGATGGATCTTGCTGCATTTAGAAACACTAGAAAAACAACAAATTTTTGCGCTTAAAATGAGAAACAAAATCAAATGTAGCTTAAATGAACAATTAACACTTATTCCTTTGGTAAATAATTTTACTTGTCAAGTTGAATCTACTCAAATAAACTAAAATGTTCTCAATTTAAGTCATGTTAACTTATCTAGATATTATTTTTCCAGTGACAACATGATTTAAACAATAGAGTATAATAACAATAAAGGATTTTCTTGAGCACAGAGCGTCCAGTACATGTATGAATCACCTTCATCTGCCCTGTCCGCAGTGATGATTGGCCCCAGATATTTTTTTTTGTAACAGTGAACACAACATTCGACAGGCAGAACTCAGGATCTCACATATTAAATCCCACACATCACGACCAAACTCCTGGTTGCTCTTTATATCCTGCTCCACACCATAAACTGAACAGATGCTGAGCAGCTGCAGGAGCCCAGCGGAGCTCAGACTAAAAACAACCAAGTCGTCTGCACACATTAAATGATTCACAACAAGGTTTCCACTAGACTGATTTAGTTTGTTTAGACTGCTATAAAATGACTTTACTTTAAAAGTCCTGGTGGAGTTTGAGTCGATTTGGAAAAGTTGCTGCTCATTTGTTACTTCAGTTTGCACAGTGAGAAATCAGGATAGTGCGTCTAGACCTGTAACCATAACAGAATTTGCTGGACGATTAACTGACCAAGAAATAATTGCAATAAACGATAATATTGACATTTTGAGACCATTTTCAACTGATTTAATGACGCTGGAATAAAAATACAAATAGACCCTTTCAAAGACCAATAAACTTGACTTTCTAAAGAACCGCAAGGCAAACAAAAACAACAGGCCTAAATAAAACTGTCTTGTTAACAAAAGAACAGCCTAATGTTGTCTTGTTGTTCACAAAAATGCACTTGAATAAAACCACTGTTGAACCAAACACAACCAAAACAATAAATAAAACTGATTATTAAGTCTCTGTAACAAAATTGCCCTTAGAAGTTATTTTAGTCATTGATTTACGTTAAAATATTGTGTCTCGTCTCTCTGTGGCTGCTGCTGTGGCTTTGGCATTTTGGTCTTTAAGTGTTCGTATTAACCAGCGACGCAGGATCCTGTTTCACTATTTTGCCCGTCAAAAAAATCCTGTTCTTAATATAGAGACCGGCTCCTCGCTTAGTCCACTTTTTTATACAGGGATTATCATTATGGGCATGTCTCCTGCAGAAAGAGTCTCTGTCCTGTCTGGTATCGTGTCGGTGTCTTGTGGGATTTCAGTGGATTTCGGTCTTTCCTGTGGGCGGGGCTAATTGTGTCGATTGGTTATGGGTTTATATGTCGACTCTTGGGGTTTGAGCCACTTCTTCTCGTCGTTTGCGTTTTGCTCGCTGCGTTTGACGCATGTGGCCCAATCACTCGTGTTGATTCGGCGTCGTGACTTGTTTTGTCACACGGAGATGAACTGTTTTGGTTCTGACGTTGGTGCTCGTGTTGCAGCTTCATGTTACACCGTACAGACAGCGACGCGTTCTGCACTCAGGCTGCACGCGCATCTGCTGTGTTGATAAACAAGTACTGTATTTTTCAGACTAAAAGTTGCAGTTTTTTTCATGGTTTAGGTGTTTCCTGCGACTTATATATTAAAATGTTCAGACTGAAGCCGCGAGAGGCTCTAGTCTTGTGTGTCAGTATCTAGTACGACTATTACTCCTGTACCACTGTTACTTCACACTCTACTGCGCATGTCTCTTGTATAAAAAGCCACTGTCCTGCTGCAAATAGTGAAATATGCAGCTGAAAACGGTAATCGAGCAGCAGAAAGAAAGTCTGGAGTGAGTGAGAAACTTGTGAGGGGCTGGGGGAAAGCGAGGATGGACAACACAGCTTCACGGGAACCGGGAGGATGAACCATGAAACTTTCCTGAAGTCACTGGATGGATGGACAAAGCCTGGACTTCAGTGACACCGAAACCATCCTGTCAGGATTCAGAAAGACCTGAATAATTCTAACTGGAACTGATGCTGAGTCTGACGACAGCGACACAGAAGAGGAAGCGGTGCTCTGTTTACCTCCGGAGGTCGAGGCTGAGTTGCTCAGAAGTGACACCGAGGATGAAGAATTGACTGGATTTATTGATTTGGAGTGAGATGGAGAGTTTGGTAAACTTATGTTCTGTTGTTTATGCTATAATTATCTGAATATATGTTCATATGTTACATTAACATCTTCACGCCTGTTAAGCCTGTTGTTCTCTGTTCTGTTGTTTTTACTAGAACTTACCTTTCAAGATGAAATGTCAGTTTGTGGTCTCTGATTTTATCAAATACATTTCCCCAAAAAGTGCAACTTTTATATTTTTTCTTCTTCGCTGCTCATTTTTTGGCTGGTGCGACTAGTCTACGCTGACACATTGACTCCTCTCTTTTAATTAGTGTAATGACACTTGAACCAGAGAGTGATAGAAGTCATTTGACATTGAGACTCTTCGGTAGAAAGAGAGAGACGATGTTACGACCCAGCTCGTTGGGGTGAGGGAAGTAACAAAAATAAATCCAAGATGTAAAATGGAATAAATTAAATAATGTTAATTTACCTTTAACATTCCTGTTAATTAAACAAAAGACTAAAAATATACAGAAAACAACCTAAACTAAGAAACAAAACTACAAACAACGGGTTTTGTGCCACAAAAGGAGTCACGCAGGTTTACACAATAACAAGTGGTAAAATCAAGGGACACACACGAAACTAAACACAAGTTCCCCAAATTAAAACACATAAGCTCACAAACAGAAGGCACAAAACAGAACTAAACTAAACACACAAACAAACACTAAATGGCAGACGGGCCACCAAGACCAGCAGCCCCGAGCAGGTGCTCTCCTTAATCTGCTTAAACAGGGGGAGGTGGCTGCAGGTGAGGTGGGCGTCGACCTGCCCCACCAATCACGGACCAGGGCTCCTGCAGCAGGAATCAAGAGAAGTCAGCAAAAATCACACAAACAAATTAGACATAAGGATGCAAATATAAATTATTGCGACCAGAAAAGTTATCGAGCCTGTTAAAAATGACCATACGATTACACGCAGTCCACGTCCACGATATAATTTGAAGCTGAACTGATCAAATGACAGAGCGGAGACAGAAAAACTTTATTTATATACGAATGTGACAGTGACAGGAAATAGAAATACAATATTAAGTGGTTGAATTATCTCAACAGTCTAGTTTGATTCCGGAGACTGATCGAAAAATTAACATGTCGAGTTCATTTTTATGAGGAAAACCAAAATCCTTTCCTCAAAACTCAATGACAGCCCCATTTTTTTCCTCTGATCTCACTTCACCCAGCCGGCGCTTTGCCCCGAAGCTCTTAAGCGGCAAACGCACAAAAGTGAATTCCCCGAAATGAATCTGTGAAAATTGTCAAACAAAAGCGTCAGAATGAGGCAGCGCTGACCTCCTGCTGCTGAGCTTTGAGGCACGCTCACTACGTCACGTCTCGCAGCTTCACGTCCGCAGATCATTTGGCACCAGATGACACTCAGACTTCGCTTTCTGTTCGGTTTGGAGATGTTTTTGTTTTTGTTGGGCGGTTTGAGCTCAAAGTTTAGACGGGGGGCTGTCGTGTGTCAACAAAAACTGGAGAAAGGAAGAGCTCCAGTGAAAAGAACATGTGGCTGAAACTGTGAATTTAATCCACACTAAAAACATGTCAAAAGAAGATGGAGAAAATCTAACTTTCCTGTAAAAACAAAAGTGGCTTCTTGATTCCTCGATATTGTTCATTCAAATACGGCAAAAAACATTTAAAAACGTTTAAATTATTGATCAGAATTATGTTAAAATGTTCTAACCTCCTCAAAAACAGACCTGGAGTTGTGTTTTGTTTCATTCACACATGTTTGAGTAAAACTTTATTATGAGTCTGTCTACGTCTCCAAAGCTCAAAATGTTCTGTTCCACCTTGTGATGTCATCTAGCAGTAGTTTTTTTTTTTTTTACCTTAGTTAAGTAGAGACGGGGTACAGTCCTTATTCCAACAGACCCGCATCCCGACATTCTGTCATTCCGACACTTCTGACAACCTACTCATAGTTTGGAGCATCACCTTTTTTGCCAGGACTAAACCAGAACTAAAACCAGGACTAAAACAAAGACTAAAACAAGGACTAAACTAGGACTAAATCAGGACTAAAATCAGGACTAAACTAGAACTACAACCAAGAATAAACAAGAACTAAAATCAGGACTAAACCAGGAGTAAAACTAGGACTAAACGATGACTAAAACCAGGACTAAACCAGGATTAAACAAGGAACTAAAACCAGGACTAAACCAGGTCTAAACCAGATCTAAACCAGGACTAAACCAGAACTAAATCAGAACTAAAACAAGGACTAAACTGACACTAAAACTAGGACTAAACCAGGTCTAAACCAGAACTAAAACAAGGACTGAACCAGGACAAAAGCCAAGACTAAATCAGAACTAAACAAAACTAAAACCAGGTCTAAACCAGGACTAAAATCAGGTATAAACCAGGACTAAACCAGGACTAAACAAGGACTAAAACCAGGACTAAACCACAACTAAAACCAAGACTAAATCAGGACTAAGCAGAACTAAAACCAGGACTAAAATCAGGTCTAAACCAGCACTAAACCAGGACCAAACCAGGTCTAAACCAGGTCTAACCCAGGACTAAACCAGCACCTCCTACACCACCAGTCCATGAAAATATTGCCCTGAAATTTTAAATAATTTTTAATAATTCCCTTGTGTGTCGGAATGGCATAGTCCTTCCAGCGTGTCCTGGGTCTCACCCGGGTCCTCCTCCCGGTGAGCAGCGGCTCTACTCCGAGCTCCTCCCGTGTGACTGAGCTCCTCACTCTTTCTCTAAAGGGAGCGCCCAGACACCCTGCGGAGGAAACTCATTTCGACCTCTTGTATCTGCAATCTTGTTCTTTCGGTCATTACCCAGAGCTTTTTTGAGCTTTTTTTTGAGTCTGTCCCAGGGCAGCTGTGGCTACACCAGAATCGTACCATCTGTGGAGTGAATGAACGATGGTCTGTAAAGCTTCTTTGAATATCCAGAGCATTATTATTATTATTATTATTATTATTATTATGTGATGAAGAAAAGACAGTGGCAGTTCACTCACTCATGTTAAAGTTGTGCTGTATAAACATTCATCGGCGCTTGTTTGGAGCAGAGTTTTGTATTGTCGTTGTGAACCGTCCTCTGGTGTGAGGATGAGGGCAGAGACCCGGGGACCAGCTCGTCATCCGTCAGAGCCCGGCACAGACGCTCCATCCTGGGACAAATATTTAGAGTCCCACAGCTGCAGAGGAGATAGAGCCCCGTGTGCCGCGGGACAGGCCTGAAACAGAGCAGAGGCCGAGACCAGTGTTTAACAGTGTTTGAGATTCTTTTGTCGGGGCTGTGTTCAGAAGAGCGTGAGCCAGGAATGACAAGGATTCAGGTTTAAAACAACACTACGGGACATTTCAGGTGGAGGGTCAGACGCCTGGGGCAGACAGAAGGAAGAGAGGCTGACAATCTACGCCTCAATTACTCAGACTTTCACACACTCAGGCTTTTACACACTCAGTCACACACTCAGTCACACACACAGTCAGTCACACACTCAGTCACTCACTCACACTCAGTCACTCAGTCACACACACAGTCACTCACTCAGTCACACACTCAGTCACTTCACTCAGTCACTCAGTCACACACACAGTCACACACTCACTCACACACTCAGTCACACACTCACACAGTCACACACTCAGTCACACACTCACACACTCAGTCACTCACACACTCAGTCACTCACTCACTCAGTCACACACACAGTCACACACTCACTCACTCACACACTCACTCACACACACACACTCAGTCACACAGTCACTCACTCACTCAGTCACACACACAGTCACTCACTCAGTCACTCACTCAGTCACTCACACAGTCACACACTCAGTCACACACTCAGTCACACACTCAGTCACACACTCAGTCACACACTCAGTCACTCACTCAGTCACTCACACACACACTCAGTCACACTCACTCACACACAGTCACACACTCAGTCACACACAGTCAGTCACACACTCACTCACTCACACTCACTCACTCAGTCACACTCACACACTCAGTCACACTCAGTCACTCACTCACTCACTCACTCAGTCACTCAGTCACACACTCAGTCACACAGTCACACACACACTCAGTCACTCACTCACTCAGTCACACACTCAGTCATCACACACTCACACAGTCACACACTCAGTCACTCAGTCACACACACTCACACACTCAGTCACACTCACTCAGTCACACAGTCACTCAGTCACAGTCACCACAGTCACACACTCAGTCACACTCACAGTCACTCAGTCACACACTCAGTCACACTCACTCAGTCACACACTCAGTCACTCACTCAGTCACTCACACACTCAGTCACACACTCAGTCACTCAGTCACATCACTCACAGTCACACACTCAGTCACACACTCACACAGTCACTCACTCACTCAGTCACTCACTCACTCACTCAGTCACACACTCAGTCACACAGTCACACACTCAGTCACACACTCACTCACTCAGTCACACACTCAGTCACTCACTCACACTCAGTCACACACTCAGTCACTCACTCACACAGTCACACTCAGTCACTCACTCAGTCACTCACTCACTCACACACTCAGTCACACACTCACTCAGTCACACACTCAGTCACTCACTCAGTCACACACTCACTCACACACTCACTCAGTCACACACTCAGTCACACATCAGTCACTCAGTCACACACTCAGTCACTCACTCACACACTCAGTCACTCACTCAGTCACACACTCAGTCACACACTCACTCACTCAGTCACACACTCAGTCACTCACTCAGTCACACACTCAGTCACACACAGTCACTCAGTCACACACTCAGTCACTCACTCAGTCACTCACTCACAGTCACACTCAGTCACACACTCACACTCAGTCACTCACACTCACTCAGTCACTCACTCAGTCACACACTCAGTCACTCACTCACACACTCAGTCACTCACAGTCACACTCAGTCACACACTCACTCACTCAGTCACTCACTCAGTCACACACTCAGTCACTCAGTCACACACTCAGTCACTCAGTCACTCAGTCACACTCAGTCACTCACACTCACTCAGTCACACACTCAGTCACACTCACTCAGTCACACACTCAGTCACTCACTCAGTCACACACTCACATCAGTCACTCAGTCACTCACTCAGTCACTCAGTCACACACTCAGTCACACACTCACTCACTCAGTCACAGTCACTCACTCAGTCACTCAGTCACACTCAGTCACTCACTCACTCACTCAGTCACACACTCAGTCACTCACTCAGTCACACACTCACTCACTCACTCAGTCACTCAGTCACACACTCAGTCACTCACTCACACACTCAGTCACTCACAGTCACACACTCAGTCACACACTCACTCACTCAGTCACACACTCAGTCACTCACTCAGTCACTCAGTCACACACTCAGTCACTCACTCAGTCACTTCAGTCACACACTCAGTCACTCACTCACTCACTCAGTCACACACTCAGTCACTCACTCAGTCACTCACAGTCACACACTCAGTCACACACTCACACACTCAGTCACTCACTCACTCAGTCACTCACTCAGTCACTCAGTCACACACTCACTCAGTCACTCACTCACACACTCAGTCACTCACTCACTCACTCAGTCACACACTCACTCAGTCACACACTCAGTCACACTCACCTCAGTCACACACTCAGTCACACACTCAGTCACTCAGTCACACACTCACACTTTCACTCATTCACACACTCACTCACACTCAGTAACGTTCACTTCACACTCACACTTTCACACCACATTCATACGAGACACGTCGGGTGAAGTGTCTTGCCTGAGGACACAATGACAGTGTCCATTACATCTGTTGCTCCTCCACCGTGGCACCTGGTATTTCCTGGTACAACATCTCCCGTCCAGACCCGTCCCTGGTGCTTTCTGAGACCTAAGATACAGATCAGGCCTGTAACTCGACCAGGCGACGACACCTGCTTCTTTTTATTCATCCTTATTTTATTTAAACTTTATTTAAACCGGAGAACCTCACTGAGATTAAAACTCTCTTTTCCAAAAGTTTCCCGGCCAAGAGCGAAGGTCACAGTCATCAGAGGGAGAAACCTTGAGACAATCAGCTCTACGTGATTTTACACCGTCCTAAAAAGTCCTTCTGATTGCACATCATCCAATAAAGTCATTACGGCGCCATAAAACAAGACTCCTCATATAAAACGACGACAACAGACGATTGTTCCTCAGAGATGTTTAAAAGCCTCTTATATTATACTTATATTAGATCATTAAGTCTAAGTTCAGTTTGCATGAAGACACTCTGAGACCCTTTAATGCCACACTGTGGAAAATATGTCAGGCGCTGCTGTCAGACGGAGTTACAGAGCCTCAATCAGAAAAGTTACTGCACCAGAAATAGTTTGAAAAAGCTGGAATAATACCTACACAATCAGCTTCTGTCACAGCGGAATAAACATGAGGCTGCCGCGGCCATCCCATAATAGTCCTGTATTATTCTGCGTGTCTGATGCTGCAGCGACTCTGTGGTGACGGAGGATTATTCTCTCATTATAACAGATTTATACTGCACCGTGTGTGTGGCACTGAGCTCGGGCTGGGTATCATTAAGAAGTTGCCGATATGATACATACCTCGATACACAGGCCACGATACGATACATACCTCGATACACAGGCCACGATACGATACATACCTCGATACACAGGCCACGATACGATACATACCTCGATACGGTGCATTTTCGATTCAGTACGATGTATTTCAAAACGATTTGATAAGGTTCAATAAAACATAAAGGCTAAATCATGGCTTGGTAACGCTTTATAATAACTACACCTTATTTAGCCTTAATAAAGCATGAACAAAGACTTAATTAATAATGAACAAAGACTTAATTAATAACGATTCACGTTTAATACCTATTTAATTACTACTTTAATTAGCACTTGCACTGTATTTGCCTGTGCTGTAAATAGTTACTCATAATTATTTCATACTTAATTACTCATGGACTAACCGTTTGAGCATTTATTAATCATTAGTAAACTATGAGAGAATGATTTACTAACAAAGTAATGCAATGATAGTTCAGGCAGCTGTTATCTGTTAGTTAAGTTTTTTTGAGAGCTTTTCTAAAGTGCAGACGAATTATGCTCTGTTAAGCATTTACTAAGCGTGAATCATTATTAATTAAATCTTTGTTCATTATTAATTAAGTCTTTGTTCATGCTTTATTAAGGCTAAGTAAGGTGTAGTTATTATAAAGTGTTACCAAAGTCTTTGTTAAATCACTTGTTGTGCAAAGTTCATATGAAACCTAAACATTTCAATCATCAAAACTGTGAAAATGTCAAATGTGTCGCATAAATGATTTTCCTATCACAAAACTGTAGCGCTGGAACAAAATTTAGTAAAATAAACCAAAAAATACTCTTGGTGATATATCGATACAGCAGCCCATGATATCGATACTGTATCATTGATATATTGATATTTTTGCACACAGAGCAGAACAAGATACAGCTGCAACCTGACCAATGAGGGAGGACTACTACTACTACTACTACTACTACTACTACTACTACTACTACTACTACTACTACTACTGCTGCTGCTGCTACTACTACTACTACTACTACTACTACTGCTGCTACTACTGCTACTACTACTACTACTACTACTACTACTGCTGCTACTACTGCTACTACTACTACTACTACTACTACTACTACTACTGCTACTACTGCTACTACTACTACTACTACTACTACTACTACTACTACTACTACTACTACTACTACTACTACTACTACTACTACTACTGCTACTACTACTACTACTACTACTACTACTACTACTACTACTACTACTACTACTACTACTGACTACTACTGCTACTACTACTACTACTACTACTGCTACTACTACTACTACTACTACTACTACTACTACTACTACTACTACTACTGCTACTACTACTACTACTACTACTACTGCTACTACTACTACTACTACTACTACTACTACTACTACTACTACTTACTGCTGCTGCTGCTGCTGCTACTGCTACTACTACTACTACTACTACTACTACTACTACTACTGACTACTACTACTACTACTACTACTGCTACTACTACTACTACTGCTACTACTACTACTACTACTACTACTACTACTACTACTACTGCTGCTGCTGACTACTACTACTACTACTACTACTACTACTACTGCTGCTACTACTGCTACTACTACTACTACTACTACTACTGCTGCTGCTACTACTGCTACTACTACTACTACTACTACTACTACTACTACTACTGCTGCTACTACTGCTACTACTACTACTACTACTACTACTACTACTACTACTACTACTACTACTACTACTACTACTACTACTACTACTACTGCTACTACTACTGCTACTACTGACTACTACTACTACTACTACTACTACTGCTGACTACTACTACTACTACTACTACTACTGCTACTACTACTACTACTACTACTACTACTACTGCTACTACTACTACTACTCTACTACTACTACTACTACTACTACTACTACTACTACTACTACTACTACTACTACTACTACTGCTACTGCTGCTACTACTACTACTGCTGCTGCTACTACTACTACTACTACTACTACTACTACTACTACTACTACTACTACTACTACTACTGCTGCTACTACTGCTGACTACTACTACTACTACTACTACTACTACTACTACTACTACTACTACTACTACTACTACTGCTGCTGCTGCTACTACTACTACTACTACTACTACTACTACTACTGCTACTACTGCTACTACTACTACTACTACTACTGCTACTACTACTGCTACTACTACTGCTGCTGCTACTACTACTACTACTGCTGCTACTACTACTACTACTACTACTACTGCTACTACTGCTACTACTACTACTACCACCACTAATACTACTTCTACTATAACTACTACCTCTACTACTACTCCTACTACTACTACTAATACTAATTCTACTACTACTGCTACTACTACTACTACTACTGCTACTACTACTACTACTACTGCTACTACTACTACTACTACTACTACTACTACTACTACTACTACTGCTGCTACTACTACTACTACTACTACTACTGCTACTACTACTACTACTACTGCTACTACTACTACTACTACTACCACTGCTGCTACTACTACTGCTACTACTACTACTACTACTACTACTACTACCACCACTAATACTACTTCTACTATTACTACTACTGCTACTACCTCTACTACCACCACTACTACTATAACTACTACCTCTACTACTACTCCTACTACTACTAATACTAATACTAATACTAATACTACTACTGCTACTACTGCTACTACTAATAGTACTACTAATGCTACTACCTCTGCTCCTTTATTGTTCCATTAGGGAAGTGGATCCTTGACTCGTCCTTCAGTGTCTCTGGGTTAAACTTAAACAGGAGCAGTAGGTTCATCTCCAGGTCTTGGTCTAGTCTTGGTCAGGACTTTGTTTGGAGGATTTGATTCAATTGTGCTGCTGTGTTTTGGGTTGATGAGTAAAACCCATAGACTGTTTATATAAATGGACACAGCTAAACTGCTAACTGTCGCGTTCCAAACAGGAAGTGAACATGGGCGCTGTTCCGGTTCCATCGACTCTGGTTCCAGTTCACTTTGTATTGAAAAAACGTTGCTCCTTTCTCTGTATCTGTTGCTGTCAGGCTCCTCATTTCAGTCTTAAAATGTTCGTTTTAACCCAGTCTACATGATCCTGGCGTCTTTATTTCGCAATTTTGTCTGTAAATCAATTCCTACTCCTAATATTAATGTTATCTGACTGGAGCTGAATGCTGTGGGTGACGTCACACTCCCTTTTTGCTGCGTTCAGACCAGAGTGTCAAAAAGCGCTCTGGACGCCTCTATTTGGACGCCTTTGCATTTAAGTTCTGATGCGCCCGTTCTGATGCGTGTCTTGGACGCCGTGGACAAATGGAAGAAAAATACTTGACGTGTGTCCAGGGCGTCTGCTGCGGTCGTTTTCCCGGTCGAGAGAAAGACTTAAGTGTATTTATTACATAAACACATCAGCGGAGGTGATCGGTGGCGGTTGCGGCATGTATATATTTATACTCAGCTAACGAAGCGGCGTAGATTTCTTGTTCTGGTGTTTGTGGCTCCCGGGTGTTTCTCTTTCTTCTCCTTCTGGGTAATAACGTCGCTACCTCACTAGACAGTCTTCCCTGATTGGTTGACGCAGCTCGTCCGACGCCAAAAGTTCAGCTTTTTCAACTTCTGACACCGACTCCTTAGACTCATTCAGAAAGTCGACGCCTGAACGTTCAAGATGCGCCACGACGACACTAGATTCGCGCCGTGCTGATGCCTGAACATGCAAAAACAGGACGCCCTAGACACGCCTCCACATAGACTTTACGTGTAAACTTGATGCCTTGATGCTCCGGTCAGAACTTCAGTCCACTTCTTCATACAGTCCCTGTAGTTTAGACCTCTACAAACCTTTCCTGAAATGCTTGGGATTCTTGTACTAGTTTATCAGTTTTCAGTCTTCGCTAAAACGTGACTGACTCTTCTCTTTAAAAATGACATTGTAAAAACCTTATCTGTTGTATTCGTCCAAACTGAGTGGAGGCTCTGCAGCTGTGGGCCTCTCGCTATCAGAGCTGAGTCCTGGAGAGGAACGAGACAAAGCTGTGGGATTATAAATACGTCAGAAGAGTAAGTCTGGCTCATCCAAACATCCCCAGGGGAGCGATGAGGAAGACAGAGAAACGGATTAAACTAGACATAATGTGCTTTTCTCTGTTGTATAGTTATAATCTTTGACATTTTGTAATAGTTTGGACATTTAAAATCACAATATTGAGCTAAAATGACTTAATAAAAGAAACAAGTCTGCTGGATTTTCATGTAGGAGCTCAATGGGAGTCGATTCCCACCTTGCTCCTTAATGATATGATGCCGTAAATGTCACAGCAACAAAGCACCGCATGTTGAAATTGGCAAAATGACTCTTCGACGCTGTCAAATCCTACATGTGACACCGATTAAGAAAATAAAACTGGAGAGAAAAAGGGCAATTATATCGCAAAGTGGATTCTTGTGAGCTTTAAGTCATGTCATAATGTTGATACCTCCTCAAAAACAGACCTGGAGTTGTGTTTTGTTTCATTCACACATGTTTGAGTAACTTTAACTAATTAACTCTATTATTGAACTGTCACTTTAACATGGTCAAGGTGTTTGAGTGCGCGAATGATCCTGGGACCTATTCACATTCCTGGTTGCGTCACCCAAGGCAAACAGGTCCAGGGGGACGGGTCAGACTAAGAGCAGTTCAGAAGCATAAATTATATATATGAGTGGTGTCAAACAGGAAGTGCTCCAGGAGGCTCTTCCGGCTCCTACTGACTCGGGCTCCAACTGACTTACATTGGGATCTTGTTGTAACATAGGCTGTGTTCAGACTGCAGCCTGAAGTGACCCAAATCCGATTTTTTGGCCCCTATGTGACCTGTATTTGATCTTTATTGACAGTGAATGACACAGATCCGATTTTTTTCAAATGTGACCCAGGACACTTGGATATGTGCTCCTGAAACTGATACATATCTGATCTTTTGACATGCGACTTCAGTCTGAACGGCCAAAGTGCATTCATCCACCTACACGTTATCAGCAAGACACAAACGTCACTATTCTGCGCTGAAGTCGGCGAAAATTGTTAATGAACTCCGTGTGACTGAAGTGAAGCACATCACCACTCACCACTCTTGGCTCCGTCTCCACATCCACAACGGACTGTCCCACAAAACACCACGGCCAAAAACCTCGTCCTTCTCCTTCTCAATCTCCTCCTTAAAACAAGTAAGTTGTTCATGTTCTGGCTCTGGTACGAGAGGAACTTTAAAATCTCCAGGTGCTCGATGCTGCGTCCATGTTTGGACAACTTCTGTAAACACAGAGACGCTCGCTGCGGTTGACGTCGTCGTGTCTCCAGTGTCACATGTGGGACACTTTCGGCCGTTTAATGTTCACACTGGAGTCACATACAAGTCACATTTAATTGGAAATGTGAACGACCTCACAAAAACATCGGATTCCACAAAAAAATCTGAATTGAGCATTAAGCCCTGCAGTCTGAACGTAGCCATAGAGCCTGGCTCCAGATTCACTCCTGTAACTGTGAACATCTCGAGCCTCATTTGAGCGACGCTGAACTCTATGGGTGACATCACTCTCACTTAGTCCATTTTTATACAGTCTTATGTTCAGAAGCCCTTATGATAAGCAGAAAAACAAGGCCAGTTCTGTCACCCGGATTGGCCCCACCCTGGAGCCAGGCCTCGAGTGGGCACTTGACGGCGTCAGGTGGCTGGGCCTTCCCCCACGGGACCCGAAGGAGCGACGTGGAGCCGTCCTCCCATGGACCCACCACCTGCTGGAGAATCCATAAGGGGTTGCTGCAGGGGGATTTGGGCGGCAGTCGAAGGCGGGGACCTCAACGACCAGGTCTCCAGACATGGAGACTGCCTCTGGAGGGGGAGGATCCTGAGCTTGTGCGGGAGGTTGAGCGTTACCGACTAGACTGAAGCTTTGTTTATACGATGACGGTCTGAACAGAAAACACAAAACTGGTGTCGCGTCTTCACTTTTTATTCCGCGTTTAGACAACTGATTTCAGGTGTAAATCTGCATCCATACAGTGATGAAAAACTGTGTGGAAATCAACTGGGTGTGTGTGACAGATGTATGTGACCAGAGTTTTGCGTCTTGGGCAGTGTAAATGGAAACGCTACGGCGGAGTGTATTCAACTTTTCCACTCTGGAGGGTGGTTTCAGATTTTTGCGTTTTTAAGCCCCAAAAATGCCATCGCTTTGTAAACGAAAGACACTTCCCGATAAAATATTTTGTCGTTTTTACCCGTAAGCGTTCTTGTGTAAACAGACCCATAGTCGGTCTCACCTCCACGTACAGTTTGGGCTCTGGAACCTAACTCCTTGAGAGATGCAGGACTCTTTATTTCTCTGTGGTGGGCGAGAGTTTACCACATTTTACCTTTAGTTCCGTAGAGATTGGCAATTCCAGGACTGAAATAATCCAAATGGTGCTTGTAAAAGTGTATGGAGTTTGAAAACACAGTGGTGTACATGACATCACATGGCGGAACAGAGTGTTTACAGTTTGAGAGAAAAAATCTGCCTAAATCTGCAGGGTTTGTGTGTTAAACGTGTGTGAATGAAACAAAACACAACTCCAGGTCTGTTTGTGACGAGGAAACAACATTATAACATCATAAAACAACAATGGATGAATAAAAGTTGTCTTAACTAACCCCTGTTGACCTGCGATTATAAATACACCACACCCAATGAAACCAATGAAACTGTAAAAGTTGTTAGATGAACGCCGCTCTTATCTCAGAGCTCAGACGGGCGTGATTGACAGGTGAACGAGCCAATCGGGGACAAGCGTGGTCTGTCCGTATCACAACTGCTCATGGAAAAAAAGAAAGTGGAAAATGTCACAGGCAGTGGAAAAGGGATGAATGAGTGACGCTCTAAGCTGTTAATCTGAGAGGAGTGTTTTTGTCCTGTCAGCTTTCCCACTCCTCTATGTTCCCACGTTTGTTTGGTGGAGGGGCAGGGGTAAAGGTCCGATCTTACACAAAACGGACTCTTGTGAGCTTTAAAGGTTGTATGGAGGATTTTTTTTGTTTCAAGTTGTCAGTGATAGATTATAGATGCAGTAGCCTTGTAATTATGATGACCAAAAAAAAGAGAATAAAAATTCATCAACTCTGGACGTGGTGGGGCTAAACATTTGCCAATAGATAACGACACTGCCTCGTTATCTGTGAGCTGACAGGCTGTCAATCAAACTCCCTACGTTTCTAGTGTAACTGACTTGCCTGCGCGCTGCCATTACGTGGTTTACGTACGACTGTCACACAGTCCACAGACGCAAGACGCTGTTTACTCCACCAATGCTTTTTTTGACCTATATCTTCCTCGCAGTTCGCACAAAGTTTGTTGCAATGGCGACAAGAATCCAGGAGCAGTTCGCCGCAAAAGAAAGTCCGTTTTTGAGGTCGCTGAAAGAAGAAGACAAGGGGAAAAGCGGCGAAGCCAAACTAAGGTGATTCTTGAAGATTCATTCCAGCGATGGCGCGACTGAAGCAGACGACAGGGTCTAAAGACTGAACGCACTGGTCCACAAATTACTCCTGGACAGGAAACTTCTGCTTATTATGAAAACGTACTTTATTTCCAAGAGTTAGACAAACGTTTTTCAGGACACGAAAGCGATATCCTATGTCTGAAAACGTAATTTTCAAGGCAAAGAAAGAGTCCGCTTGCTGCTGCGTGTTGTAGCTAGTTCATTCGCACTGAATCTCCGCGCAACCTTCTCTGCTCCCCTTTCCTGCTCCTGTCCCCGCCGCCCGTTTCTCCGGGCACGGAATCTCCGCGCACCGCTCCCCTCTCCTCTCCTCTCCCTGCTCCGCTCTTCTCCCTGCTCCTCACTTCTCGTCCGCGCACGAAATGTCCGCACACCCGCTCCTCACTTCTCCGTCTTGCCTAACCAACACTGTAGTTAGTTGTTTACAAGTCATGTGCAGCGGCTGTAAACAAACCTGTTTGTGGCGTAAGGAGGAGGCGGGAGGAGGTGTTTCTACGTAGGAGCTGTAGGGGAGGGGGGTGGTTTCACGCAGGAGCAACATTTGAAAAAGGACAAACAGTCGCTGGATTTCTCGTTCCTTGGAAAATCCTCTATACAACCTTTAAGTCATGTTATAAAAGTTCAAAAACACACCTGGAGTTGTGTTTTGTTTCATTCACATGTTTGAGTAATCATTTATTATTATTCCATTTATTCCATTCAGATATTGACGTTGAATTGTCGGGGTGGAGTCAGAGTTTCCGTTTTTTATCAAACCTCCCTGCACTCCGACAAGTTTTTTTTTTTTCCTTGGTCGAAGTAGCAGCACTTTAGCTCTTTTTTTTTCAACTTTCGTCCATTCCGACTCACAAGGAAATTATGAAGTTGCAGCTGCGCTCTTTTCAGGACTATATTTTCACGGACTGGCGGTGTGGGAGGTCCGGTCTGTGCAGTGTGGTTTAGTCCTGGTTTAGTCCTGGTTAAATCTTGGTTTAGACCTGGTTTAGTCATGGTTTAGTCCTGGTTTTAGTTCAGATTTTAGTTCTGGTTTAGACCTGGCTTAGACCTGGTTTTAGTCCTGGTTTAGACCTGGTTTAGACTTGGTTTTAGTCCTGATTTTAGTCCTAGTTAAGACCTGGTTTTAGTCCTGGTTTAGACCTGGTATAGAGCTGGTTTAGGTGTGGTTTTAGTCTTGGTTTAGACCTGGTTTAGTCTTGGTTTAGTTCTGGTTTAGGCCTGGTTTAGTCCTGGTTAAATCTTGGTTTTAGTCTGGTTTAGTCCTGCTTTATTCCTGGTTTTATTTCAGATTTTAGTTCTGGTTTAGGCCTGGTTTAGTCCTGGTTAAATCTTGGTTTAGACTTGGTTTAGTCCTGGTTTAGTCCTGCTTTATTCCTGGTTTTATTTCAGATTTTAGTTCTGGTTTAGACCTGGTTTAGACTTGGTTTTAGTCCTGATTTTAATCCTGATTAAGACCTGGTTTTAGTCCTGGTTTAGACCTAGTTTTAGTCCTGGTTTAGACCTTAGTTTTAGTCCTGGTTTAGACCTAGCTTTAGTCCTGGTTTAGACCTAGTTTAGTCCTGGTTTAGACCTAGTTTTAGTCCTGGTTTTTAGTCCTGGTTTAGACCTAGCTTTAGTCCTGGTTTAGACCTGGTTTAAACCTGGTTTAGGCTTGGTTTTAGTCCTGATTTTAGTCCTGGTTTAGTCTTGGTTTTAGTCCTGGTTTAGTCTTGGTTTTAGTCCTGATTTTAGTCCTGGTTTAGTCTTGGTTTAGTCTTGGTTTCCATCCTGATTTTACTTTTGGTTAGGTCCTGGTTCTGCCCTGGTTTAGACTTGGTTTTAGTTCTGATTTTAGTCCTGGTTCAGTCCGGATTTAGATCTGGTTTAGTCCTGGTTTAGTTCTGGTTTAGAGGCTCGGTCCATGTGGAGTATTACAAGGCAAAAAAAGTTGACGCTCCAGACTGAGTAGGTTGTCAGAATAGCGACATAAAAAGTGTCGTTTTGGGCGGTTTTCGGAATGATGGAATGTCAGGGCGGCCGTATGTCGGAATAACGGTTGTACCACGATTCGTTGAAGATATTGAGGAGGTGCTGGGGTTCTCCAGGATGGACAGGAGCTTGTTTAGGATCCTCTTGTCAGCCACAGATGTGAACGAGTCATCCTACAGATCCTTGCTTCCTCACCAGTTTATCCAACCGCACGTCGTCCTTCTTCTCGAGGCTTCACAGACAGTTTTTCTGAATAAGACGACCATGATGAGATGAAGCTCTCGTGTCGGTCCTTTGCTCTGTAGAGGCCTGAAGCAGCAGATGTTTGTTTGTAGTTTGTAGTTGGTTGAAGTGGTCTGCGAGTCAGTGATGTTTTTCTCTTGTCCTACAGCAGCCTGACGGAGCGAACGGCGAGAGGTTTTCACGATTCTTCTCGCTGCACTGGCCCGGTGGATGGGGTGAAGAGTGGGTGGAGGATTTGTTATTGGCTCTGACTCACTGTCTCTAAAACGTTGCAGCGGTGAATCAACAAACAGAGGAGCTGAGTGTTTGGGCTCCTCTCTGATCGACCGTTTCATCACATACATGAGCTGAAGGTCAATACATCCTGACTTTATTAAACAACGGATTCGTTCAACAACTTGTGCTTGGAACATCCTGTACATAACAAATAAATGGGCATGTTTTTATATTTTTTATTATTTCTAGACCAGGATGCACTTGAAGCTTTTGTTATAAGAATCAATGTAATATAATTTTTAAAAATGGATTCCAGATTGAAGCTACAGTGTGTAACTTTGTTGAAGTGGAAAGTCGCCCTCATGATTCAGTGGAAATAGAAAGTTAAAATTACAGCTTTCTCCATTGAAATATTGAAGGTTTATTCCAAACTGTGGAACATTATACAGACCTGGATTTGTGTTTTGTTTCATTCACATGTTCAACGCGGCGTCGGCCTTAACATCAGAAGAGCCTCTAGTCAGAAAATCCATGTTCAGGTCGTGTTACAAATTGTTACAAGTGAAACTGTATTTCAAGTTTTAAATATTTTAAAAAGTAAATATTAAAAGTAATAAATATATTAAACCCTTAAAATACAGCTAAAATATTTGAGGAAGTAATGATTTGGGTGGAAATGGCGTCTTAAGTGGAACAGGGTTAATAATTGTCTGATTTTGAGGCAACAACTTGTAAAATGTTCAGTAATTCGAGCTCTACAACCTTCAATTCAATTTTATTTTAAATCTTTTTCTTTTAATATAGAATTGGTGGGTTTGTAAACCAACAAATTAAGTCATGTTGGCCTTAGCTAATGCTGTTATCCATGATTACGCGTTTTCCTGTCAATATCTCTACAAATGTTGATGTTGCAGCCATTTTTAATTGGTAAACATCCAAAAGTTTACTCATTCTTCCCTGATATCCAGGGATTATTCCCTGTTGCTTTCATCAAATATACATTCAATTGTTCAAGAGAAATGTTGCTGACAAACCAATAGAAGAGGGAATGATTTTCTGACTAGGGGCTTTCTGATGATAAGGGTGTGACCGATCAACGCACAAAACCTGCAGATTTAGGCTTAGATCTTCTCTCAAATGGAAAACACTCTGTTCAACCCTGTGATGTCATGTGGTAATACAGGAAGTGCTTCACTGGGTTTTTAAAGTCCACACACCTTCACTTGAATCATTTGGATGATTTCGATCTATGAGTGTGTTTACATGCACTACTCCCAAATACTGCAGTATTCGGGAATACTGAATAGTCTGAGAGTGAGTCAGAGCCATAACAAAGCTTCCACCCACTCTTCACCTCATCCATCAGGCCAATGGAGTGAGAAGAATCGTGAAAACCATTACGCAGTAGTCGGAATACTGCATTTACACACGCTGAGAAACCGAGACACTCATATTCCTGTGTACATGATCAAATGGAGTGTCTCGGTTTCTTGACATGATCTTACAAATGTGCCAGCGCAAAAATAAACTTAATTTAATAAACCAAGAAAAATACAAACAACCATGAGCTCCTTTAGCAGAGGAAGCTCAGGAAGTTGTAACTAGGGGTAAGGAGCTGTGATCCACGACGCAGATCAAACCCAACGTTTCCAAACACTACTGTACACGTTCTACACTGCAGAAGATTATTTATTAAAATCTTCTGCATAAATAAACACAATTTTACATATAAATCATGGCCACAACAGAACAACATCAGCTCGTTTGATCATATAATCCAGCTTTGAGCACATTTGTTTACGTTTTACAGAAACAAAACTTTAAACTGCGTGGCTCATTTGTATAAAGTGTAAGTGATGAAAAAAACCAGCTCGCTCCTTGTGCCCTGTAAAACTCTTCTGATTTCATACCTGTGCAGATTGTACGTGTGCAGGTTTAGCGCTGTCATTTCACTCATGTACAGTCACTTTATTTATGTCGGTCACTTTATTTATGTCGGTCACTTTATTTATGTCGGTCACTTTATGTCGGTGACTTTATTTATGTCGGTGACTTTATTTATGTCGGTCGGTGTCGGTCACTTTATTTATGTCGGTCACTTTATTTATGTCGGACTTTATATTGGTCACTTTATTTATTTATGTTCACTTTATTTATGTCACTTATTTTATTTTTATGTCGACTTTATTTACTTCGGTATTTATTATGTCGGTCACTTTATGTCACATTTATTACGTTTATGGTCACTTTTATTTTATGTCAGGTCACTTTATTATTTTCACTTTATGGTGTTATTTTACTTTATGTCTTTATTTATGTTATGTGTGTGTGACTTTATTTATGTCGGTCACTTTATTTAGTCATTTATTTATGTCAGTCACTTTATTTATGTCGGTCACTTTATTTATGTCGGTCACTTTATTTATGTCGGTCACTTTATTTATGTCGGGCACTTATTTATGTTCACTTTATTTATGTCGGTCACTTTATTTATGTCAGTCAGTCACTTTATTTATGTCGGTCACTTTATTTATGTCGGTCACTTTATTTATTGTTTATATCGGTCACTTTATGTTACTTTATTTATGTCGGTCACTTTCATTTATACTTTATTTATGTCGGTCACTTTATTTATGTCGGTCACTTTATTTATGTCGGTCACTTTATTTATGGTCACTTTTTATTTATGGTCACTTTATTTATGTCGGTTATGGTCACATTTATTTATGTCGTGACTTTATTTATGTCGGTCTTTATTTATGTCGGTCACTATTGGTACTTTATTTATGTCGGTCACTTTAACGGTGACTTTATTTATGTCGGTCGGTCACTTTATTTATACGTGGTATTTATTTATGTCGGTCACTTTAATTTATGTCGGTTTTATGTCGGTCACTTAATTATGTCGGACTTTTATTTATGTCGACTTTATTTATGTGCACTTTATTTATCGGTCTTTATTTATGTCGGTCACTTTATGTTTATGTTGTCACTTTATTTATGTCGGTCACTTTATTTGTGACGGTGACTTTTTTATGTCGGTCACTTTATTTATGTCGGTCACTTTATTTATGTCGGTCACTTTATTTATTTATGTCGGTCATGTCGGTACTTTATTTATGTCGGTCACTTTAATTATGTCGGTCACTTTATTTATGTCGGTCACTTTATTTATGTCGGTGACTTTATTTATGTCGGTCACTTTATTTATGTCGGTCACTGTCACTTTATTTATGTTGGTCTTCACATTTTATTTATGTCGGTCACTTTATTTATATTTGTTTATCGGTCACTTTATTTTATGTCGGTGACTTTATTTATATGTCGGTCACTTTATTTATGTCGGTCACTTTAATTATGTCGGTGACTTTATTTATGTCGGTCACTTTATTTATGTCGGTCACTTTATTTATGTCGGTGACTTTATTTATGTCGGTCACTTTATTTATGTCGGTGACTTTATTTATGTCGGTCACTTTATTTATGACGGTGACTTTATTTATGTCGGTCACTTTATTTATGTCGGTCACTTTATTTATGTCGGTGACTTTATTTATGTCGGTCACTTTATTTATTTATTAACGGTCACTTTATTTATGTCGGTCATTTTTACTTAGGTCGGTACTTTATTTATGTCGGTCACTTTATTTATGACGGTGACTTTATTTATGTCGGTCACTTTACGGTGACTTTATTTATGTCGGTCACGGTTTTATTTATGTCGGTGACTTTATTTATGTCGGTCACTTTATTTATGTCGGTCACTTTAATTATGTCGGTGACTTTATTTATGTCGGTCATTCTGTTTATGTCGGTCACTTTATTTATGTCGGTCATTTTATTTATGTCGGTCACTTTATTTATGTCACTACTGTTGAAAGTGTTTATCTTTTGGACGCATGTGCACTCAACTTTATGCTGCAGTATTCGAGATACTGCGTTTACATACCACAGTATTCCAGTTATATCGGAATGTTCCAGCTACAGTATCCCGGGTTCATATAAGTGGGATACTGCCTTAATCCGGTCGTACACTGTGGGATTTTTGGCCCTTTTTGAGCCAATTTTTCACTCGTGTGACAGTGAAATCGGGCTGACTTTTGTCTTTTACTTCGTGTATGAAACATGAGGAAAAGAGAACTGATTAATACCTCCCGTTCAGCGCCCGATCGTCAATTGTAGGTCAATATCAAACCTGTGTGAAATCCAGTCGTCTCTCGTGAGGGTTTCGCTCTGTTGAAGTTGTTCCACGAGCTGTGAACTTTTAAACCCTGTGATTTATTGAACAGTTTGAGATGGGGCTGAGTGAAATGATCGAAAATATCACACAGTGTACGTCTGACATTATTTGAGATACTGAAATCGGGACACTGCTTATACATGCACCATGACGAAACCGAGATACTCAAAAAACCCGATCATACCCGGGACACTGGTGTGTTGTAAAACACACACTCACTGACTGCTACCGAAGTGTTTCATTTAGGTCACAGGTGTCAAACATATGGCCCAGGGGTCAGATGTGGCCCTCCAAGACCTTTAATTTGGACCTCGACTGATTTTCTACTAAAATATTAAAATTATATTTTCTTTTAAAATCTTGTTAATTTTCTGTGGTGTTTATCACAGCAGCGTCTCCAGCGTCTCTGTACGTGGCCCCTCCCACCAGAGCAGCACAAATGAAGACTTGTCTCTTTCCAAACGCTCTTAAAGGACGATCGTTTTGACTGTTGACCGTGACACCCTCATCAGAAAAATGTCCAACATGAGTTCATGTTAAAACTTTGTGTTGAAATTGCATTTTTCTTAAAGTTTCAGGTTGTTCATAATATTATAATATTTTGTAAAGAAAGAGTTCATCAATTAAAAAAGATTTCTGTAATAGATTTGTGTTTCTCTGCATAAATATTTGAACTTATTGTTATTTTTGGGGTTTATATGACATGAGTTTTCTGATCCGGCCCCTTTGGGATCAAAGTAGGTTGGATACGACCCCCGGACCAAAATGAGTTTGACACCTCTGGTTTAGGTATAGATTAGGCCGAGCTTCACTGATGCGCAGTAAGCTTTTATTCTTTTCTTATTGACGCAAACATCCACCGTGAAAAACTAAAAAGACAAACATAACTTTACTAGAAATATATAAACACAAACTATATGCAATAAAACAAAATACAAATGAAGAAACCGTGTGTGCGCCTTCTGACCCTTAACATTTAGTAATAATAGTAATAATAATATCTACTGCTGGAGGAGTTGTTAGCTGGAACTGTTAACTTAAACTGCCACTACATGACATCACCAGGTGGAACTGAGCATTTTGAGCTTTGGAGATGTAGGCAGAATAACAATAAAAACATGTGTGAATGAAACAAAACACAACTCCAGGTCTGTTTTTGAGGAGGTAACAGCATTAGAACATGATTTAAAGCTCACAAGAGGCAATTCTGTGTCATGTTGGACCTTTAAAAAACTTTTTATCTTTGTTCGTGATCGTTTTAGATGAAACCTGTTTTTATCTCGTGGGAGCGGTGTCTTCAAACGCCTTTTTAACGTCCGCCACTCCCCTGCACGCCCTTTTTATTGTGTGTCTGTCAAACCCGTCTCTGTGAACTGTATTTTTAACACGTGCTAAATAAATAAACACAAAATACGCACAGTAAATTATTAAAGTACAACCTCACAGGCAGTTAAAGAGCTTGTATTACGTTATTTTCTGATCTATGTTATCTGATCTGTGGAGATGCGACCCCCTGATAACTTTTACTTGCTTTCATGTTTGGGGCTTTTCAAATATCAATGCAAATGCTTCAAAAAATTATTCAAAAGGAAGATTATTTTCATTTATCACCTTTTACACATAAATTGTAAATGTCAAATGGTTTTTTATAGCCTATTTTGTCCTGTCAGAAACATTGAAAATCAGATCCTAATCCATACTAAAACTACTGTATTTTTTGGACTATACGTCGCACTTTTTTTCATGGTTTGGGTGTTTCCTGTGACTTATACTCCGGTGCGACTTATATATATTAAAATTTTCAGACTGACAGCTGCGAGAGGCTCTGGGCTTGTGTATCAGTTTTCTATTATTATTATTATTATTATTACAACTTGCCTTTCAAGATGAAATGTCGGTTCCTGGTCCCTGATTTTATAAAATAAATTTCCCCCCAAAAGTGCGACTTATATGTTTTTTTCTTCTTCATTACACATTTTTTTGGCTGGTGCGACTTATAGTCCGAAAAATACGGTATTATCCGAAACTAGAGACTAAATTTTTGCAGGTATCGATACTAAAAGCGTTCCATTGACAGGACAGAAATGAAGCTTTTCTAGGTTGATCAGACATCCCTATTTCCCCGGAACAATCCCAGTTTTGTCCCGTCCCAGCAGATTTATCCAAAACCAGAGATTTGTCCCAGTTTTATACAAGAAAACGTCCCAGGTGTCCCTATTTTTGACCAATTTAATACCTGCCAACAGTAAAGAGAGGCATAAACTGTCATTTGTTTATGGAAAATACAGAAAAGCTGCTTAAAAAACGACCAAAACACAAAGACAATGTGACTGTCCTGACTCGTGTTCATCATGAATGGGCCACGTGCAACAGTTTTCCTTTATTATGGACTCGTTTCACAATTTTATTATAACCAACCACCACAAACTGATGGTGTCTCAGTTTTTGATTTTGAAAAGCTGATCACTCTTCCTTTCCAGAATAGTTTTAGAATGATCTTGAGCTGTTTCAGAACGAGTATAAGAGCACATAGACTACGTTCAGACTGCAAGACTTAATGCGCAGTTGAGGTTTTGGTCCTGAGGTCTGTGTCCTGGTTCAGTCTGGCATCGTAGTTTAAGTCACGTAAACGGTCATTATCTGTTTTTTCCATTTTTCATTTAAACACAAAATCAAAAACTGAAAAAAAACAAATGGTTATCTGTTGTTGTTTTTTTCATTTTCGTTTTGGAGAAAAATAATGAAGAAAATGGCTGTTTTTTCATTTTCTTATTTTTGGTTTTATCTTGAAAACTGATTGAACGAATGACACACGGATTTTGTGGCTCTGGGTGTTTTCTTTTCTTGAAGAAAACCATTGTGGCGGTGAATTACTTTGCAGCGCACAGACCTTGAGGCAGACCCATAAATCAAAAATCAACAGCGACAAGGCAACGGCGGCAGTATGTGATGAGTCGACGCAGAACTATTGTGCCGTACTGGTAATTATGGTGATAACTCTGCAGACGTGGTTGTCTTTAAGCAGGTTTAATGACGCTTGAAAAGGTGAAACTGTAGAACAGACAAATGTAAAACTGCAATATGCCTATAACAATTACAAAAATACCCAGTAAACAACAAATACAAGGCTGTAAATCCACATATTGAAGGCTATCTGACGCTATTTTGAGAACTGCGTGGTTCACATGTAATTACCGTATTACAATCCTAGAAGTACAAAACATCACAATGCTGAACTTACAAATAATTATGACTAAAGTAGTTGAACATGGGTACAAAATACATATCGGCGATGCAACCTCAAAATAAAGAAAACTGCCGACTCAAGGGTGAAGTATAATTCTGTGTCGACGTTTGATTTATGGATCACCGCAAAGTAATTCACCACCAAAACCCTAGGGGGCGACGATATATGCTCATTCATATATACAGTCTATGCGTGTGACCTGCAGATGTATAAGCTCTGAAAAGTTTAACATGAACCATCTCCAACTCGATTAAAGCACAGAACAGAGTCATGAGTACAATATCCCTCTGTCACAGAAAGAACAGTCATATTCCACTGAGTCGTGTCCTTTTTAAGTCCGACAGAAGCTGAACCGCGTCAGGGCACAAGGAGCGAGCTGTTTTGTTTGTTTTTTTGAGCGTTTAGTTTATGCAAATGAGCCATGTGGTTTTAAGTTTCGTTTCTGTAAAATGTAAACAAACCGCGGACACCAAAACAACGTGTCTGGACGCAAATTGTTTCCAATACGGTGAAACGATGATGTGTGGTTTGTTTCAGTGTAAACATTGCCTTAGACCAGGGGTGTCAAACTCATTTTGGTCCGGGGGCCGTATCCAACCTACTTTGATCCTAAAGGGGCCGGATCAGAAAACTCATGTCATATAAACCCCAAAAATAACAATAAGTTCAAATATTTGTGCAGAGAAACACAAATCTATTACAGAAATATTTTGTAATTGATGAACTCTTTCTTTTACAAAATATTATAATATTATGAGCAACCTGAAACTTTAAGAAAAATACAATTTCAACACAATGTTTTAACAATAATTTGTATACAAATAGGAATAAGTCAATTTTTCTTGGAAAATCCTGCACTCGGCTCCACTTTTCTCATGTTGGACATTTTTCTGATGAGGGTGTCACGGTCGACAGTCAAAACGATCGTCCTTTAAGAGCGTTTGGAAAGAGACAAGTCTTCATTTGTGCTGCTCTGGTGGGAGGGGCCACGTACAGAGACGCTGGAGACGCTGAAATGATAAACACCACAGAAAATTAACAAGATTTTAATAGAAAATATAATTAAAATATTTTAGTTGAAAATCAGCCGAGGGCCAGATTAAAGGTCTTGGAGGGCCGGATCCGGCCCCCGGGCCTTATGTTTGACACCTGTGCCTTAGAGAGATGGACTTAAGGAGTAAAAAGTAAAAGGTATTTCAAGCATATTTTGAGACTTAATAAAACTTCAAAAATAGAGATGCTGATAAAGATTTATACTGAACTTTTACTTTGTCAAATTCCACTGCGGATCAATATCAGATTCTAACCTTTTTGCATGTCGGTCCTTTTTAAATGTTGCTATAGGCGAGTTTCAGCTGACGTCATTGTTATTAAAAGCCGGCGTTGCTGCTGGGAAATATTTTGGTCGGAGGCAAGAAACAGGATAGCGTCAAACACAGTGCGTAACCTCGCGTATTTATCCCCGATAATGGTAAATTCCTGCTGCATTATCGGATGCACAAATAGAAGCACGGAAGAAGGAAAATGTCTTTTTCATATTCTGAGTGAAAAGAACCGCTAACGGTGAATTAAACGACTTTCAAACATCCGCAGAGCAAACGTAGAAGATCCTAACAAACCGTGGACTCCAACAAGTTCAACAACACATCGAGACTCTTGGAGGTTTTCATCTTTTCTGCTGTGAATGGCCCAGGAGTTTCCACCAAGTCATTGTGGATGTCGCCCAAGTGAATATTTGTCCAGGTAGTTGGCGATTCTGACCAGAAATTTGGTTTGGTCCACCTTTTGTCGGGGTTGAAAAGGGTGATTTGGCTCCATCGATGCTTATGACCAATTTCTGGTCAAATGGTCTTGGGTCCTCTGCCGTTAGAGTATAAATAACCCGGGATCAATACCCTTTACGTGCTTTCTCGCTCTGTCCGTCATGTTGAATTAGTGTTTATTGCCGCCGACCAAAATAATTCCCAGCATGCAACGCGCGCTTTTGTCAACAATGAAACTCGCCTATAGTGAAGCCAAAAGCAGATCTATAGACTTTCTGTTTAAAACCTTCACAATAACAAAGAGCAGATTTCATGAACATTGCAGTTTTAAGTTTTGCTTCTGTAAAACGTAAACACATATGCGCAAAGCCGCATTAAACACTTTATTTCTCAATGTATATTTAAAGAAAGGAAAGCCAAGAACAGGTCAATAAACACAACCAGAGTTAATACATAAGACGCGCCGGATTATAAAGCGGACTTTCGATTTTAAGTGCACCTTATAGTCTGAAAAATATGGTATTAAAATGGCATTGTTCAAATTAAGAAACAGCACATTTGTCATTTGCGGAGTGGAAAACGGCTTTATTGTGACCATCTCGCCTCATGGACTGAAATATTAAGATTGTGAAAACCTCCTCGGCTTCATCATAAAAACACAAAGCAGATAAAGATGTGGAGTGTTTATCTGTGGTCGGGGCTGTAATTGGCTTCCTCCCTGTTCTCTCCTACGGCGGCCCTACAGGGACAAACGGAGGCGAGCGAGCCGCTGTTTGCGAACCGGGTCAAATGAGGTTTTCTTTGTTGGTCAGATAACGCCGCGGGTTTATTTTGGTCTTTTTTTTTTTGTCTTTTGTTTAAACAATAGAGCTCGTCCT
>NW_026571140.1:41083193-41145742 GCF_026225935.1 Boleophthalmus pectinirostris
TGATTTGGTCACTCGATTCTGTTTGTGTTTATGTGGTTTAATTTGGGGAACTTGTGTTTTAGTTTAGTGTGTGTCCCTAAGTTTTACCACTCGTTTTTTGTAAGGCCTGCGTGACCCCTTTTCTGGCACAAAACTCAGTTTATTCTGTTGTTCTGTTTCTTAGTTTAGGTTGCTTTCTGTATATTTTTAGTCTTTTGTTAATTTACCTTTACATTCCTGTTAATTAAACATTATTTAATTTATTCCATTTTACATCTTGGTTTTATTTTTGTTACTTCCCTCACCCAAACGAGCTGGGTCGTAACAGGGGTAAACACAGTAATGCAAATATTGCATTACAACCTTAAAAAACATATTCCACTGACATCACATTGAACATACATCAGGCTGTGAAAATATTTTTACTCTGCAAAATCCTAATTATTACAAAGGTTCTATATTGACTTTAATAATATTCCAAAAAGCAGCTATACACTTATGTTTTTTTCACATGCCTCAACTGACAAGACGTCATATCAGTTACAAATACCAAGGTACTTGTAATTGTCCTTTTTCTACAACATATAATTAAAGAATACAAACATTACATGGAACATACAAAGTAAATGTAGTTTATCATGCACATTACCTGTAAATGTCATGCAAAATGTTCACTTTATCTTTACTAGTTTTTCATTATTAAAGTTGTATGAGAAAAATGCAAAAGGGGAAACACTTTCAGGAGTAAACCACACATGACACATATAAACCTTATACTTACTACAAAGACAGTGGTAAATTCTTATATTTTTTTCCAGTTTTTTTTCCATATGGGTAAACAAGTCCCTCTCAAATAACATTACAGTCACCAGTAGTGAGCATTAACCAACTTTTTTGTTGAAAATCAAACTCCTAAACAGGACCGTGAACGCTCAGACTGATCACAGGCTCCTGAAAATGTGCTCTGTAAATCTATTTTGAGTTTTTTCTTGAGTTTTCAGATGATTTTAAAACTGTTTTTGGTTTTGTTCGGTCATCCTGGCCTCGTGTTTCCATGGTAACCGCTGAAGATCCCAACGTATAGATACATACAGAACTCCCTCGCGTGACGTCACTACGGAGTATAAAGTGTGAACGCTCGGACTGATCACGGGCTCCTGAAAATGTCCTCTTTAAATCTATTTTGTGTTTAATTTTAACGTAACTTTTCTGGTGGAGGGTCAGTCGAACGGAGGCCAAACCAGACCAAGTTACAGGTCAGATCTGTGGAGAGGCGACCCCGCTCGCAGTCAGAATGTCTGTTTTTCTAGGTATTTTTGAGCTCTGAAACTCACCTGCAGTAGTTTGTTTTGTTTGTGTTGGTTAATCTTTGCGTCTGCTGTTGCTCAAATCGCATCTGTCCGGCCTTTAAGTGTCTCGTGTGATTTCCGTGTGTGATAATGGGCAGATCTTTTACTGCGGCCGGAACTGCAATCAAGTAAGACTTCATTTTCATTTGGCCAAACCTCCAGGTCAAAGCCTAATCTCATCACATCTCAGAAGCTAAAACAGGACCGGGCCTGGTTTAGTACTTGGTCTGGAGATCGCTGGGACAGTTTAGGCCACGAAAACGTCATGGAAAAGTTTAGAAATGTTGTCCGTGAAACAGAGTGGGAATTCTGTCGTCCGGAAAAGACGTTACATTGATTATAGTGAGCGTTTTAGCTGCATACAGGTTCATAAACAGTGTTGGGAAGGTGACTTTTAAAATGTAATCCCCTACAGATTACAGATTACAGATTACAGACCCCAAAATGTAGTTTGTAACGGAATCCATTAAATTACTTAAAGTGAGTAATGTAATCTGAATACTTTGGATTATTTGATATTGTCATGCTTTTTAGTTTAGTTTTGGTTTTAGTCCTGGTTTAGTTCTAGTTTAGTTTTAGGTTTTAGTCCTAGTTTAGTTTTGATTTTAGTCCTGGTTTAGTCCTAGTTTAGGTTCTAATTTAGTCCAGTTTAGTTTTGGTTTTAGTCTGTTTTAGTCCTAGTTTAGTCCAGTTTAGTTTCTGGTTTTATCCTAGTTTAGTCCTAGTTTAGTTCTGGTTTAGTTCTATTTTAGGTTCAAATTTAGTTTTGGTTTAGTCCTAGTTTAGTTTTGGTTTTAGTCCTGGTTTAGTCCTAGTTTAGGTTCTAATTTAGTCCTAGTTTTGGTTTTAGTCCTAGTTTAGTCCCAGTTTAGTTCTGGTTTAATCCTAGTTTAGTCCTAGTTTAGTTTTGGTTTTAGTCCTGGTTTAGTCCTAGTTTTTAGTCCCAGTTTATTTCTGGTTTAATCCTAGTTTAGTCCTAGTTTAGTTCTGGTTTAGTTCTATTTTAGGTTCAAATTTAGTTTTGGTTTAGTCCTAGTTTAGTTTTGGTTTTAGTCCTGGTTTAGTCCTAGTTTAGGTTCTAATTTAGTCCTAGTTTAGTCCTAGTTTAGTCCTAGTTTAGTTTTGATTTTAGTCCTGGTTTAGTCCTAGTTTAGGTTCTAATTTAGTCTGAGTTTAGTTTTGGTTTTAGTCCTGGTTTAGTCCTAGTTTAGTCCCAGTTTAGTTTCTGGTTTTAATCCTAGTTTAGTCCTAGTTTAGTTCTGGTTTTAGTTCTGGTTTAGTTCTATTTTAGGTTCAAATTTAGTCCTAGTTTAGTTTTGGTTTTAGTCCTGGTTTAGTCCTAGTTTAGGTTCTAATTTAGTCCTAGTTTAGTCCTAGTTTAGTTTTGGTTTTAGTCCTAGTTTAGTTTTGGTTTTAGTCCTGGTTTAGTCCTAGTTTAATCCTAGTTTAGTTTTGGTTTTAGTCCTGGTTTAGTCCTAGTTTAGTTTTGGTTTTAGTCCTGGTTTAGTCCTGGTTTAGTCCTAGTTTAGTTTTGGTTTTAGTCCTGGTTTAGTCCTAGTTTAGTTTTGGTTTTAGTCCTGGTTTAGTCCTAGTTTAGTTCTGGTTTTAGTTCTGGTTTAGTTCTATTTTAGGTTCTAATTTAGTCCTAGTTTAGTTTTGGTTTTAGTCCTGGTTTAGTCCTAGTTTAATCCTAGTTTAGTTTTGGTTTTAGTCCTGGTTTTCTAGTTTAGTCCTAGTTTAGTTTTGGTTTAGTCCTGGTTTAGTCCTAGTTTAGGTTCTAGTTTAGTCCTAGTTTAGTTTTGGTTTTAGTCCTGGTTTAGTCCTAGTTTAATCCTAGTTTAGTTTTGGTTTTAGTCCTGGTTTAGTCCTAGTTTAGTTTTGGTTTTAGTCCTGGTTTAGTCCTAGTTTAGGTTTTAAGTTTAGTCCTAGTTTAGTTTTGGTTTTAGTCCTGGTTTAGTCCTAGTTTAATCCTAGTTTAGTTTTGGTTTTAGTCCTAGTTTAGTCCTAGTTTAGTTTTGGTTTTAGTCCTGGTTTGATCCTAGTTTAGTCCTGGTTTATCCCCAAAATGTGAAAACTGAAAATTACCGCCGTGTAATCCATTTATTTCAACAAAGTAACTGTAATCCAATTCCCTCTCACTGAAACAGTAACTGTAACTGAATACAGTTACTCATCATTTGTACTCTGATTACATAACTCTGGTACATGTAATCTGATACTCCCCGACACTGCTCATAAATGATAAAAAAAATATAAAAACATGCCCGTTATTTGCTATGTTCAGGATGTTCCGAGCCGAAGTTGTCGTATGAATCAATTTTACCAAAATTCGACGTGTTTTTGAGTTTTTTCGGGACACAAAAGCACTAGAAAGAGGCTTTTAAAAGGGCGAACAGAAGGTTAAGTATCTGAAATGCCGCTCACGCTAAAAGCTCCCAACAGTGAGTGAACCAAACTCTCCATTTTAACACATGGAGCCGGCTTTAAGTGTTTCTCTGCGATGGTTATGAGGTGTTTACAGAAAAACCTCGCCAACTGGGATTTGTTTTTGTTTTGTTTTTTTCCAGGAATTAGTTTGTACCCAAAGCAGTAGCAGCAGATAAATGACCCGGGCTAAACGCTGGACCAGACCCAAGTTTGGTTTGGCATCTGGAGCCTGCTCAGTTTAATGTTATAACGTTAATCTGTAATCACCGTGTCTGCGCGGTAGAGCCAGGCCCCCGAGCCTCTGTCATCGAACAAAACTGGATGTGTGATTTATTACCGAAGAAAAAATATAAACGATAATATTGAGACTAAATCACGCAACGGACGCAGTTATTTTAAAGGTGCATTGTTTAACTTTCTGATTGTAATGAGGATTGTATAATATGAGAAAACTGGAGTGCTGGCTAGCAATCACTACAGGGTGTCGGGTCAGGACAGCAATTATAGACGTTCTGGTGAGTTAAAATGAGGGAGTCCACATCCAGGTAATGTTGAACGTTTCTTTAATGTCTGCGTGCTGAAACACGTGTGTGTGTGTGGTTCTCTACAGGAGAAAGAACAAACAAATACAAACAATATATCAGTAATAAATCAAAATGGTGGTTGATTGTGATTATTTACACAATACTGTAAACTACAAAGTGGCCGATAGGGGGCCAATATGTTCGGTGCAGTTTAGATATAAACAGATCCAAATCAAATTACCCAGGTTTAATACAAAGGAAACTGCATATATATGTATAACAGATGGTTACTGGGGTTTGTGAAGTAAAGGAAAAAACGGTATTCTAACGTACACACAATGCGCAATTACACAGACACGAGGCTAGCTAGCAATACAAAACGAAAGTCACGCACAAAGATTTCTAAACTGCACAAAACACAGTCAAACAGCTACAAACTTTGAACATAATACCACTCATACTCACACCAGAATACTCACGTCTAAAGGACGCACACTATCATTCAGATATTAAAGTGTCCGAAACACAGCCGATGCACTGAGCGTCACGCCGCTATACTGACTCAAGAGTTCGTGACTCACTCGGTGTGCAGGCGCACCCCTCTTGTGGTGAGAAAGAGTATAACAACAAACAACAACTAATATATAACAAGACTAAATGTCTTTTATACACTGATGCTTTTCTCCATGTAGATGTTATTGTTTTGTCTGGAATGTTTCACAGTGTGGCATTAAACCTTTCTATCTTCACGGAGGCCAAACCAGATCAAGCTACAGGTCAGATCTGTGGAGAGGCGACCCCCGACAGAGTCCTGCACGGGTCCGTTTTCGGAGACAAGCACCCGCCCGTAAACCCGTGATTCTATCAAAGTTAAACCTGCACCGGCCCAAACCCGTTAACGTTCCACCCGTTACCCGCCCGTGCCCGAGAAAAATCACACACAAATTTAAAACATTCTAACTGAAGCATCCGTCAGAATACGAACGGGAATGTTACGACTTACAATCACGAAATGAAATGAAACGGTTTCACTTTCCTCAGTGCGAAAACGAATTCACAGACGAGACTCGACTGTTTTCACTTCACAGGATTTATTTACTGAGCAGAAGAAATACTGATTAGGAGACTGGACTTTTGTGCCACAAACGCCACGGGCTGAACCAGGACTGAACCAGGACTGAACCAGGACTGAACCAGGACTGAACCAGGACTGAACCACTGAACCAGGACTGAACCAGGACTGAACCAGGACTGAACCAGGACTGAACCAGGACTGAACCAGAACTGAACCAGGACTGAACCAGGACTGAACCAGGACTGAACCAGGACTGAACCAGGACTGAACCAGGACTGAACCAGGACTGAACCAGGACTGAACCAGGACTGAACCAGGACTGAACCAGGACTGAACCAGGACTGAACCAGGACTGAACCAGAACTGAACCAGAACTGAACCAGGACTGAACCAGGACTGAACCAGGACTAAACCAGGACTGATTCCATGACAGAACCACGAGGACTAAACTAGGACTAAAACAGGACTAAACCAGAACTGAACCAGGACTCACTGTCGGGTCGGACTCGGAGGTGCGTGCGTAGACCGTTGGGCAGGTGAAAGGACGGAGCAGAACTCCGCGCACACAGAGGGAAGTGCAGCCGTCGTCCGATCGCGTTTTCTCTCTCGTTTGGGGTTCTCTCTCTCTCTCTTAAGTCCAAGATTAGTCCTGGTTTAGTCCTGATTTAGTCCTGACCCCGCCCATGTGTAATCACTGTCCAGAATGTTAAAACTCGCCCGTTTCAGCAACTATTTGCCCGTACCCGCCCAGTGCAGGACTCTGGACCCTGCGCACAGACAGAATGCCTGTTTTTCTTTGCGTTTTTGAGCTATAAAACCACCTGTAACTGAATACATGTAACGTAAAGCTGTTTAATGTCACACTGTGGAACATTCCAGGCAGAGCAATGACATCTCTGTAGAAATAAGCGGAACTCAGAAGAACTCAGAGGAGACCAAACAAGAATTCCTAGATAGAATCCAAGAAGGCTGCGCCTAGTGTCACTTGTTTAGTATGAACTGTTTCACTGTGTTTGGAGCTGATAATTTCAGTCACTTGTATCACTGTGATACTTTACTGCGTCTGTATCACTGTGATACTTTACTGCGTCTGTATCACTGTGATACTTTACTGCGTCTGTATCACTGTGATACTTTACTGCGTCTGTATCACTGTGATACTTTACTGCGTCTGTATCACTGTGATACTTTACTGCGTCTGTATCACTGTGATACTTTACTGCGTCTGTATCACTGCCTGTGGGTATATGTTGTTTTTGTTTACATCCAGCAGTGGCTGCTAGACAAAAAGTCAGTGGGAGTCGCTCGTTTGTGTTTGTGTCGTAGCGTTTGTCTGTCATGAGAAAACTCGTCTTATTTTGAAGTAGGTTTTCATTTAATTGTTTTGACTTCATCATTTTACTCTAAGTCACTGAATGTCGAGGATCAAAAACGTTACTTTGAAAAGTTAAAATTCACCAATAACTGTTGACGATGTTGATGTTGTACTGTTGCATGATGATGGTTGATGTACACAGATACAAGCGCTCAAAATGAGTTTCCTCTGCAGGGTGTCTGGCCGCTCCCTTAGAGACAGGGTGAGGAGCTCAGTCACACGGGAGGAGCTCGGAGTAGAGCTTCTGCTCCTCCACGTCGAGAGGAGCAGCTGAGGCTCGGGCATCTGTTCTGGATGCCTCCTGGACGTCTCCCTCGGGAGGTGTTCATGTCCCACCGGGAGGAGGCCCCGGGGAAGACCCAGGACACGCTGGAGGGACTATGTCTCTCGGCTGGCCTGGGAACACCTCGGGGTCCCCTGGAGGAGCTGGAGGAAGTGTCTGGGGTGAGGGAAGTCTGGGAGTTCCTGCTTAGACTGCTGCCCCCATGACCTGGCCTCGGATAAGCAGAAGAAAATGGATGGATGGATGATGTACGTTGATAACTGTTGATGTTGACTTGTTGTCTACCAAAATGGCTGATGTGACGTCATCGTGTTTTCTCCTATGGGAGTCGGTGTCGCCCTTGTTTTTAGTCCATTTCCTGCTAAGCGTGCCAAAATGATCGACTATCACACGACACCAACGCTTTCATTTCACTAATGAACTGAATTATACTGTTTATACTGAATTCTTCCTGGAGGTTGTGTAGTTGAATCACAGAATTATTCTGAAGCGTCTGGTTCTCGGCCAATACTAAAACAACAACAGCTTTCCAGTTTAGCGATCACATTTTTCTCCGAGTCGGACACACGAAATATAATGAAACGGTTGTGTGGACGTGATCCAAGTTGGAGACAGATGGATAAACGAACACAACATATGTCCATGGCAGAATGTTCAACAGTTACCATGGTGACACAATGCACACATTAGCAAACAGAGCCAAAAAAAGTGTTTGAATAGTCTAAAAACTCAAGAAAAAAAAAAAAAAAAAAACACAAATTGGATTCAAGCAGCGCATTTTCAGGAGCCTGTGATCAGTCCGAGTGTCCATGGTCCTGTTTAGAAGTTTGATTTTCAACAAAAATGTGAGAGTGACTCAGTGAAAAGCAGATTATCTCATTTGTTGTAGTTCCACCTAAATCATTTCTTTTATGGTTTGATTGTGATAAAAACAAAGCTCAGAATTCTCAGAAGTCTGACTTGAGCTGCCAAGTGTCAATAAAGGAAAATGAATCACTAGTTTAGTTTTCGTTAGATACAAACTCTTCTGATGTAATCGCCCAGTCCATCTCAACATTACCATGAAATCTCCAAAAGTAAATTCACAAATGTTGAACAGATCATTTCTTAGTGTCTAGACCACAGGTGTCAAACATAAGGCCCGGGGGCCAGATCCGGCCCTCCAAGACCTTGAATCTGGCCCTCAGCTGATTTTCTACTATAATATTTTAATTATATTTTCTATTTAAATATTGGTAATTTTCTGTGGTGTTTATCACAGCAGCGTCTCCAGCGTCTCTGTACGTGGCCCCTCCCACCAGAGCAGCACAAATGAAGACTTGTATCTTTCCAAACGCTCTTAAAGGTCGATCGTTTTGACTGTTGACCGTGACACCCTCATCAACAAAATGTCCAACATGAGAAAAGTGGACGCTGAGTGAAAAATTGACTTGTTCCTATTTGCAAACAAGTTCATGTTAAAACATTGTGTTGAAATGGCATTTTTCTTAAAGTTTCAGGTTGTTCATAATATTATAATATTTTGTAAAAGAAAGAGTTCATCAGTTAAAAAAGATTTCTGTAATAGATTTGTGTTTCTCTGCACAAATATTTGAACTTATTGTTATTTTTGGGGTTTATATGACATGAGTTTTCTGATCCGGCTCCTTTGGGATCAAAGTCGGTTGGATACGACCCCCGGACCAAAATGAGTTTGACACTCCTGGTCTAGACCCAAGAACTCACTGTACGACAACAAAAATCTGCTTTTAACTACATTCATTTTAGCTGACCCCATCTGTACTAAATATTTTGACGTGTAGAATCTTATGTCATCTAAAACTTACCAATAGCTTTTAAAACCCTGGAAATTCTTAAACAATTTAATTTAGAAATTCTTATTTGTAAACTTGGATTTTGGTCATGTGACCTTTGGCTGCCGTCCCTCCCACAGCGTTACCTGTTGTTTGTTATTCTTTGTATAATTTGTATTTATTTATAAAAAAAAAAAAAAAAAGCCATGATACCTTGGTGTTTTATTGTGCTTTTCCTGTGTACTGTGTTATCTTTATATCTGTTTTTCTTGACTTTTATGGGTTTGAGTTTATTTGACTTGACTGGTTTTAGTGTTTTATGACTGATGAGATTAAACTGTCACACTCTGTTTTTTTTTTTTTGTTTTTTTTAATTAATACCTTTTGTTGCATTTAATGTTATCTTTATATGGAAACTAGAAATTAATTGGATTTGGATTTGAAGCACTTCGTTCAGCTGAAGTAATTTGTTGTAGTTGTAAATGGGTTCGGTCAAGTGGTAACGGAGGGAAACAGGGGCAGATTTTTGACATTCAAATGTCTCTTATTCAGAAACTAGAGGAACTATTGAAATAAGTAAAGTATCAGAATGTAGGAAAGAGTTACACTCCAACAGGGTCAAGTTAAACCTGTGAGATTCTTTCAAGTTGTTCACAAAAATTTTAAAACTCATGTTGGTAAACGGAGGGAATGAAATATGCAGCACTTTTTGGACAATAAATCCAAACAGTGATAACTCTTGGTTCTCACTTACATATCCTTAACAAACTGGTTTGAATATTTGCTTCATATAGTTTTCTACCATATGGTACAAGATTAGGTTGAAAAACCTCTTACTTTTTGACTCATGAGATTTTTTTATTAAGAAAGTTCATGGTAACGGAGGGAAAAGTAACGGAGGAAAATTGTACAAACAAGTAGAAGGTGCAGGATTTTACATCATTTGTCGCTTTTTTCTTCTGAATACTTTAATATTACTTCAAAATGAAAGGAAACTATTTCTATAAAATATGTCAGTCCTTCCAAGCAAATTTTTATCATTTTAAATACTTTTTTTGAAAAATCATGAACCTTCATCAACAGTTCAAAGATGGAATAACACAAGATATGATGAAATACATCCATTTATTTACATGATTTTCAGGTCTTTGAAATTTGGGAAATAATTTTTGTTCCATGTTTCATACATGGTCTGTTTAAAACATATGGAACTTTAGAACCAAAAATGGTACGGAAAAAAAGGTCAACAGTTTCATAAACTAGAGTACATATGTATCTGTTCAATACATTTTTATATCAGATGAATTAACTTGAATTTTTGGTCTTGTTGTTTACTTCTGCTTCTGCTTCCAAATTCGCGTTATCGACCTTACAGTTACATTTTTGTATTAACCCTCTCTACACGATCCTTGTGTTTTCATTTTGATATTTTGTCCCTAAATGAAGATATGAACAGACCAACCTGGTGCCTGTAACAATAACAGTAAAGAAATATCATGATTTTGGAAATCGATGGATCGTGAAAATGGATGGATATAACATGCAGTGTTGGGAAGTTTCTTTTTAAAATGTATTTCCCTACAGATTACAGATTACACACACCAAAATGTAGTTTGTAACATAATCCATTAAATTACTTCAGGTGAGTAATGTAATCTGAATACTTTGGATTATTTGATTTGCTGTAGAGAAACAAAGACGAGGAAATCGTAACATAAGAAGTTTTGTCTGATAAAAGAAAATAAAAAAGCCCAGATTTTACTTAATCATATTAAAAATATTATTGATAGAAGAAGAGGAAACACGTCCACACAACATGGTTTAGTCCTGTTAAATCCTGGTTTAGACCTGGTTTAGTCCTGGTTTAGTCCTGGTTTAGTCCTGGTTTAGACCTGGTTTAGTCCTGGTTTAGACCTGGTTTAGACCTGGTTTAGACCTGGTTTAGTCCTGGTTTAGACCTGGTTTAGTCCTGGTTTAGACCTGGTTTAGTCCTGGTTTAGACCTGGTTTAGACCTGGTTTAGTCCTGGTTTAGACCTGGTTTAGTCCTGGTTTAGACCTGGTTTAGCCCAAAATGTGAAAACAGGAAAATACCTCTGTGTAATCCATTTATTTCAACAAAGTAACTGTAATCCAATTACCACTCACTGAAACAGTAACTGTAACTGAATACAGTTACTCATAATTTGTACTCTGATTACATAACTCTGGTACATGTAATCTGTTACTCCCCAACACTGATAACATGTGTATATATATATATATATATATATATATATATATATATATATATATATATATATATATATATATATATATATAACAAAATATGATAATTTTGTTAATATCTTGTTTATATTCATCCATTTTCTTTTCGCAGTCAGAGCTTCAAATCTCCTGTTTATATTTTAGTTATTTTTAGTGGTAAATATCTGCACGTAAATGACATTTTTAGATCATTTCTCACTGTAGAGTAAAAATAATGAGACAAGGTACACTGCAAAAAAGCTTAAATCTATGAGAAAATGAATTAAAAGTGGTGAGATTATCCGTCCGTGCAGCAGGATCATTTTACTCGACAAGTTCTCTTAAAATAAACGACCTCTGGACTAGAATTAAACAGTTTCTGAGCTGGTAAGTAGAAAATAAATCTGAAAACAAGACGAATAACCTGATATAAGTTTGAAAAGTCTTTGTGTAGTGGTTTTGTTTCATTGCGTTCATTTATTCTGGATTATCTGGGGTCGCAGAGGCTCGGGGGCTGAGGGTCTGAGGAGGGAGGCCCAGATTTCCTTTTCTGTTTCTAGGATTAAACACTGATTAAAACAGAAAGAAACAAAAACCAGCGACGTTTCACTGTTTGATTTTATGACTTTGGGTTGATTAAAGGAACCGAATTAGGCCGTTTCCTGATTTCCTCTGGTCTAATGTCGTTTCCTCGTCACAAACAGACGCAGAGTTTTGTTTTGTTTCATTCGCACGTTGAACAAACCTGCAGATTTAGACTGAGTTCTTCTCTGGACTTCACTAGAATCTTTAGTTTAGCCCTGGAAATGTCAATCTCTAGGACTAAACCAGGACTAAACCAGGACTAAACCAGAATTCAACCAGAATTGAATCAGGACTGAACCAGATTTAAACCAGGATTAAACCAGGACTAAATCAGGACCAAAGTAAGACCAAACAAGGACCAAACCAGTACTGAACCAGGACTGAACCAGGTCTAAACCAGGTCTAAACCAGGTCTAAACCAGGACTAAACCAGGTCTAAACCAGGACTAAACCAGGTCTAAACCAAGAACTGAATCAGAACTAAACCAGAACTAAACTAGAGCTGAACCAGGACTAAACCAGGACTAAACCAGGAGTAAAGCAGGACTGACCCGAGAACTAATCCAGGTCCAAACCGAGGACTGAACTGAGGACTAAACCAGGACTGAATCAGAACTGAACCGAGCATTGAACCAGGTCTGAACCAGGACTAAACCAGGACCAAACCAGGACTAAACCAAGTCTAAATCAGGACTAAACCAGAACTGAACCAGGACTAAAACAGGTCTAAACCAGGACTGAAGTAGGACAGGACTAAACCAGGACTAAACCAGGTCTAAACCAGGACTAAACCAGGTCTAAACCAGGACTGAACCAGGATCTAAACCAGGTCTAAACCAGGACTGAAGTAGGACTAAACCAGGACTGAACCAGGACTAAACCAGGTCTAAACCAGGGAACAGGAACCAGGTCTATACCAGGACTAAACCAGGACTAACCAGGTCTAAACCAGGACTAAACCAGGACTTAAACCAGGACTAAACCAGGTCTAAACCAGGATTAAACCAGGACTAAACCAGGACTGAACCAGGACTAAACGAGGTCTAAACCAGGACTGAACCAAGGCCTGAACCAGGACTAAACCAGGACCAAACCAGGACTAAACCAAGTCTAAATCAGGTCTAAACCAGGACTGAAGTAGGACTAAACCAGGACTGAACCAGGACTAAACCAGGTCTAAACCAGGACTAAACCAGGTCTAAACCAGGTCTAAACCAGGACTGAACCGAGGCCTGAACCAGGACTAAACCAGGGCTAAACTAGAACTGAATCAAAAGTAAACCAAGTCTAAACCAGATCTAAACCAGGACTAAACCAGGTCTAAACCAGGACTAAACCATGTCTATACCTGGACTAAACCAGGTCTAAACCAGGATTAAACCGGGACTAAACCAGGTCTAAACCTTGGACTAGGACTTGGACTCTAGTTCCATCCCTGACAGAACCCTGAGCCCGTGGAGCAGAGTGTTTCCTCAAAGCTCATTCGGGCGTCGGCTGCTCTTCGCCTCGTGGAGTGTGGAGTCCTGCGTCGGTCCTTTCGCCCGCGGTCACCCGACGGTCTACGTGGGCGCACCTCAGGGCCCGTCCTGCTGATACCGCCGTGATTTTAGAGAATTTGCGTGAAGAAAAACGAAAACCCCACCACTTCAATCCAGGTTAAAATGTACACAGTAAAATGCAGATGCGGACAGACTAATAATAAATCTGTTTTTGAGAAAGTAACAACATTCTAACAAGACTAAAAGTTCGCAAGAGTCAATTCTGTGTAATATCCGACTTTAAATCATGAGTTTTGTGAAGGCGTCTGCTGCTCTGAGGTCGATACAGAAATAGAATTAATTGAAACAGGTAGAGCATGCAAACTCCGCGCAGAAAGTGTTCTTCATCTACCAAAACTGTCCCACTGCACTGTACCGCCTTTTGTCATTTTAACTGCTCCATTTATCACAGCTTCATCACAGACTTCAGTTCTTTTTATCATGAATAATTTATGAGGATTGACCTTGAACAAAAGTAAAACTAATTCAACTTTTTTTTTTTTTTACGCCAGGGTCAGTGAGAATTATAATATTTACTGCTGTGCTTTATTTTTATACGACCGCTCGGGTCCAGCAACGGCAGTCACGAACTATAATAAAGTCTGGAAATTGAACCGAAGTTGGCGTCGTGTTGTCTTCGGTGCCCTGTGCTCGTTGGTGCGCGGGCCCAAAAATCATTTTCTTTTAAGCGTTTACTTCAGTCTGGGCGAGCTCCTTCCACTGTGTGACGGCTGGAATGTGCACAGCCTCGAGCGTTTGGACCAATCAGAGCGAGAGATGTTAGAACGGAGCGAGTGTGGGCTCAGAGTGAGGCCAGGTTAACACTGGAAAAAAAACAAAAAAAACAATATCTACCGTATTTTCCAGACTATTAGGCACACTGGATTAGAAGGTCATTAAATGGCACTGTTGGGCAAGTGACTTTAAAACTGTAATGTGTTATTTATTTATTACTTATTACTGTCATTTCAAAGTGATTTGTTACATTACAATATTACTGTATTTAAAATGTAAAACATTACATTACTATTGTATTACTTTAAGTTATTCTCACCAAAATAACTGTGAAGATGCTGAACTTTTGCGCTGAAAATGGACTGAACCAGGACTAAACCAGGACTCACTGTCAGGACGGGCTCGGGGATGACCGCAGGAGAAAGGAGCGGCTCTGCTCCGCGCCTCACGGAGGTAAGAGCGGCTGTCGCCCGATCGCTCTTTACAGACACTCTGCTGCAGGCGCTGGCGGTTCTTATTTCAGCAACTGTTTGCGGGAACCCGACCCGGTGCAAGACTCTGCTACAGCGCGTAAATACTACCTTCCTTCAGCGTGTCCAGGAGTCCAACTTTTTGTGCGACGGTTTGCATCTTCCTCTGTCTTTTGTGACTTTGTCAATGCAGAATGTTTCGTTGACATTGTTGATTTTGTCGGGGAGAAAACTTACAAACATACAACACTTCAGAATCACACTGATACAGATCCAACATTTATTTGAAAGTTTGTCAGCTGAACACATTCTGTACTGTACAGGAGACAGGAGTCCCTCAGCCAATCAGGACGCAGCGGGAGAAACGCAGCACGTGTTCATACACTGTAAAAACAAAAAGCAAAATTGCACTAAAAAATCCGCAAAACAGCGAGACCGCGAAAGGTGAAAGCGCGATAGAGCGAGTGACGACTGTCTAAACCAGGTCTAAACCAGGTCTAAACAGCGTGGAGTTCTGCGTCAGTCCTTTTGCCCGCAGTTACCTGAAGGTCTATCCGGCCGTGTCTCCGGCGTTTCACCGCTGCTGATATCACGGTGATTTTAGCGAATTTCTATGAAGAAAAACCCACCACATCAATCCAGGTGAAAAAAGCATTGTAACGCGCGATACTCACATTTGTACCGAGTAAAATATTACAATTTTTTCCCCGTAATGCCACATTACTGCGTTACAGCAAAAAGTAATGCATTACAGTAATTAGTTACTTTTATAACACGTTACTCCCAACACTGTGAAATGGTCTATTTTCTAACTTTTTTCACAAATAAACCGTGTGGGACTTTAAATGAAACCCAACAGTGTGATGGGTGAGTGGTTTTGTTTGTTTGTTCGTTCACGGTGACTCTGGGCTTTGTTCAGTTGTGGCGTGTAGGGAGGGTGTGTCTGGATTGTCGGCGTGTTCGCAGTGACTCAGTTGTTCAGTCGTGTCTAGAAGCGGCACGTCGCGCTCGCTTTTTTCGGTTCGTTCCTCCGTTCCGTTCCTCGTCGGCGTGGAGTGATGAGTTTGTCTGTGGGTGTGTTTCGCCGTGCGGTCGCTGTCTGCTCCGTGTGTGTTTGTAGTTTCCTGAAGTCGTGTTGGGACACCTGAGTGGATTCATGGATCATTTTTTGATGGGGTTAGAGGCTTAAGAGTGCGACTAATAGCCTGGAAAATACGGTAGTTAAGTTAAAATGACTTAAATTAAAAACATTTTACTTTCTTTGAGTAGATTCAATTTGACAAGTAAAATTATTCACCAATTGAATAAGTGTGTTTTTCTTAATTCAAGCAACATTTGATTTGGTTCTTATTTTAAATGCAAAGAGTTGTTGTTTAAGTGTAGCAAAATCCGTCCATCCTTCCATTTTCTTCCGTTTATCTGGGGGCAGCAGTCTGAGCAGGGACTCCCAGACTTCCTTCACCCCAGACACTTCCTCCAGCTCCTCCGGGGGGGAACCCTGAGGCGTTCCCAGGTCAGCCCACAGATATAGTTCCTCCAGTGTGTCCTGGGTCTTCCCTGGGACCTGCTTTTGGTGGCACATGAGCAGAAGAAGCGCTTTGAGGATTTAAAAATTGTAAAATGTTTATGTTGTGAAAGTAGAAAAGAATCCTACAAAATCAGGTGTTTGTGAAAGTTGTGGATGTCCTGTCTCCTGAACTCGGGCAGTTTGAATTCCCAAAAAATGCATTGTGCTGCAGGACGTGGAGCGAGTCTGGAGTCGGGACAGAGGGGGAAACGCCTTATCCGTTTTTTTTTATGATAAATCTATGGTTCTGTGAGCATCGCCATAGCAACAGGTAAACAAAAGATCTGCTGTTCGGAGGGAGTAGCTTCAGCCGAAACAGAAATAACTCTCGCTTTGAACATCCACAGACGTATGAAAGGTCATCAGATTTCAAAGTGAACTGTGGGGCCGCGGTACGAGTCTGCTTTTCTCCACGGAGATGTTATTGCTTTGTCTGGAATGTTTCACAGTACGGCTTTAAATCTTTATATCTTCATCTGTTTTTCTAGGTATTTTTCAGCTCTGAAACCACTTGTGATTGAATAAATGTAAAGTAGAAGCTGTTTAAAGTCACACTGTGGAACATTCCGGGCAGAGCAATGACACATCCATCCAAAAAAAAGTTACATAGTGCAACTTTAACAAGCTTTAATGCAGCATTTTCAAAACAATAAAAGGAAACATGATGCTTTAAATATGTCATGTGTTGGCAGTGGAGCTCCACAGCGCCCCCTACTGGTTCACTCTGGTTCCAGACGTACATTTTCCGTTCATTTTGCCCAAAAATGTCCAAAAATTCAAATATTAAGAGTTCAAAGGTGGAGGATAACCAGATCACTACTAACTAATGTCCATAACAGAGTCCTGCACCAGAGTACGGGGCAAATACTTGCTGAAACGGGCGGGTTTTAATGTTCTGGAATTTTACGGTGGGTAGTGATTACACACGGGCAGGTCAGGACTAAACCAGGACTAAAACAGGACTAAAACCAGGACTAAAACAGGACTAATCCAGGACAAACCAGGACTAAACCAGGACTAAAGCAGGACTAATCTTGGACTAGAGAGAGAGAACCCCGAGTCCGAGGAGCAGGGTGTCGGCAAAGTGCGATCGAGTTCGTCCCGACAGTGAGCCCTGGTTCAGACCTGGTTTAGTCCTGGTTCAGTCCTGGTTTAGTCCCAGTTTAGTCCTGGTTTAGTCCTGGTTTAGTCCCAGTTTAGTCCTGGTTTAGTCCTGGTTTAGTAGTCCAAGTCCTGGTTTGGTTTAGTCCTGGTTTAGTCCCAGTTTAGTCGCGGTTTAGTCCTGGTTCAATCCTGTTTAGTCCTGGTTTAGTCCTGGTTTAGTCCCAGTTTAGTCGGTTTAGTCCTGGTTTAGTCCTTTAGTTTTAAGTCCTGGTTCAGTCCCTGGTTCAGTCCTGGTTCAGTCCTGGTTTAGTCCCTGGTTAGTCCTGTTTAGTCCCTGTTTAGTCCTGGTTCAGTCCTTACTCTGGATTAGTCAGTCCGGTTTAGTCCTTTAGTTAGTCCTGGATTAGTCCTGGAGTCCAGTCAGTCCTGGTTTAGTCCTGGATTAGTCCTGGTTTAGTTTAGTCCTGGTTTAGTCCTGTTTAGTCCTGGTTAGTCCTGGTTTAGTCCTGTTTAGTTTAGTCCTAGTTTAGTCCTGGTTAGTCCTGTTTAGTTTAGTCCTGGGAGTCCTTTAGTCCTAGTCCTTTAGTCCTGGATTAGTCCTGGTTTAGTCCTGGGTTTAGTCCTGGATTAGTCTAGTCTGGTTTAGTCCTGGATTAGTCCTGGTTTAGTCCTGGATTAGTCCTGGAGTCCTGGATTAGTCCTGGAGTCTGGTTAGTCCTGGTTTAGTCTAGTCTGGTTTAGTCCTGGATTAGTCTGGACTGGTTTAGTCCTGGTTTAGTCCTGGTTAGTCCTGGTAGTCCTGGGTCCTTTAGTCCTGGATTAGTCCTGGTTTAGTTTAGTCCTGGATTAGTCCTGGATTAGTCCTGATTAGTCCTGGTTTAGTCTGTCTGGATTAGTCCTGGTTTAGTCCTGGTTTAGTCCTGGTTTAGTCCTGGTTAGTCCTGGTTTAGTCCTGGTTTAGTCCTGGTTTAGTCCTGGATTAGTCCTGTATTAGTCCTGGATTAGTCCTGGTTTAGTCCTGGTTTAGTCCTGGTTTAGTCCTGGATTAGTCCTGGTTTAGTCCTGGTTAGTCTGGTTTAGTCCTGGATTAGTCCTGGAGTCCTGGTTTAGTCCTGTTTAGTCCTGGATTAGTCCTGGATTAGTCCTGGTTTAGTCCTGTTTAGTCCTGGATTAGTCCTGGTTTAGTCCTGGATTAGTCCTGGTTTAGTCCTGGTTAGTCCTGGATTAGTCCTGGTTTAGTCCTGGTTTAGTCCTGGATTAGTCCTTTAGTCTGGATTAGTCCTGGATTTAGTCCTGGTCTGGATTAGTCTGGTTAGTCCTTTAGTCCTGTTAGTTTAGTCCTGGATTAGTCCTGGTTAGTCCTGGATTAGTCCTGGTTTAGTCCTGGATTAGTCCTGGATTAGTCCTGGATTAGTCCTGGTTTAGTCCTGGTTAGTCCTGGATTAGTCCTGGTTTAGTCCTGGTTAGTCCTGGTTAGTCCTGGTTTAGTCCTGGTTTAGTCCTGGTTTAGTCCTGGATTAGTCCTGGATTAGTCCTGGTTTAGTCCTGGTTTAGTCCTGGATTAGTCCTGGTTTAGTCCTGGATTAGTCCTGGTTTAGTCCTGGTTTAGTCCTGGATTAGTCCTGGTTTAGTCCTGGATTAGTCCTGGTTTAGTCCTGGATTAGTCCTGGTTTAGTCCTGGTTTAGTCCTGGTTTAGTCCTGGTTTAGTCCTGGTTTTCTATCGACACAGACATTTACATCAACAGTCTGGAGTAATAATAGATTTGCTTTGGGTGATTCAGGACTGTCCCTTTAAAACACAAGGACTAATCCAGGACTAAACCAGGACTAATCAGGACTAAACCAGGACTAACCAGGACTAAAACCAGGACTAACTAAACCAGGACTAATCCAGGACTAAACCAGGACTAAACCAGGACTAAACCAGGACTAAACCAGGACTAAACCAGTTTTAATAACTAAGCATTTAAGATTGTCGTTATTAGTTACCAGGTGCTGATTAACCCTGATCTTTCGATCTTTGAAGAGGACATACTGTGCTTGTTTCTGCTCTGTAGTTATAATCCACGACACTTGTGGATTTTTAGGTTATAATTTGGACATTTTAAATCACAATATTCATGTAAAAAGAAACAAGCGTTAGAAAACTGTGGTGTCCAACGGAGAGCTGCATGTCACACCAAAATGACTCCGCGGCGCTGGGGAACCGTACGCGTATCAACAATTTAAAAAACAAAATTGGAGAATGATGTAGGGAGCAGTGGGAGTGAACTGGTGGAGGCGATTAAAGATTACTCATGCATGAATCACTCCCAGTGCAACTCCAGAGGGGAACCAGTGAGGGGGAACAACTACAACATGGTTAAAACCTCTAAAAAGAAAAATCAATTTTGCAGGATAGGTCTGTTTTATCTTAGTCTTTTTCAGAAAGTTTAAGGGAAAAATTTATGGGAAATTTACCATTTTTTGATCTGATTTTCTGATGTTCTAATGTTGAGTTGTGTTTTGTTTCATTCACACACGTTTAACTCACAAACTCTGCAGATATTGGCTGAGTTTTTCTCTGAAACCAAACAGAAACACTCTTTTCCACCTTGTGATGTCATGTGGTTATTTAGAAAGTGCTCCACTGTGTTTTTAGACTCCATATATCTTCACTAGAATCATTTGGATCATTTCAGCTCTGGAACTGCAAATCTCTACTGAACAAAAGGTAAAATGTAGCTGCTACTGGGCCTGGTCAAGCAGAAGTAAACAACAAGGCCAAAAATTCAAGTTAATTCATCTGATATAAAAATGTATTGAACAGATACATATGTACTCTAGTTTATGAAACTGTTGACCTTTTTTCTGAACCATTTTTGGTTCTAAAGTTCCATATGTTTTAAACAGACCATGTATGAAACATGGAACAAAAATTATTTCCCAAATTTCAAAGACCCAAAAATCATGTAAATAAATGGATGTATTTCATCATATCTTGTGTTATTCCATCTTTGAACTGTTGATGAAGGTTCATGATTTTTTTTTTTATGTATTTAAAATGATAAAAATTTGCTTGGAAGGACTGACATATTTTATAGAAATAGTTTCCTTTCATTTTGAAGTAATATTAAAGTATTCGGGAAGAAAAAAGCGACAAATGATGTAAAATCCTGCACCTTCTACTTGCACAATTTTCCCTCCGTTACTTTTCCCTCCGTTACCATGAACCTTTCTTAATAAAAAATCTCATGAGTCAAAAAGTAAGAGGTTTTTCAACCTAATCTTGTACCATATGGTAGAAAACTATATGAAGCAAATATTCAAACCAGTTTGTTAAGGATATGTAAGTGAGAACCAAGAGTTATCACTGTTTGGATTTATTGCCCAAAAAGTGCTGCATATTTCATTCCCTCCGTTACCGACATGATGATTTTTTAAATTTTTTGTCAACAACTTGAAAGAATATCACAGGTTTAACTTGACCCTGTTGGAGTGTAACTCTTTCCTACATTCTGATACTTTACTTATTTCAATAGTTCCTCTAGTTTCTGAATAAGAGACATTTGAATGTCAAAAATCTGCCCCTGTTTCCCTCTGTTGTTTGCTGTTTACTTCTGCTTGACCGGACCCCATCATTTTTGTCAGTATCATGTCTGTTGTAGTTTCAGTTTTTGGATTTGTGGATTTATGAATTATTTTATTATTATTATTTTTTTAGTCTTTTTTGTTTGGTATTAAAGAACTTTAAAGCAGTCCTGCATTTTGAGTCCTCCCTTTGTTTCCACGTGACAGCTGAACTATACAAAAATAGAATTAATTGAAACTGAAATCATTTTGACGTTCATTGTACCTCCATAAGGCCTTTTTGTCATTTTAACCAGTTCATTTATCACAGTTTGATCACAAAGTTCTTTAAAAAAACAATAAGCTGGGAGATGTATTACCTCGATATGTTCCATGTCGGCTACAGCAGCGTGTCAACAAGGTAAAAACAAGTCCTAACTCCTAACCCAGTGTGTGAATGTTAAAAGAAGACGCAGTTAAAGACGGACTATTCTGCTAAATCAACTTTTTGGAACTTTCTATCATGTTGCACTGCTGTTTCCTCATCAAAAACATCTCTGGCTTTCTGAATCATTTGTGCATCTTGCGATCTCTCTATTCAAGCCCTCCTTAGGGTTAGGTGTACGAGACCACGCCTCTTGTCTAAGGCTCCGCCCACAAGCCTGCTACTAGAGTGTCCAAAACTGAAACTAATTAACCTTTTTAATACACTGCTTTAGGAGAATATAGCATTTTCAAAACAATAAAAGGTAACATGATGATCTAAATATGTTATCTTTTCGTTAATTCATGCTACTAAACTGTGTATATGGTGTTTTTAAAGTATTATCTACTGTTTCTAGTCATTTTGTGTAATTTTAGTGAATACTAGGTAACTTAACTTTGCAGCTTTCTGACCAAAAACATGTAAATCTAAGTCTGTGCTGCTTTAAGTGCACTTTCTAGTAGTTGGTGACATTACACAGAACTGCCCTGGTTACATCCATGTGTTTCAGATACAAACACTTGGCTGCAGGGGCGGAGTTTGAAGTGTAGACACCTGTGAGACCAATCGCCACTGTCTCCCCCTTATCCCCTTTAGTCCTCCAGACCCCGCCCCTCGCCCCCTCCTCCCCTTACTCCCCCTTTTAGTCCTCCAGACCCCCCCTGCCCTCCTCACTCTCCCCTCCTTTAGTCCTCCAGACCCCGCCCCCTCCCCATCCTCCCTCCCTCACTCCCCCCTTTAGTCCTCCAAACCCCTCCCCTCATCTGCCCTCACTCCCCCTTTAGTCCTCCAGACCCCCCAGCCCCTGCCCTCATCCCCAGTCCCTCACTCTTCACTCCCCTTTAGCCCTCCAAACCCTCCGTCTCTTGTCCTCTCTCACTCTCCCCTTTAGTCCTCCAGCCCCAGTCGCTCTTACTTTCTCACTCTCCCCTTTAGTCCTCCAGACCCCGCCTTTGGTCCTCCCTCACTCTCCCCTACTAAAAATTAAAAATCCCGTTTGTTAATGGAGAGGAGCAGAAGACAAACAGACTGAGCTGCACTTTCTTGTTCTTGTGGTTTTACAGCAACATCACGTCTTGGTCTCTTTGCAGTGGAAGGTGTTTCTTGGTGAACAGTTGGTGCCTTTTGCTTTGGCGTTGACTTTTTAAATTCGTAACCGAGGTTGAGTGAGGGATCGGGATTTTGTTTTGTTGTCGCTCCACATACAAAACTCGGGATGATTTAGTCAGTCAAATGTTTCTTTTTTGATTCTTCCTGTGGATCAATCCTGCCCATCACCTTCACCTTTCACTATTTTTCAATTCCGTTGGGAAGAGAAACAGTTTGAACAGAGGTTTTTGCAGTCACACACATCTGATTCACCTTTGTATATCATTTATGGAGTTCAACAAGGTAAACACACTTTAATTGTCTTTCCCAAAATGAACATCTTTTGCTTGCTGTTTTCCGCTGTTAGGATCCAACAACCACACAATTACAATGTCCGAATCCCAGAACTAAAATATGACAATATTAGAACCAGAAACAAAAGTGATATGGTTCAAAAGACTTGAAAAGATCGACTTGGCGGTTTGATGCTCACTTTTTTGGAGGATCCTTCCCAGTATGTATTGCGCGATGACCGGAAGTTCGAAATTCGGGATGCATGTATAGATGTTTAGTCTCACTTCAATGTTTTTTTGTTTTTTTTTTAGATTAATATTCTGTTTTGTTTGTCTCTCAGACGGCTCAGACGGTGCTGCTGGTGGTCACGGCCTTCACTCTGTGCTGGATGCCCCACCACATCATCGCCATGTGGGTGGAGTTCGGGCGCTTCCCCCTGAACGACGCCTCCTTCGCCTTCAGGATCGTCGCCCACTGCCTGTCGTACGGAAACTCGTGCGTGAACCCCATCCTCTACGCGTTCCTCTCCGAGAACTTCCGGAAGGCCTGCCGGGAAGTCTTCAACTGCTGCTCCCTGTACGGACCGCCGCCCAAAGGGAAGAGCGTGCAGAGATTCAGGATGGACAACTTCTCCACCACCTACTCCACCACCAATATATGACAATAGAGCTGTTAAAGATACGGACGAAAAGAAAAAGAACGGACTTTAGAGTGAAACGAAAGACTCTGGCTGTGATTGAAAACTCACCAGGAGAGTTCAGATGAAATCACAGTGTTCTACGTTTGTTTCTGGAGAGACGTTCTTAATTAAGGACATTGTAATATTACGTGTCACTTTAAAACGAAATAAAAACTTAAAAGTGCTTTGGGTCACTTTTCCTGGTGGAGGCTCCGTTAAACGCTTTTCTCTGTGGAGATGTCATTGCTTTGTCTGGAATGTTTCGCAGTATGGCTTTAAACCTTTCTATCTTCATGGAGACCAAACCAGACCAAGTTACAGGTCAGATCTGTGGAGAGGCGACCCCGCTCACAGTCAGAACGCCTGTTTTTGTAGGTATTTTTAAGCTCTAAAACTACGTGTACTTTAGAAGCAACTTGTTCCACCAAAATAAACTTTTGTCCTTCTTAACAGAAAGTTACTCTTACTGAAAAATGTAAAAGTGGGAAAGATACAAACCCGAGGCACTCTGACCGAATATATTAAAAGTTCTTTAATTCATGAAGGGACGCCAACGTGTTTCGACGAGCAAGATGGTCTTCGTCAGGCAACATGCCCTTTTCAGTAAGAGTAACTTTCTGTTAAGATTACAAGTTTAACCTTTGTAGATCACCTGTTCTGCTATTTTTAACTATTTTATGACCCAGTGTGGCTCTCTACCTCTTTTCTTCATCTAAACTTTTGTTCAGTTGACAAATTGAATTTCTTCTTTTGTCAAATGTGGGGTAGCTGGCCTGACGTGGTCGAGTAGGAGGCAGACTAAAAACAAAAACAAAAAGTGTCTTTGTCCAAACTAAAATGTGTTTAAAACAGACTTCTGGTGTAGCTTAAAATAAAGTACAAAAAAACAGAAAATAAGTAACTCAATTTAAGTGTGAAGAATCTCTCAGTCGTCCAGGTAGAATCCACGGCGAGGAAAACAAAAGTTCTCTGGACAAAAGTTAGTTTGGTTGAAGATGTTTCGCAGCTCATCCAAGTTGTTTCTTCTGTTCAGAACTGAAGAAGCAGCTTTGATGAGCTGCGAAACGTCTTCAACCAAACTAACTTTTGTCCAGTCGACAAACTGAATTTTCTCCTCGCCATAACTCAAATTAAATCAAAGCGCCAACAACATGCACCCATCTATACAGAAGTCTCCCCTAATTGGCAAAACCTGCTCTCCTTCTTTATACCCCCCAGCAGGAAGTACCTCCTCCAGGTGAATATCAGTTCCTTTACCGGTAACTTTTCAAAGTAAAGCTGGATTTTTGCTTATTTGGGCTTAAGTCCTAGTCAGGCTGGCGTCACCTAGTGCCTTTGCTCAATTTCATTTCTTTCCAGCGACTAGGATCAGGAATCAGAATACACTAGACGGTTTACAAGAACCTCGGAAGTTGTAGACCACACACGGACCAATCAGAGAAGAGCTGTGAAGTCATGACGTTAAACTGTGTTGCGTCTGTCTGGGTCCCTTTTGTGGAACAGCACAACAGTAAACAAAGCGGTCGAGATTAGGCCTGGGTATCGTTCAGAAGTTGCTGATACGATACAAACCTCGATACATAGGCCACGATACGATACATATCTCGACACAGTGCACTTTAATTTCCCTACTATTTGATACGGTTCTATAAAAATTAAATAAATAAAAAGGCTAAATCATGAGTGTGATTCTAAAAGTCTTTGTTAAACCGCTTCTTGTGCAAAGTTCATATGAAACACAAACATTTTAATCATCAAAACAGTGAAAATGTGAAAAGTGTCGCATAAACGAGTTTCCTTCCTCTAAACAAGAGACAAAACTGTAGCTGTAACAAAATGATTTAGTAAAATATACCAAAAAATACTCTTGACGATATACAAATATATATCAGCCCACGATATCGATGCTGTATCATCACATTAAACGATATGATATTTCGATATTTTTGCACACCTCTAGTCGAGATGGATTTAGATAAAGACAGACATTCTGTGTTGGCGACGATTCCCGAGATCGAGGATTTAAAGCTGGAACAAAGAGAATGTTTGGTGAATTTTATCAAGGGGAAAGACGTTATTGTTCTTCTTCCTACGGGATTTGGCGCATTACAAACATCACGACCAAACAGCAGCGATTTGTTTATAAAAAAAAGTACCCGCCTACTGTCGAGCGAACGAATCCTAATGCTGCGAGGTCAGACGGTTTCCACGAAGTGAAACCGGCTGATGAATCGGGCTACTTACGTCTTAAATGAAAATATTTAATATAAACTAAACAGTGCTGCAACTTTAAACTTTAAAAACCAAATACACAAAAACAATGAAACTTGTGATTCAATTTAAGTGCTATGTAGAGTTGTTTAATGTCATACTGTGGAACATTTCAGGCAGAGCAATGACATCTCCATAGAAACAAGCAGGTGACGGAGCCCACAACCAGAAAGTTACACAATGCTCCTTTAAAAACAAAACAAAAACTTAATATTCATGACTAGTTGGACATTGTTAATATAATTAGACATGTGAAACTTTGTGGGACATTTCACATTTTTCCCACAATTTTTGTTTAGGTTTAAAATTCAGTAACTGTTACCTAGCAACCACGTTAAACACTGGGCCAAATCCACAAACTGTGTAAAGACGTGGACGACGGGAAAGCGACGTCACCACACAGCGTTCAGCTCCAGTCAAACGAAGCTCATCGAGGGCGGCGGTTATAGGAGCGAGTTTGGAGCCAGGTCCAGGTTTGGAATTCCGACCGTGCGTATCATAGCAACCAAAGAGCCAATCAGGAGCGAGGCTGAAGAAGGTTACGTAATAAAAAATGTATGATTATGTAAGAAACGTAAGAAAACGACTTTATTGAGCTGAAATGTGTTTACATGTAAATTGATCCCAGCTGTTGTATAGTTTGATGTCGTCATGTTTTTCAACTTTTCTTCACAAACTGCTTCTTGAAATTGTAATTTATATTTACAACAGGTATTATCCAACCAAAATGACTCAAATTAAGTCAAAATGAGTCTTTCAGATTCATGAAAATATGAATAATACATAAATAGAAATTACCGTCTTGACAAATTGTGAATGTGATGTTTTGATCATCTCGAGTGTTTCCTGGTCGGCAGTGTGGTCTCTGTTTAATCCTGTGTTAGTCCTGGTTCAGACATAGTTTAGTCCTGGTTTAGTCCTGTTTGAGACCTGATTGTGGTTTAGACCTGGTTTAGTCTTGGGTTAATCCTGGTTTAGACCTGGTTGTGTCGGAGTTAGTCTGGATCTTGTGCAGTTCTTAGGGTCTGTAGTGGTCTTTTTCTTCCTGGTTTAGTCCTGGGTTAGACTTGGATTAGACCTGGGTTAGACCTAGGTTTGAGACCTGATTTAGACCAGATTTAGTCCTGGTTTAGACCTGCTTTAGACCTGGATTAGACCTGGGTTAGTCCTGGTTTAGACCTGCTTTAGTCCTGGTTTAGACCTGCTTTAGACTTGGGTTAGACCTGGTTTAGTCCTGGTATAGACTTGGTTTAGACCTTGTGAAGACCTGGTTTAGACCTGGTTTGACCTGGGTTTGACCTGGGTTTGAGACCAGACTTAGACCAGGTTTAGTCCTGGTTTAGACCTGGTTTAGTCCTGTGTTAGACCTGGTTTAATCCTGGTATAGACCCGGTTTAGACCTGGGTTAGACCTGGTTTAGACCTGGTTTAGACCTGGTTTAGACCTGGGTTAGACCTGGTTTAGACCTGGTTAGACCTGGTTTAGACCTGGTTTAGACCTGGTTTAGACCTGGTTTAGACCTGGTTTAGACCTGGGTTAGACCTGGTTTAGACCTGGTTAGACCTGGTTTAGACCTGGGTTAGACCTGGTTTAGACCTGGTATAGACCTGGTTTAGACCTGGGTTTAGACCTGGTTTAGACCTGGGTTTGACCTGGTTTAGACCTGGTTTGTGTCTGTGTTTATTTCTGGAGAAGCTTCAACTTTAAAAACATTTTTTTCTGGAGACAAAAATCACATTCAACAGCAGAAAAACATTCATTAGTATTTGGTGTGACAGTTTTAAAATAGACGCTTTTATTAGACTCATTAAAGTTTCTGTTATATAATAAATGGGACCTCCTGGGTTACTGACCTTGACCTTTAGACCTTGTGACTTAATAGTACTTTTCTGGTTAGACTTACTGGTTTAGACCATGTTTGAGACCTGACTCCTGGTTAACTGGACCTGCTGGTTTAGACTGTGTTTGATTTGTGTTGACCCCTGGAAAGAACTTTAAAGCTCTGTGTTTATTTCTGGAGAAGCTTCAACTTTAAAAAACATTTTTTTCTGGAGACAAAAATCACATTCAACAGCAGAAAAACATTCATTAGTATTTGGTGTGACAGTTTTAAATAGACGCTTTTATCCGCTCCAGTGACACTCATTAAAGTTTCAATGTGTTATATAATAAATGTTTTCACCCAGTATAATTATATAAAAATAAATAATAATATAAAATTTAATGATCTAATGCTCAGGAAACTGGCTCAGCTGCAGAGATGGACTGATGCTGCCCCCTGGTGGACGACTGTAAAATAAAGCCATGTTCTATTACTCATGTTTGAGCCTGATCTACTACATTTTCATACACTTAAAGCTGCACTGTGTAACTTTTCCGATGGAGGATAACCCTCTTGTCACCATGGAGATGTTCTGTAACTTTCATCTTACTCAAAAGTTGTATTTTGATCGATTCTTGCATGTTTGAGTGATCCTGTATTCTCCTGATTTTGTGGTTTAATGACTCCGAAAATGTCTGTTTTCACCTACCCCCTATCTCCGCCCACTGCTCTGTGTTCACCTGTGATTATTCAGACAGCTCATACTCCAGCTCGTACATGAAGTGTTCAAAGACGTCACATTTTTCAACAATAAAAACAAACGTTCATGAAATCTGCGCTTTGTTTCTCTGAAGGTGAGTTTTAAACAGAAACTCTATAAATCTGCTTCTGGCTTCACTATAGCAACATTTAAAAAGAACCGACATGCAAAAAGGTTAGAATCTGATGTTGATCCACGGTGGAATGTGACAAAGTAAAAGTTCAGTATAAATCTTTAACAACATCTCTACTTTTGAAGTTTTATTAGATCCAAAATCTGCATGAAATACTTTTACTTTTTACTACTTAAGTCCATCCATCCATTTTTTCCCCGCTTTACATGGGGCTGGATGGCGGAGGCAGCAGTCTAAGCAGGGACTCCCAGACTTCCCTTTCCACTTACACGTCCTCCAGCTCTTACGTGGGGATCCCGAGGCGTTCCCAGGCCAGCCCAGAGACAGAGGCTACGTTCACACTGCAGGGCTTAATGCTCAATTCCGATTTTTTTGTGAAATCCGATGTTTTTGCGAGGTCGTTCACATTTCCAATTAAATGCGACTTGTCTGTGACTCCAGTGTGAACGGTAAACGGCCCGAAAGTGTCCCACATGTGACTGGAGACACGACGACGTCAACCCCATGCGTCAACCGCAGCGAGCGTGATCTGTGTTTACAGAAGTTGTCCAAACATGGACGCGAGCATTGAGCACCTGGAGATTTTACAGTTCCGGTTTTCCGCCTGCTTCAGCGCAGAATAGTGACGTTTGTGGCTTGTTGATAACGTGTAGGTGGATGAATGCACTTTGGCCGTTCAGACTGAAGTCACATGTCAAAAGATCAGATATGTATCAGTTTCAGGAGCACATATCCAAGTGTCCTAGGGTCACATTTGAAAAAATCAGATCTGTGTCGTTCAGACTGAAATTAAGATACAGGAACATAGAAGCCAAAAAATCGGATTTGGGTCACTTCAGGCTGCAGTCTGAACGCAGCCATAGCCCCTCCTGTGTGTCCTGGGTTTTCTCCGGGGCCTCCTCCCAGTTGGACATGCCCAGAACATCTCTCGAGAATAGAGTCCAGGAGGCATTGGGACCAGATGCACGAGCCACCTCAGCTGCTCCTCTCAACGTGGAGGAGCAGCGGCTCTACTCCGAGCTCCTCCCGTGTGACTGAGCTCCTCACCCTGTCTCTAAGGGAGCGCCCAGCCACCCTGCGGAGGAAACTCATTTCGAGCGCTTGCATCCGCAATCTCGTCGTTTCGGTCACTACCCAGAGCTCATGACCAGAGGTGAGGGGAGGAACGAAGACTGACCGGTAAATCGAGAGCTTTTCCTTTTGGCTCAGCTCCTCTTCACCACAACGGTCCGATACAGCGACCGCATCACTGCCGACGCTGCACCGATCCACCTGTCAATCTCACGCTCCGTCCTCCCCTCACTCGTGAACAAGACCCCGAGATACTTGAACTCCTCCACTTGAGGCAGAGACTCTCCACCCACCCGGAGACGACAAGATGTATTTTCATATTTTAAGAACAAAAAGTCTTGTTCCACTGGCAGATAATTTTACTCGTCAAGTGAAATTTACTCAAATCATGATCAAACTTTTTAAATTCAAGTCGTCTTAACTTGGCAAGATTTAGTTTTTTGCAGTGAAGTCTTCCAAAGCTTTTAGGCGCTTTGAGCATTTAACAAAAATTTAAAAGTTTATGTGAAAACTGAAAAGAATCCTACAAAATCCGACATTACTGAAGAGGGCAAGACACCTTTTTCCGGTCGAGAACCACGGCCTCGGACTTGCCGGAGCTGAATTTCATCCCAGACGCTTCACACTCGGCTGCAAACCGCCCCGGTGCACATTGCAGGTCCTGGTTCGATGAAGCAACAGGACAACATCATCTAGAAACAGCAGAGTTGAGATCCTGTGGTCCCCAAAACCGGACCCCCTCCGGCCCCTGACTGCGCCTAGAAATTCTGTCTATTAAAACAATGAACAGAACCGGTGACAAAGGGCAGCCCTGGCGGAGTCCAACATGCACCGGGAACAGGTCTGACTTACTGCCGGCAACGAACACAACTCCTGCTTCGGTCGTACAGGGACTATTTACTCCTTAAAGGTTGTATAGAGGATTTTCCAAGGAACGAGAAATCCAGCGACTGTTTGTCCTTTTTCAAATGTTGCGCATGCGTGAAACCACCTCCCCTCCCCCACAGCTCCAGACGTAGAAACACCTCCTCCCGCCTCCTCTTTACGCCAGAAACAGGTTTGTTTACAGCCGGTGCTGCACATGACTTGTAAACAACTAACTACAGTGTTGGTTAGGCAAGACGGAGAAGTGAGGAGCGGGGGAGGGAGTGTGCGCGGACATTTCGTGCGCGGACGAGAAGTGAGGAGCAGGGGAAGAGCGGAGCAGGGAGAGGAGGGAGAAGAGGGAGGAGGAGAGAGGAGAGGGAGGGGGTGCGCGGAGATTCCGTGCCCGGAGAAGTGAGGAGCAGGGGGAAGAGCGGATCGGGCAGCGGGGACAGGAGCAGGAAAGGGGTGCAGAGAAGGTTGCGCGGAGATTCAGTGCGAATGAACTAGTTACAACACGCAGCAGCAAGCGGACTCTTTCTTTGCCTTGAAAATTACGTTTTCAGACATAGGATATCGCTTTCGTGTCCTGAAAAACGTTTGTCTAGCTCTTGGAAATAAAGTACGTTTTCATAATAAGCAGAAGTTTCCTGTCCAGGAGTAATTTGTGGACCAGTGGTTCAGTCTTTAGACCCTGCGTCTGCTTCAGTCGCACCATCGCTGGAATGAATCTACAAGAATCACCTTAGTTTGGCTTCGCTGCTTTTCCCCTTGTCTTCTTCTTTCAGCGACCTCAAAAACGGACTTTCTTTTGCGGTGAACTGCTCCTGGATTCTTGTCGCCATTGCAACAAACTTTGTGCGAACTGCGAGGAAGATATAGGTCAAAAAAAGCCGCTAAGAACTGTTGCGTTGGTGGAGTAAACAGCGTCTGTGCGTCTTGCGTCTGTGGACTGCGTGACAGTCGTACGTAAACCACGTACCGGCGGCGCGCAGGCAAGTCAGTTACACTAGAAACGTAGGGAGTTTGATTGACAGCCTGTCAGCTCACAGATAACGAGGCAGTGTCGTTATCTATTGGCAAATGTTTAGCCCCACCACGTCCAGAGTTGATGAATTTTTATTCTCTTTTTTTTGGTCATCATAATTACAAGGCTACTGCGCCTCTATAATCTATCATTGACAATTTGAAACAAAAAAAATCCTCCATACAACCTTTAAGTATATTTTTAATGACTACAAATACAAAATTCTCACAAACGTAAAGCAAAAGAGTTTAATAATAAAAATCATTAACAGTTTGCTTACACATGGAATAAATCTACATCCCCATAAAATAAATTAAACTTCATGAGTTTTAAAGGTGCACTGGGGTCTGTCATCTTTCTGTTGCCATGGAGATATCAATGCTTGGCCTATAATGTTTCACAGTATGGCATTAAATACAGCCCATCTATCTCCGTGGAGACAAGAAACCAGGTCAGATCTGTGGAGAAGTGACAGCGCACAGTCGGCTTATGAATGCACGTTATATTTAGCAATTAAATTAAATAATTACTAATGAAACTTGGATTGATTTAATGCTGTACTGTGGAACATATCAACAGACGGCGGGCGTACCCTCCACCAGAAATTTACACAGTGCACCTTTAAGCATTTGTTCAAAGTATAAAGTTTGGTAAACAAAAGAACAGGCAGTGGAATAGCTTATTATATTACATTTTTGATCATTTAAAAAGTACATTTGAAACACACAGTGCAAAATATATAAAATAAAACACACAATAATTATAAAAATGTATGTTCAGTCATATTTACACCTTCATTTAACATTTTTTTATTTTTTTTTTTTTTTTTTGCTTTGTTCAAACTGGCCATAGACATTTCCTTCAACTAAAAATCAAACAAACAAACAAAATATTCTCATATCCGTTCACCATTACACATACATATTTATCTATAATTCACCAGTATGTGCATTTAATATAAGAGCATCATATTTATAGTAAAAAGTAAATTACAAAAAAAAAAAAAAAAGGCTTGGGGCTGCAATACACAATGTGACCACCAGATGTCACACTTTACCTTGAGCCATTCAGCCTCATTTCCACTGGTTCATTTTGGAGCAGATCTGTACTGGCCTCAAGAGTCTCCACGGTCTAAAGTGAACCGCCCCGTCCTGTTGGAGGTCTGACACTAGAGGGCGCTAACTCCCAGACGCTTTACGAGATGTTTGGACGAGGACACAGACTCAGAATCGTAAAAAACTGATATAAACATAAACAAAATCACAGCAAATACTGACTTGATCTTGTGATAAACCGTCGTATTTTCAGTTATGGCAACTTATATGAAAATACAAGATCAGCCTCTTACCGTCGTAGCACTACGTACGTGACACGGGGCTCGAATAAAGTGTGATTTCAAACTTATTTTTGTTCTTAAGGCCGCCACACACGACAGATTTAGACTGAGATTCGCTTCTATCCGACTTCAGGGAGGCGTGACTCGACTTTGTTTGTGTGCGAATTTTGACATTTTGTGCTCCTCGTGTGTGTGTGTGTGTGTCAGAGTGACTCCAAACATCAGCAACTCTACGATAACAGCCGATAAAACAGAGCGTCAGGGGCAAAGGAGAGACAGACACAGAAGCGCAACAAACAAACTCAGTCCACAAAACCGCACTGTTAATCCAGTTATAGTCATTCTTTAAAAGTAAAAAGGTGGGAGTAGTTCCTCACGTGTGTTTGTTTACATCCACACAGCGCACGGATCGAGGTGAAGCTGCAGATTAACGACAGTGACTCTACTTCTTGTCGACTTTTATGCTTTAAAAAATCACGTATCTGAAGTTTTGCTCCACATTTCACAAATAATAATAAGACAGTTTGACTTGTGTCTAAACTAGAAGTGCAGAGTCTGATCTTTTTAACACTTGAGAGTCTCAGAGCGACTGGTTTTACTGTAGACAGGAAACAGCTGACGCGATCACAGCGCTCACAACTTTATATCCTGTGGTCCGCAGACAAATCCCACTGCAGTCTTTGCGATCGGAGATTTTAAGTCTCGTAAGATTCTCTTCATGTCTGTAGTGTGCACTTTTTGTCGCACGTTTAAAAAGACGTTTAAGACCGAAAAATTCTGCAAAGTGTGACGACCTTTAGTCCACTTCTTTATACATGATTTCCACTTGTTTGTGCTTTGGAGTGGATACAAGATCAGCCTCTTACTGTTGGTCTTAACATAAAAAGGACTTTTATTTTATGTTCGTAAGCAGCTGTGTTTGTTTTGATGCTTGACCATGTGTGTTTCTGATTGGCTAATCCACCTGTCAATCAATCAAGTCCATCTGAAAACAGGGAAGTTCATTGGTGACCAGACGCAAATCTTGTGTATTCTGGATCTCAGGCAAGAACTGGAGCATGTTTTGAGTTTTAAAGCAGATATTCGGTGTTCTGTAACTAAATAAATGTTAAAAGTATTATTTACAAACTCTGCACATGGATCAGAACAGTTTTTATCGTCACATTTCTCTGGTCAGACCTTTGTATTTCTACTCCAGGATTCCTGCGTTGCTGAGGTAAATCTCTGAACTTGACCGCAGGTTGGTGATGTCATAGGGTCCAGAGCCTGGTCCCGGTTGGACAAACAGATCAGAGGGGGCGTGGCCTGTTCCCGATTGGACGAATATGTCGGAGGGGGCGGGGCCTGTTCCTGATTGGACGATGAACTGCTGCAGGTTACACTGTCTGATTTCTTTACTCAGATCCTCCATCAGCTGTTTCTGCACCTGAGAACGAGACACAACACGGTCAGAAAGTGAAACGTAATGAAGTACGAAAGTCTTAAGTACAATGTTTAAATATATGTACTTTACTTAAGTACATTTGGATGCTTTTTACTTTTACCGCACTACATTTGAGACTGTGTATCTGTAATTTCAACTTCACTACATTTTAGATCTGAACTATAAAGTAAAAGTACTATTCTTCATAAAACATTAGAGGCAGAAATGCTACTTGGATGTACAGAGACTGTGTAAAATTGTATAGGGGTCTTAAATACAAAGTTTATAAAGCTGAGACCCTCAAAAAGTAAAAAATAATTAAAAGCCTTTAAGTTAAAATCACGCCATCTTATTTTTTTAGCACATTTAATTCGAGTTAACATCCCAACTTCGAGCAAATCAAATACAAAGAAACAGCTAGAAAAATTAAGAAATCAATTGTATTCCTTAAAATCAGTTGAATTCTTAATCAAAATCACAAAATTTGAAGCGTTATTTGTTCAAAAAATCTCTGCAAAAACATTTTTAAACAGGCACAGGTCAATAGTTTTACTCAAGTAGATTTCTCATGTTCTTTTACTTTTACTTGAGTAATCAATTGCTCTTGTATCTGTACTTTTACTTAAGTAACAAACTGAAGTACTTCATCCACCACTGGAAATGTACCGTCATCGTCTCAACTACTAATTTGGGTAAAATATTGAATAGAAAATTTTGTGATGAGATTTGCGATTTAAGTTTTAATTAAAGTTCACATTTTAAGCACGTCTAGAAGAACTGAAAAAATTGACGACGTAATACAAGAATTACATTTCAGAACATGTTTGTACAGTTCTGCAGAGTTAGCAGTTTTGTAGAATGTAGAATAAGACTTTTTGTGTGTTATTGTGCTGTTTGTGGAGGAAATGATGATACTTTGAAAACTGCAGGCTTCACGATTTGAGAACTGCGTCCATTAAAATTGTAAAGGTTGATGGACACGTTTAAAGACAAACAGATATAAAATGAAGGCTGGACTGTTGTGGTGAGCAAGGAGCTGAGTCTAAAGGCAAAAAATCTTGATTTACCAGTCAGTCTACATTCTTTCTCTCACCTATAGGCCATGATTTAGTCCTGGTTTAGTCCTGGTTTAGTCCTCTGGTCCAACCTACCCCCACATATGGTCATGAGCTTTAGCTTTGGGTATTGACTGAAAGGAAAATAATAAAGCTACGTTCAGACTGCAGGGCTTAACGCTCAATTCGGATTTTTTTTTGTGAAATTCAATGTTTTTGCGAGGTTGTTCACATTTCCAATTAAATGTGACTTGTATGTGACTCCAGTGTGAACATTAAACGGCCCAAAAGTGTCCCACATGTGACACTGGAGACACGACGACGTCAACCGCAGCGAGCGTCTCTGTGTTTACAGAAGTTGTCCAAACATGGACGCAGCATCGAGCACCTGGAGATTTTAAAGTTCCTCTCGTACCGGAGCCAGAACATGAACAACTTACTTGTTTTAAGGAGGAGATTGAGAAGGAGAAAATGAGGTTTTTGGTCGTGGTGTTTTGTGGTTCAGTCTGTTGAAAGGAACGTGTGGATGTGGAGACGGAGCCAAGAGTGGTGAGTGGTGATGTGCTTCACTTCAGTGACACGGAGTTCATTAACAATTTTCATATGACGAGAAGAACGTTTGTGTACATTTGTCGCTTGTTGATGACGTGCAGGTGGATGAATGCGCCTTGGCCGTTCAGACTGAAGTCGCATGTCAGAAGATCAGATATGTATCGGTTTTAGGATCTGTGTCGTTCAGACTGTTATTAAAAGATCAGATACGGGTCACAACACAGATCCGATTTTTTCAAATGTGACCCAGGACACTTGGATATGTGCTCCTGAAACTGATACATATCTGATCTTTTGACATGTGACTTCAGTCTGAACGGCCAAAGTGCATTCATCCACCTACATGTTATCAACAAGACACAAACGTCACTATTCTGCGCTGAAGTAGGTGAAAATTGTTAATGAACTCTGTGTCACTGAAGTGAAGCACATCACCACTCACCACTCTTGGCTCCGTCTCCACATCCACACGTTCCTTTCAACGGACGTCGCTGCTGCTGCCCCACAAAACACCACGACCAAAAACCTCGTCCTTCTCCTTCTCAATCTCCTCCTTAAAACAAGTAAGTTGTTCATGTTCTGGCTCCGGTACGAGAGGAACTTTAAAATCTCCAGGTGCTCGATGCTGCGTCCATGTTTGGACAACTTCTGTAAACACAGAGACGCTCGCTGCGGTTGACGTCGTCGTGTCTCCAGTGTCACATGTGGGACACTTTCGGGCCGTTTAATGTTCACACTGGAGTCACATACAAGTCACATTTAATTAGAAATGTGAACGACCTCGCAAAAACATCAGATTTCACAAAAAAATCGTAATTGAGCGTTAAGCCCTGCAGTCTGAACGTAGCCATAGTTTCCTGCTGCATCAAACTAATTTAAAGAGCTCAGAGTAGAGCTGCTGCTCCCAAACCAAATGTTTTTTATGTTCTCAGTTTGCAGACAACTTAGCTTCATAGTTGTTTTTGTTTTTTCTAACTGTTTTCTTTTAGTTAAATCAACACTTTTGTGACGTGACTGCTCTTGTGGCCTTATCTGTGCTGTTCAAAAACATTTATTCAGTTGAAACAGCAGAGGGCAGTATAGACATCTCTTTTACGACATTGGAATACATCTTAGAATAAACATCAGGGCACAGTGGACGTGGAGCCTCACCCTGATCTTTCTGTCAGCGTTCTGCATCTCCCGCTCGGTCTCCTCCAGCGCCGCAGTGATCCTCTCTCCCTGCAGGTGGCGCTGCTGCAGTTCGTCCTCCAGGGGGCGTAGAGCCTCCTCGGTCTGTCTGTGCGTGTCCGACTGCAGGCTGTCGGAGCGGGACAGGAGCGAGGATAATCTCTGGGTCTGATGGTGCACGCTCCACTGCAGCTCCTCCAGACGAACGCTCAGGTCTGAACACAACAACGAGGAGTTAAAGATGCATTGTGTAACTTTTTGCTTTTCAGTTTTCAATTCAGTTTTTAATTATACTGCTTTTACGCTGCCGATAACCTGCAGTGTTTTGTTTCTGTGTACCGTAAAATACCAAGTAATAGCCAGGGCGTTTATTTGTTTCACAAAAAAAAAGTTTGGTGACGATCCGAGGTCATTTGAGGTCACACGGGTCAATTCAATGGTCACGACATTATAAAGGATAAAGGCAATTTCTGCAATTTCTGAACCATCTGCAGCCTAAAATATTCACCCAATCATCACACAAGTTGGCACACACATAACCGGGGCACACTGGATGTTACAGTCAAATAACCAAGGTCAAATATGTGTTTTTGGTCATAACTCTGAAGGATCGAGCTCGAGCAACACGAGAGTCTCAAAATCTCAGAAAAAATATTTATAATTCTATGCATTTGTATAGTAAAATATGAATAGTTTTCAAGATAAACACTAATTATAACAGTTCCTTTCTCTTTCAGTGTAGCTGTTAAAATTCTAACTGGAACAAAATAATTTCCATTTCTTCGTTTTCTGGTGATAAACAACACACTGATCTACAGTCACACAACTAACATACACATTTACCAAAGTTATGTAATCAGAGTATAAATTATGAGTAACTGTATTCAGTTACAGTTACTGTTTCAGTGAGTGGTAATTGGATTACAGTTACTTTGTTGAAGTAAATGGATTACACGGCGGGATTTCCCTATTTTCACATTTCGGGCTATATCCCTTTTTTTTTTTTTTTTTTTCACTAATTCCACTCACTGCCAGACACTAAACCAGGTCTAAACCAGGTCTAAACCAGGTCTAAAACCAGGTCTAAAACCAGGTCTAAACCAGGTCTAAAACCAGGTCTAAACCAGGTCTAAACCAGGTCTAAAACCAGGTCTAAACCAGGTCTAAACCAGGTCTAAACCAGGTCTAAACCAGGACTAAACCAGGTCCAAACCAGGACTAAAATCTGGTCTAAAACCAGGACTAAAACCAGGTCCAAACCAGGTCTAAACCAGGTCTAAATCAGGACTAAACCCAGGACTAAAACAGGATTTAACAGGACTAAATCCTGCTGCGTGGACGTGTTTCCTCGTCTTCTATCAATAATATTTTTAATACGGTTCAGTAAAATCTGGACTTTTTATTTTCTTTTAGCACATAAAAGATCTTATGTTATGAAATCCTCGTCTTTGCTTCTCTACAGCAAATCAAGTAATCCAAAGTACTCAGATTACATTACTCACTTTAAGTCATTTAATGGATTCTGTTACAAACTACATTTTGGGGTGTGTAATCTGTAATCTGTAGGGGATTACATTTTAAAGTCACCTTCCCAACACTGCAGATACACAACTCATGAAAAATGACATTTTGGTTCCACACTAGTGAACACAAACATTCTCATGTGTGACCAACATCACACAAATGTTCATGGGCCTGTACACATACACACATTACATTGTGGATATAATGATCATGTGATATGGGCTGGACTCCTCATAAACTGCTTCTGTGGTGATGAACTGACCCACCGATGCCTCATGAGGAACCAGGTTGATATTTCTGATTGCTCTTGTTGAAACCCGGCTATTATTTGGTATTTTACGGTATTTTTTTTATATATATACTGAAATGAATAAATTCGGATTATTTTTTTTTTGTATTTACCTTTAGCTCTGCGGTTCTCCTCCTCTAACTGCCCCATCCAGTATTCCTCCTGCCCCAGCTCCTCTTCATTCTGCCTCTGTCTCTCCTCCAGAGCCGCCAGCTGCTCCGTCAGGTCCCGGTCTAGATCTAGTCCAAAGTCCTGGTTGACTTCTGAGTCCCGGGTCTGCCTCTCCTGTTCTTCTAAACACTCCTCCAGCTCCTGTAAGGTCCGGGCCTGCTGCAGCAGCTGTAAATAAACCGCATCTTTCTGCAGCGACGGCACGGGGATTTTGTTTTTCTTGGTTCTCCCTTTCCGCGGATAAGTCCCGTACAGCGAGCTCGGTTCGGTCTCCCTCGGGGGCCTGGAGGGGAGCGGGTCCGGCGTGCGCGTCCGGGGTCGGTGCTTGATCCTGGGGGAGTTTTTGTGGGCGGGCAGGGAGCTGGTGGAGGGTCCGGTTCTGCGGAGGACGAGGAGGGCGTCTGCGGAGTCTCGACCCAGGTTGGAGAGCTCCTGGAGGGGGCACTCGTCCTTGAGCAGCTGCCTCTCGGATCCTCGGAGCTTCAGGGTTAAGACGTAGCGCCCGGTCTGACCTGCACAGACACACAGTAAACACAAACGCCAATAAAACCACTTCATATTCTATTTTTATACAACTATAAAAGCTGTTTTTCTAAGCAGGTGTGGCATTTCCAGGATGAACCATTGTTGGAGATGTTTATTTTAATTAATTGGTATCTAGGTCACCTTTACAATTCAGATGCCAAATGTTTGGTAGTAAAAATAATTATACACGAGGGACAGAACATTAAATTTATTACATTTGGGTCAATTATCCATTGACTCATGCATTGTTGTGCTGTTCTTAAAGACGCTGAACCTGATTTTTACAGTTTTAAAAACATGAAAAGCAGAACTAGTTTGTTTTAAATAGTTTGCAGTGATCCAAAGTTATTCCTCACTTACATTTTGCCTTCAGAGCATCTTAATTATTCACCACAAGGAGTTGATAAGAACTTTCAGAGCAGAGTTTTGTTGTCATACCTTCTGATTATCTGACAATGAAACACTTTATATTTATATTCAGACAAATACATGAGAAACTGTCAGGTTCAGGCCTGTGACAAACTGGGCCTTTGTCCCATCACGCTGTCCTCAGAGTCACATTGACCCAAAGAAACTTTTGTTTCCTTCCCGCTCTCTTGGGGCGGGTCAATCAGACCCAAAAATTTATTTTCAAATAAATTCTCGCCAGGTGGGAAAATTAACTTTTGGATCTGATTGACCCGCCCCAAGAGAGCGGGAAGGAAAAATAATGTTTCTTTGGGTCAATGTGACCCCGAGGAGAGTGTGAGGGTTAAACTCACATTTGTTTAATTTCACATTTTGTCATTCTCAATACCCAATACAGTTACAATAATTCTTGGTTCTATTTGTTAATTATCACATTAGACATTTTTCATTTAAATATATTTTATTTGTTCATTCATTTCAGTTTCTACTCATACTCACCTGCAGCTCCACATGGTCCAGACAAAAGACATTCTCATGTTGGACATTTTAAAACCTTGGAGGAGGTCGTGGGCTGGACCATGTGAAGGGGAAAACTAGTTGAAGTTCTGTTTCATTATTTTTTTTTTTTTGTGTATTTGGTTTTATAGTTATTTTCAGCACAGTTTAGTTTATGTTTAACACTTTGATTTTCACAAAGGACTTGGGCTCAGGAAAATCCTCACTTTTCTTTGCTTTAACTGGAACTGATGCTCACCTGGGGGGAGGCACTTCCTGCTGGGCGGATTATAAAAACAGCAGGTGTCATCAGTTGGAAGAGAGAAGAAAGGGATTGAAGACCAAAAAAAGAAATTCGATCTGACAGAATTATTACAGCAGCATTCAGGGAATAATAGTTTCAAAGTTTTATTTAAGTTGCTCAGGGATATTAATTTGATGAACAGGGTTTGATTTATTGTTTTGCTTTAGGTATCATTGGATCACTGTTGTTATTTATTTATTTATTTCATTTTGTTTTGATTATCACCGAGTCACATTTCAGTTCACACTCCTTTGTTGTTTGCCAACCGCCAGTAAAACACTACAAGAAGAAGAAGAAGAACTGGGAGCGAGATTTCTGTGCAGATTGTTTGGTGTTTCTGATTTGAGTTATTTATTTTTTGTTTATTTGTACTTTCATTTGCGTTGACTCCAGAAGTCTGTTTTAAAATACATTTTGTCTGGTTAAAGACACTTTTTTTTGTTGTTGTTTGCCTCCTACTTTTGACCACATTGGCCAGCTTCCCCACAAGGGCCTTTCATTTTTACTGTTTGATTTATTTGTCTCTACTCAGTTGTTTTTATTATGTTCTTCATTGTTTTAAATTGTAGATTTTTTTTTTTTTTTTTTTTTTTCTATGTGCAGCACTTTGATTTTTGTTTCTAAAATGTGTTATAGAAATAAAGTGGATTGGATTAGATTAACATTGATGTTGTCTATTTTTATTACGTAATAGTAATATAAATGTGATAAAAGCTATAATACTTATTTAAAATATACACTATGTAACTTTTCTGGTAGAAGATCCTGCCACCTGCTTGTCTCCATGTTATTGCTTTGCCTAGAAAGTTCCATGATATGGCATTAGACACATTTATCTCAGGTGACAACAACAGGTTAATTTATAGGCGAGTTTCAGCTGATGTCGTTGTTATTAAAAGCCGGCGTTGCTGCTGGGAAATATTTAGGTCGGAGGCAACAAACACAGTAGCGTCAAACACAGTGCGTAACCTCGCGTATTTATCCCCGATAATGGTAAATTCCTGCTGCATTATCGGATGCACAAATAGAAGCACGGAAGAAGGAAAATGTCTTTTTCGTATTCCGAGTGAAAAGAACCACTAACGGTGAATTAAACGACTTTCAAACATCCGCAGAGCAAACGTAGAAGATCCTAACAAACCGTGGACTCCAACAAGTTCAACAACACATCGAGACTCTTGGAGGTTTTCATCTTTTCTGCTGTGAATGGCCCAGGAGTTTCCACCAAGTCATTGTGGATGTCGCCCAAGTGAATATTTGTCCAGGTAGTTGGAGATTCTGACCAGAAATTTGGTTTGGTTCACCTTTTGTCGGGTTTGAAAAGGGTGATTTGTCGTCCGTCGATGCTTATGATCAATTTCTGGTCAAATGGTCTTGGTTCCTCTGTCGTTAGAGTGGATAAATAACCGGGATCAATACCCTTTACGTGCTTTCTCGCTCCGTCCGTCATGTTGAATTAGTGTTTCTTGCCGCCGACCAAAATAATTCCCAGCATGCAACGCGCGCTTTTGTCAACAATGAAACTCGCCTATAGGGACCCCTTTTTCCTTTTTTGCAATCAAAACGTTTTATAATTGAATGAATGCTTGGTAGACCATTTTAATGCCATACTGTGCAACATTTCTGGCAAAGCAATAACATCTAAATGGAATCAAGCAGGCAGAGGACGTATGGATGTAGTAGAGCACTTATCTTCAGCAACAGAATCAACACTAAGTAAAACGTTTGACTGGATTTATTTGTTTTCATGTGACCTTTGATGTTTCTAGTCCGTGGAAGTGAAATAAAAAGTGTTGCAGAGAGTTTGGAACTGACCGAGGTCCTGGGCCAGAGCGATGACCACCTCCTGACACCTGGTGCTCATGGACACTCCACACACCACCCTGAGAGAGTCCTCCACCCACACCTGCAGCTCCATCTCTCTGCTCCACCTGAGAGAAGAAGAGAACGTCAGATACAAGAGAACCAGCTCCATCTCTCTGCTCCACCTGAGAGAAGAAGAGAACATCAGATACAACACAACCAGCTCCATCTCTCTGCTCCACCTGAGAGAAGAAGAGAACATCAGCTACAACACAACCAGCTCCATCTCTCTGCTCCACCTGAGAGAAGAAGAGAACATCAGCTACAACACAACCAGCTCCATCTCTCTGCTCCACCTGAGAGAAGAAGAGAACATCAGCTACAACACAACCAGCTCCATCTCTCTGCTCCACCTGAGAGAAGAAGAGAACATCAGATACAACAGAACCAGCTCCATCTCTCTGCTCCACCTGAGAGAAGAAGAGAACATCAGATACAACACAACCAGCTCCATCTCTCTGCTCCACCTGAGAGAAGAAGAGAACATCAGCTACAACACAACCAGCTCCATCTCTCTGCTCCACCTGAGAGAAGAAGAGAACATCAGCTACAACACAACCAGCTCCATCTCTCTGCTCCACCTGAGAGAAGAAGAGAAGGTCAGAGACACCATTTTTTCATTGTTCTCATGGTTTTGGAAGCGTTTCTACTAAAAACAAGAACTTCCTAAATCAGTCGGTTAAAGGGGTGAGTGAGGTGAGTGTTCATCCTCAGAACCTTCTGGACTCTCTGTACTCGAGACACTTACAGACGACGTCCCAGAGGATTTTAAAAGACGTCCAACATCCACTAAATTCTGAGTTTCAGCTGCTTCCTTCTGGTCTGAGGTTTTTAGTCCCAAGATCTAGAAGGAATCGTTTTAAAAGAAGCTTGAATAAATTGTAATCTATTTATCTCTCAATTTTAGTACACTGTCTTAGAAAAAATGTAACAGTTATTGTAATTTTAGCGAAGCTTGATGGATGAATTTGATGAATAGTTTATGGAACAAAAAACGTTCTGCACTGGAGCATTTAAATAATGTGGATGAATGAAATGTGAAATGTGGGACCTGCCTCTTAAATCTGCAAAACAAATTTACTGACCAATTTACCTACGAATAAAGCAGCCCAACCTAAACTAAACCTGAACCAACACAACCTGCAGCTCCATCACTCTGCTCCACCTGAGAGGACGAGAAGAACGATCAATACAGGAAGTGCTCTCCTGTGTTTTCAAATTCCATGCACCTTCACTTGAATCATTTGGATCATTTCAGCTCTGGGATTGTCGATCTCTACTGAAATAATAATAAAATAACTTGAAAACTAGAGCTTCGTGACATCACAAGGTGGAATAGAGCGTTCTGAGCTTTGGAGATGTAAACAGATTAATATGTGCAATTAAAGCTACACATAGGCTTAAGGAATGTGCAATAATTAAATCTGCACATAGGCTAAGGGAATGTGCAATAATTATAACTAAAACTGCACATAGGCTTAGGGAATGTGCAATAATTAATAGAAGAGAAGAATGCAAGGTCCTGCCTGTTAAGGATAATTTAAGGGTCGTGTTGGTGCATCACTCGTGGTCATACTGGTCTCATATTTACTTTGTTTTATGGTGTTTGTTTATGTGCTGCTTTGTGTTGTGTTGTCCAGTTTTTTGATAAAACATGTTACCCCCCTGTCCCAAGACAAATTTCTCCCATGGGAGACAATAAAGGATTATCTTATCTTACCTTATCTTAATAATAAAGTGTTACTCAAACATGTGTGAATGAAACAAAACACAACTCCAGGTCCCTACGCCAAAAAGCAAAGCTCTCGATTTACCGGTCAGTCTGCGTTCCTCCTCTAAGGTCACGAGTCTCTGCCTCAAGTGGAGGAGTTCAAGTATCTCGGGGTCTTGTTCTCGAGTGAGGGGAGGACGGAGCGTGAGATTGACAGGTGGATCGGTGCAGCGTCGGCAGTGATGCGGTCGCTGTATCGGACCGTTGTGGTAAAGAGGAGCTGAGCCGAAACGCAAAGCTCTCGATTTACTGTCAGTCTTCGTTCCTCCCCTCACCTCTGGTCATGAGCTCTGGGTAATGACGGAAAGGATGAGATCGCGGATACAAGCGGCCGAAATGAGTTTCCTCTGGAGAGTGACTGGCCGCTCCCTTAGAGACAGGGTGAGGAGCTCGGAGTAGAGCCGCTGCACCTCCACGTGGAGAGGAGCAGCTGAGGGTCGGGCATCTGTTCCGGATGCCTCCTGGACGCCTCCTTCGGGAGCATGTCCCGCTGGGAGGAGATTCCAGAGAAGACCCAGGACTGTGTCTCTGGGTTGGCCTGGGAACACCTCAGGATCAGGAGATGGAGGAAGTGTGTGTAGTGAGGGAAGTTTGGGCCTCTCTGCTCAGACTGCTGCCCCCATGACCCCGGCCCCGGATAAAGCTTGAGAAAATCAATCAATCAAACCTTATTTATAAAGCGCTTTTCATACAAAATGCAACACAAAGTTTTACAGTGATTAAAGCACAAACCCCACACAACCAAACAACCCAGACACACACACACTCACATACGCACAAACCTGCTAAAATACATAACCGGACATAGTAAAATGAGAGGCTGAATACAGGTGAACCAGTTGAGAAAGCAGCATCAGAGGAGCCGTCTGCACCAGGAGCAGAGAGACGTCCACCACCACCAGGAACCACCACAGGGGAGAGATGAAGCCCAAACACCAACTCTCCACCAGGAGCCCACAGGACAGAACCCTCTGCTCCTGATGCAGACGCTCCTACAGAGGAAACACTGGAAATCCTAAAAAATATGCCTAAAATAAATAAATATAATAGAATGTGTACAGTAAACAGTGTTGGGGAGTAACAGATTACATGTACTGGAGTTATGTAATCAGAGTACAAATTATGAGTAACTGTATTCAGTTACAGTTACTGTTTCAGTGAGTGGTAATTGGATTACAGTTACTTTGTTGAAATAAATGGATTACACAGAGGTAATTTCCTGTTTTTACATTTTGGGCTAAATCCCTTTTTTTTTTTTTTTTTTTTTTTGGACTAAAGCCAGGTCCAAACCAGGTCCAAACCAGGTCTAAAACCAGGTCCAAACCAGGTCTAAAACCAGGTCTAAAACCAGGTCTAAAACCAGGTCTAAAACCAGGTCTAAACCAGGTCTAAAACCAGGTCTAAAACCAGGTCCAAACCAGGTTCTAAAACCAGGTCTAAAACCAGGTCTAAAACCAGGTCTAAAACCAGGTCTAAACCAGGTCTAAACCAGGTCTAAAACCAGGTCTAAACCAGGTCTAAACCAGGTCTAAAACCAGGTCTAAAACCAGGTCTAAAACCAGGTCTAAAACCAGGTCTAAACCAGGTCTAAACCAGGACTAAAACCAGGACTAAAACCAGGTCTAAAACAGGTAAACCAGGTCCAAACCAGGTCTCTAAAACAGGTCTAACCAGGTCTAAAACCAGGTCTAAAACCAGGTCCAAACCAGGTCCAAACCAGGTCTAAAACCAGGTCTAAAACCAGGTCTAAACCAGGTCTAAACCAGGTCCAAACCAGGTCCAAACCAGGTCTAAAAACCAGGTCTAAAAACCAGGTCTAAACCAGGTCTAAAACCAGGTCTAAAACCAGGTCTAAAACCTGGTCTAAACCTAGGTCTAAACCAGGTCTAAAACCAGGTCCAAACCAGGTCTAAAACCAGGTCTAAAACCAGGTCTAAAACCAGGTCTAAAACCAGGTCTAAAACCAGGTCTAAACCAGGTCTAAACTAGGTCTAAACCAGGTCTAAAACCAGGTCTAAAACTAGGTCTAAACCAGGACTAAAACCAGGTCTAAAACCAGGTCTAAACCAGGTCTAAACCAGGACTAAACCAGGATTTAACAGGACTAAATCATACTGTGTGGACTGTCTCTTCGTCTTCTATCAATAATATTATTAATACGGTTCAGTAAAGTCTGGGATTTTCATTTTCTTTTAGCAGATAAAACATCTTATGTGAAGATCAGCAGACAACAAATCAAGTAATCCAAAGTATTCAGATTACATTACTCACTTTAAGTAATTTAATGGATTCTGTTACAAACTACATTTTGGGTATGTAATCTGTAATCTGTAGGGGATTACATTTTAAAAGTCACCTTCCCAACACTGACAATAAAAACAAGTAAAAGTATAAGATTTCATTCAAAAGCTGAGCTAAAAAGGTGGGACTTGAGCCTGCTCTTAAAAACAAGAACGGATGGATGGATGGACAACTCCAGGTCTGTTTTTGAGGAGGTAACATTATTCTAACACGACTTAAAGCTCACAAGAGTCAATTTTGTGTAATACAGGACCTTTAAAGCCTGTTTTGGCTCACTCTTGGCCTCTCACTCCTCTTGTGTCTCTGGATAAAGAACTTCCTGACCAACAGCACGTCAGAATTGACCAGCATTTGTCTCCACCATCACTGTGAGCACAGGTCTGCCTCAGGGCTGCGTCCTGAGTCCAGCTCTCCACTCCCTCTTCACATATGACTGCGGAGCACATCATAACTCCAACACTCTCATCAAATTTGCTGATGACACAACTATTGTGGGGCTCATAACAAACAGTGATGAAGCTGCTTACAGGGAGGAGGTCCTGACACTGATCTCCTGGTGCAAAGACAATGACCTGCACTTAAATACAAAGAAAACTAAAGAAATTATAATTGATTTTAGGAAAAAACTAATGCATTCCCCATCACATTGGCCTCTGCATCAACGGAGAAGAGGTAGAGAGGGTCTCCAACTTTAAGTTCCTGGGTGTGGAGATCAGTGAGGATCTAACCAACTCCTCCTAACCAACTTTTACCGGTGCACCATCGAAAGTGTTCTGACGTACTGCTGCACATCACAGTACGGAGCCTGCACAGCTGCCGAAAAGAAGGACCTGCAGCGAGTGGTGAGAACAGCTGAAAAGGTGGTGGGCTCCTCACTCTTGAACCTGGACACCATCTACTCTTCACGTCTCCACACACGGGCCTCCAACATTCTGCAGGACCCACACACCCCGGGAACTGCCTCTTCCACACTCTCCCCTCAGGAAGACTTCAAACTCCCCTCACACGCACAAACAGACTGAGCAGCAGCTTCTACCCACGAGCAGTGGACGAGCTCCAGGGGCACAGGCCCAGATAAAAGACCTGAAGGGACTCGGTGCAATAATCGATTTATTTTATTTATTAAATGTTTTTTATTGGTATGGATGTGAGGATGTGTGTATATTTGTTCATTTTTACTGCTACAGATCTGCTCTGTTGAAGTTTCGTTGTATTTCATACAGTGACAATAAATTAATCTAAATCTAAATCTGTTTAAGAGCACAAAGACACAAAGAGCAGGTGTCTGGGGAGAGGGAAGTCAGCGGTGCCTCGTCTACCCTCAGAGCTGCCTGTACACGACCTGATCCGTAAACACAGAGCTCCAGACGTGTGAGGGTGGAGCTCATTCATTTAAACGAGAGCGACAGGAATGTGGACGGACGGGAGTTTTTTTTTTCGCAGAGTCACGACGTCACAGAACAACGGAAAACAACCAATCGCAGACCGGGACTCGCACGAACTGATACGGGTGAGAAACGACAAGTCTGAGAGCTGTCAATCACCCGAGAGCGCTCACGAAATGGGTCAAACGTGAACAGAACGTAAGAAAATAAAATAAAAACAAACGAGAGTCTTATTCTGTGAAGCACCGTCCTCAAATCTGTGTCAAAAATTACACTTTAAAGAACCGATATTTTGCAATTTTCTGATCTGGAGTTGTGTTTTGTTTCATTCACACACAAATCTCGAACACAGGAAGGGCTCCACTGCGTTTTTAAACTCCACACACCTTCACTAGAATCATTTGGACAATTTCAGCCCTGGAATTTCCGATCTCTACTGAACAAAACATACAAAAAGGAGCTTGAAAACGACCTCTTCATGACATCACAAGGTGGAACAGAGCATTCTGAGCTGGGGAAATGTAGACAGACTCATAATAAACGGTTACGCAAACACATTAATGAAACAAACCGCAATTACAGGTGTGTTTTTGATCACGTAATGATATTATAACACGACTAAAACCTCACAAGAGTCAGTTTTGCGTAATTTAAAACTTTTAAGTTCAAAAAGAGTTTTCAAAATTTTTAACAATTTGACAAGAAATCAAAAACACGTCGATGAAACGCAATTAAAAAAGAACAAAATCATCTGCCGTTAAGTTTTGTTTAAACTGTGGCAGCTTCGCAATCGTGTATTTTAAGGCTTCGGGTGAAATTTAAAGCAAAAAATGAAACAAAACGTGGTGAAAACTTGTTAAAAATCATTCAAAAAGTCGAATCACACGCAAATATTCCAAAAACTACTTGAAAAATGAAAACAAAGTGACAGGAAAAAGTGGGAAATGTTGTACTTACTGTGTGTGTTTAGAGCTGCTCCATGTGAGTCGGTTTGAGCTCTGGTCGTGTTTGGGTCACGGAGTAAAAGACGGAGAAGAGAAAAGAAGAAAGAGAAGAGAAGAGAAGAGAGAGAGAGAGAGGGAGGAGAGAGGGAGGAGAGGAAGAGGAGGAGGAGAGCATGTGTGTGTGTGTGTGAGTGTGTTTGTGTGAGTGAGTGAGTAAAGAGAGAGAGAGAGAGAAAGAGTAAAGGAGTGGAGAGGCAGCATTCCTTCTATACCTGCTCGTCCACTTCTCTCTTTTTCTAACTCTCTTTCTCTCTCTCTTCCTCTCTCTCCTTCTCACTCCATTTCTTTTACATACATACACTCCCTCGTCTTCCTCTCTCTCGTTTCCTCTCTGTCTGTCTCTCTCTCTCTCTCCTCAAACTCTCTCCCTCCCTGTTTTTCACACACTCTCTCACTAATCTTCCCTCTCTCTCTCTCTCTTTTACTTCCCCCTCTGTCTTTCTCTCTCACCTTCCTTCTCTTCTCTCTCTCTTTCTCTCTCTCTCTCTCTCTCACTCTGTGTCTCCCTCTCTGTTTCTCTCATTCTCTCTGTGTCTCTCTCTTTGTTTTTCTTTCCCTATCTCCACCTCTCTCTCTCTGCTCCCCCGTTTTTCTTGCCCCCCTCTCTCCCTCTCTCTCTCTCTGTCTCTTTGTTTTCTTTCTCATCTCCCTCTCTTTCTCTCTGTCTCTTGCCCCTCTCTCCCTCCCTCTTTTCTCTCTCTCTCCCTTTCTCTCTGTCTCTGTTTGTTTTTCTTTACCTATCTTCCTCTCTGTCTCTGTCCCTCTCTCTCTCTCTCTCTCTCTCTCTTCTCCCTCTCTCTCTCTCTCTCTCTCATTCTCACATTTCCTCTCTGTCTCTCTCTCGTTCTCCTCAAACCGATCAACTCTCTCCCTCCCTGTTTTTCTCTCTCTCAGTCACACACTCTCTCACTAATCTTCCCTCTCTCTTACTTCCCCCTCTGTCTTTCTCTCTCACCTTCCTTCTCTCTCACCTTTTCTGTTCCTCTCTCTTTCTCTGTCTCTTTCTCTCCCTATCTACCTCTGTCTCTCTCTCTCTCACTCTGTGTCTCCCTCTCTGTTTCTCTCATTCTCTCTATGTCTCTCTCTTTGTTTTTCTTTCCCTATCTCCATCTCTCTCTCTCTGCTCCCCCGTTTTTCTTGCCCCCCTCTCTCCCTCTCTCTCTCTGTCTCTTTGTTTTTCTTTCTCATCTCCCTCTCTTTCTCTCTGTCTCTTGCCCCTCTCTCCCTCCCTCTTTCTCTCTCTCTCTCTCTCTCTCTTTCTCTCTGTCTCTGTTTGTTTTTCTTTACCTATCTTCCTCTCTCTGTCTCTCTCTCTTTCTCCCTCCCTCTCTCTCTCTCTCTCTCATTCTCACATTTCCTCTCTGTCTCTCTCTCGTTCTCCTCAAACCGATCAACTCTCTCCCTCCCTGTCCTTCTCTCTCTCTTTCCCCCTGTCTCCCACCCTCTCTCCCTCTTTCTCTCTGTCTCTATTTGTTTTTCTTTCCCTTATCTCCCGCTCTCTCAGTCTCTCTCCCCCTCTCTGACTCCCTCTCTCTTTATCTCTCTGTCTCTCCCTCTCTCTCTTTCTCCCTCATTACCTCATACTCTCCCTCTCTCTCTTTTACCCCCCCCATCTCTCTCTATCACCTTGCCTCTTTCTCTCTCTCTCTCTCTTTCTCTCTCTGATCATCATTTACATCATTTCAGAGTTTCTGTCTTTACTCTGTGACTTCAGTTCAGTTTTCACTTCTGTTCATTCATTTAAAGCCACACTTACGTAACTTTCCCGTACTGAAGGGTCCGCCTCCTGCTTGTCTCCATGGAGATATTATTACTTCACGTTACAGTATGTAAAGAAAAGCACATTAAAAACAGATTAACAACAAAGAAAATAATCCAGAAATGTAAAAACACGTCTGAAATATTAGTTTTAGTGTCGATTATTTTCAGACAAACTTAACCAAAAACTGCCAACATCAGGTTTTTTTGTATTGTCGTCTTTTGTGCTTTGGTTGAATTTGAAATGTAAATAATCTAGTCACGGTGTTTGAATAAGAGAGGGAGTGGAGATAATGACGGATCAGGATCAGCGTCGTCACGCCTCGTTCATTTTGTTTTATCCACAAAAGTCCCTGTGTCTATTTATAGAAGTTACACTAAACTGACTCACGTGAGCTTTAAGTCGTCTTTTAACGCCGTGACTTCCTCGAAAACAAACCTGGATTTGTGTTTTGTTTCGTTCACACGTGTCTGAGTAACTCTTTTATTAGTCTGTCTACATTTCCAAAGCTCAAAACGCTCTGCTCCACCTCGTGTCTTTTACCTTTAGTTCAGTGTGGGGCTGAAATGATCCAAATGATTCTAATGAAGAAGTCATTGAGTGTGTATACATGCACATCAATAACCCGGTTATTGTCCATATCCCGGTTCTGTCAGTATTTGTGTTACTGTGTTTACATGCACACTGAGAAACAGGGACACTCATATCCGCGTGTACATGATCAAATGGAGTGTCCCGGTTTCTTGACATAATCTTACAAATGCGCAGGTGCAAAAATTAACTTAAATCAATTTCATAAACCAGGAAAAATACAAACCGTGAGCTCCTTTAGCATAAGAAGCTAAGGAGCTACGAGATCTCCCACAATCCACTGCGCAGATTCTTCATTAAAATCTTCTGCATAAATAAACTCAACTTTACAACATATAAACCATAAACACTATAGACACATCAGCCCGTTTGATCAGATCATTCAGCTGTGATCACATTTGTTTACGTTTTACAGAAACGAAACTTAAGACCGTTTGGCTAATTAGCATAAACTGTTAGCGGCGATAAAAACAACTCGCTCCTTGCGCCGCTGATGCGATCAGTTTCTTTTGGACTAAATGACACGACTCTGTGGATTATGTGTGTTATTTCTGTGACAGAAGAGGTGCTAATGATGGTAAGTGTGTTCCGTGCGTATAGAGTATAGGAGATAGTTCATGTTTTAGCTTTTCAGCGTCACACGAGTGCAGGTCGTACGAGTGCAGATTGTACGTGTGCAGGTTTAGCGCAGCTCTTTATTTTACAGTCATTTCACTCGTTTGGTCACTTTATTTATGTTGGATAATTTATTTATGTCGCTACTGTTGTGGTGAAAGGCTGGAAAGTGTCTTTTGGACGCATGCGCACTCAACTTTATGTTGCAGTAACCGGGATACTGCGTTTACATGCCACAAGTAACCCGGTTACTATCGGAATAAACCAGATACAGTAACTCGGTTTCTAATAATAATATTGATGTGCATGTAAACGCACTCATTGTATCACCACATGACATCACAAGGTGGAACTGAGTGTTTTCTGTTTAAGAGAAGAACTCAGCTTAAATAAATCTGCAGGGTTTGTGTGTTAAACGAGTGTGAATGAAGCAAAACACAACTCCAGGTCTGTTGTTTGACGAGAAAACACCTCAAAAACTCAAATCTCAAGAAAGTTTTATCACGATTTGAGTAAATTTCACTTGACAAGTAAAATAATCTGCCAGTGGAACAAGACTTTTTGTGTTTAAAATATGAAAATACATCTTGCTGCACTTAAAATAAGAAAAACAACAACTCTTTGAGCTTAAAATAAGACATAAAATCAAATGCTGCTTGAGTTAAGAAAAAACACTTTTATTTTATTGGTGGATAATTTTACTCAAATAAAGTAAAATGTTCTTAATTTAAGTCATTTTAACTTACTTAGATATGTTTTTTTGTGCAGCATTATATCAGAAAATAGTGTGGTAATATAGACCCTTTAAGCCTAAAAGTGCTCTTCCTGATTTTTTTACCGTCTTAAAAACACAAAAAACAGAACTTGCTGGTTGTAAAGAGTTTTTAGTGATCCAAAGTTCTTCGTCGCTTATTTTATGCATTCAGAACGTCCCAGTTATTCACCGTGATGAGTTTATAAGCACTTTTCACAACTCTCACAGACCAGAGTGGAGTTTTGGCATGGCAATAAAGCTAAAAACACTTCCTGATATCTCAATATCAATTCAGTTCAACCGAGTTTTCAATAAAAATGTCCAGAAACTTCTACACTACAAAGAATTTTACCTCGGCATGTAAAGGCTCTCGTGATCCTCGCTCCACTCAAGCTTCAACTAATCAAGCATTTAGAATAATGAAAATATAAACGTGTCGTACAAAACTATATTAACCCTTGTATTGTGTTAGAAAGCTACACACGTCTTTAGTGTTACCGGGTCAAATTTGACCCGTGATTTAACTCAGCCTGAAAATACTTAAAAACACTAGATATCATCCAATATTGTTTTTCCCCTCATAACTAACTTAGTATGTGTTCATGTCCATGGAAACATTTTTATTTTTTTTATTTTTTTTTGGCTGCACAGACCTTTTATCTTAAAATATACCACTCGTTTTTATTACAAAAACTGCTTAAATTCACTAATTATATTTCCTATAGTGATAAAATTTGTAATTATATTATATAATTATACTATAATCATAATAATTTATATATATAATACATATAATATAAATCTAATTTATATAAGTATAATTATATTGGGTGTCAAGAGGCTTGGTGACCATGAACTGTCACTTTTTCTTGACTTGAAGACGTCTCTTTCAGTCTTTGTGACATCTGGGTTCTCCTCACCACATGTGTGCTCTTGTTCAGGGTCATACTGAACCTCATCCACAGACGTATATATGAATGGACATAACTAACGCTGTAGCCACCGCGTTCCAAATAGAAAGTTCTCCAGGAGGCTCTTCCGGCTCCTTCTGACTCTGTGTGTGTGTGTGTGTGTGTGTGTGTGTGTGTGTGTGTATGCGTGTGTGTGTGTGTGTTGTGGGACACACTGAGCCATATTTGATCCACAGAACAGCCTACAGCTTGTAAGTGATGCATAAAACAGCCACTATTCTCTCCCGTAACACCACAGATGTCACTTTTTTTTTCAGACCTTTACAATTTACTAAAATGGTGAAAACTGATTTTGTTGCGTTAAAATAGTTGTGTCTGAGGATTAGATGAAGCCTCATTCCGGTACAAAAAAGCAAATGGCAGTTTTTACATACCTAAACTTGAAAACGGGTCAATTTTGACCCTAACACAATATAAGGGTTAAAACAAATTTTTTGAGTAATTGTATGTATCAGTACTTCATTCGTGGGAGTAGATGCTTTTCAGTACCTCAGCCGGTTTCTTACATTGTGCTGCATAAAGAAGTGGACATTCCGGTTTGTCAAAGTCTGATCCCGTCAGATCTCAGAAGCTCAGAGGTCTGGTCTGGTCTGGACCTGGACGGAGACACTGGGAAAATCAGGAACCACAGGAGGCGCCAGTCACAAACTCTGTCATTGTGTCCTTAGGCAAGACACTTCACCCACATTGCCGAGTATGAAAGTGGTGTGTGTGTGAGTGATGGTGGTGGTGGTCGGAGGGGCCGATGGTGCAAATTGGCAGCCTCACTTCCGTCAGTCTGTCCCAGGGCAGCTGTGGCTACAGTAGTAGTTTACACCACTGAGTGTGGAGTGAATGAATAACAAACTGTAAAGCACTTTGGGTCTTGAAAGGTGCTGTACAAATGCAATGATTATGTAGTAAGTAAGTCTTTATTTATATAGTGATTTCACAGACATTTCTGTCCCCAAAAGACTTTATTCAGCATTATTCATTCACTCTATACCTACTATTGTAGCCACAGCTGCCCTGGGGCACACTGACAGAGGCGCGGCACACACACACCACTTTCATACTAGGCAAATTGGGTGAAGTGTCTTGCCTAAGGACACAATGATTGTATTGATTGTATTTAACTGATCTTGACTATCAACTGTTCATGGACCTGGAGCAGGTTTTGGGTTGATGGGGGAAACCGGAGGAAACTCATCCAGACACGGGGAGAAACACAAACTCCACACAGAAAGGCCCAGGCGACCCAGGGATCAAACCCAGAACCTTCTTGCTGTGAGGCATGAGTGCTAGCCACTCAGCCACCGTGCCTCTCATATGTAGTAACTATTTGTCAAATAAAAGTAACAAACAAAAGCGTGAGCAAACTCAGAACTAAACATAACTCAAATAATCACCTCTGGGCACCGTGGGTTTGTGGTTTACGCAGCACAAATCAATGTCCATGACTAGAGATGATTTTCCAAGATTTATTTTGCAGTTTTTTGGCAAGCAACAAGGAATACATGTGTAAGGCGACTCCTGCTGCGTCTCCTCGTGACTGGTAAAAAAACATCAGTCCACCCAGGTCACTCTGGTCCATGTACCACTGACCCAAATTAAACCAAAAACAAAAAAAGGAGGTGCTAACGTAAATAATACCAACTTAGACTAAGAAATTAGCAAGAATAATATTAACATAGCAAAAATATATTATACAAATTAACAAAACTGAATTAGTAAACTAACTAAACAAACGAAAATAATAAACTAATTTTAGAATCAACAAAATAAGCAAATAGCTCCTACAGATTCATTAATTAAAGTGAACTAAGTGAGTGCGACGTCACCTACACCCTCGGCTCCAGTCAAACGAAGCTCATGGAGGCTGGCAGTTATAGGGGCGATTTTGAAGTCAAGTTCAATATTAGGAAAAGGAATTTATTAACAGATAAAATAGTGAAATTAAAACACCAGGTTCATGTAGAGCGGGTTAGAATGAACATTTTAAGAAAAAAAATGATGAAGTCATTTGTGAACACTGTAAAAGACAGAAGCACATTCTGAACTGGGACAGAGCAAATATTAAATGCTCACAGGACGATAAACCGGGACGAGGGGCTTTTTTACTCTCCCACACCTGGGGATACTGAGGAAGTGGGACTGCAGATGGTGCCAAAACTTGTTTAAATCAGCTGAACGACACGTCAGGACAACATCACGTGACTCTGAGGAAGACCGCAGGGAGCAGCTGAAACTGTCAGGGATGAAAAAAGAATCTAATAACATAGTTTTGTATATGTATCCGCCCGTCACCTTTCTCCCCTTTAGTTCACAAAGGCTCTCACAAGTTCTGAAACACTTCCTGCACGTGTGGAATGAAGCTGCAGCCAGTTTTTCAGCTCCTCTCTCTCTGTCTCTGTCTCTCTTTCTCTCTTTATCTCCAGGGCCTCTCTCTCTTAAACTGTCGGTACATGATTCTCTGAACTGCAGAGCGCCATTAAACAGACCCTTAAATGTGTAAACAAAACATTGTACATTTTGGAATAAAGGCGACTGAAGGCAAAAGCGAAATAGGACATAATATGATTTGAATGGGGAAACGCAGATTAACCACAGAAGATTAAAATATGGCAAATCAAATCTGAAACCAACCTCCAGAGTGGAAAAGTTGAACACGCTCCATCTACACTGCCCAAGACGCAAAACTCTGGTCAGATCTGCTCAGGTCGTGTACACGTTTACGTCACATTCGTACAGTTCACAGAAACAAACATGTCGGATCATTTTCATGCGTCGGACCTTTAATCTAATAAATTTACAGGAGACTCCCAACAAATGTAGAGAATCTGCAGAGAAACTATTAGTGAACAGAGGAGGATCTGCAATCACCTCTGTTAAATTCTGGATGCACCAGGTCGTCGCAGTCGAGTCAGACGGATCTCGACTAGACCTGGAGAACCAGTCGATGGTGGGACAAACTGGAGCTGATGAAAATGCGCAGCGTGAAAACTTCTGTTTGTCTAAAGATGCTTTTGTTGTGTGACGCACACAAAATGTGCAGTCACATTTTTATGTTATTTTGTGATCTGGCTGTTTGTGTTGGTGCTCTTGCATTACCGGGGTGCGCCAGGGGGTGGCAGTGTAGTGAGTAAGCCACAGGTCTCCAGCCACGGCCCTTCTTGAAAAGTTTTGTGCCGCTCCTCTTCATACTATGAAGCGAGGCTGAACCAAAACTCACTGCTCACTGTCTTTATTTTTCTATTATTCAGGTAATCTAATGTGGAACACTTACAATAAAGTACATACAAGAGAAATGTATTTTATTTTGGTTGTTTAGAGCCGATATACAAGTGGTTTTGATACAGATAGATCGCGTTAGTTTGATAAAAGCTCTGCTAGTCACCGCAGTAGGAACATGAGGTTTTGTAATGGCGGCGATTTGATTATAAATTTGATTATAATTTAATTTTTAGCTTAGCTTTTGAATGAAATATCATATTTTTTACTTGTTTCTACTATACACATTTTAATTTATATTTTATTTATTTTAGACTTATTTTTTAGGATATGCAGTGTTTCCTCTGTAGGAGCCTCTGCATCAGGAGCAGAGGTCGGCTGTGGCTGTCGGGTCTGTCCTGTGGGCTCCTGGTGGAGAGTTGGAGCTTGGGCTTCATCTCTCCCCTGGACCCTGTGGTGGTTCCTGGTGGTGGTGGACGTCTCTCTGCTCCTGGTGTAGACGGCTCCTCTGATGGTGCTTTCTCAACTGGTTCACCTGTATTCAGCCTCACATTTTACTATGTGTCATTTTATGTATTTTAGCAGGTTAATGTGTGTGTGTGGGGGGGGGGGGGGGGGGGGTTTGGGTGTTTGTGTGTCTGTGATGTTTGGTTGTGTCGAGTTGGGCAGCTGTGGGGTTGGGTTAGTGGGTGGGTGGAAATGTGGGATTGTTTTTAATCTGTGTAAAGCACTTTGTGTTACATTTTTGTATGAAAAGTGCTTTATAAATAAAGTTTGATTGATTGATTGATTGATAAAATGTATATGCGTAAGCCGAATTGTAAAAATATGAATAATATTTCAGTTAATCGTCAAGTAATAAAAAGGTACTGTTTAGATATATATACAGATATATACACATATTTGAGTAAATATACATTTTTTTCAGTAATTGGACAGTATATGTGAGGTGAGAACATGTATTGTGAAGAAACCAAATTATTGATAAATCTATAAAATGTAATTTTGATTATTTTGTAAATAAATATACAATGAAGCGAGGCTGCACAGAACCAAAGCTCACTGCTCACTGTCTTTATTTGTCTATTATTCAGACACATTCTTCTGTGCGGGTCTGCCCCCTAGACCGGACCCGGAACAACTGCTTTAAGTACAAACATACACAATCCAATTCCACACACTTTTGCGTCACCGTCTGCAGCAGATTTACTCCAGAAAACACTCGTCTAAACGTGGAATAGAAAGTGAAGACGCGACGCCACTTTTGCGTTTTCTGTTCAGAACGTCATCATATAAACGTAGTCTTAGGAACCATGAGCTGGAGCTGGACCTCGGACCTCAGAACCTCAGACCCGTCCATTCAAAGCTTTAAAAACAAACAATAAAATCTTAAAATCAACTCTAAAATGAACAGGAATCCAGTGCAAAGATGCAAGAATTGTGGTAATGTTCTCTCTTCTTTTGGTTCCTAAAAGTCTCACCGAAAAGTTTTGGACTCACTGTCGTTGGTAAAGTTTGTTTTGTGAGATGCCAGAATAAAGCGCGTTACAGTCGACAGAATAAACTTGTTCATTATTTGTTCGTTTAATATCGAAACTTAACATTTTCGATGAAAACGAAAGCTTGATGGACTCACTTTGTCACTGCGTCCAACAGATCAGTGTGTGGAGGCAAAACAACTTTCTCCAGCTAAACTCTGACAAGACTGAAGTCATAGTGTTTGGTCCACAGAAACAAAGGGACAGTGTCAGCATCACCTCCAGTCTCTCGCTCTAAAACCTTCAAATCAGGCAAGAAATCTAGGGGTAATAATGGACTCAGACTTGAACTTTAACAGCCACATCAAATCAATAACATCTGCAGCCTTTTACCATCTAAAAAACAGAGCAAAAATCAAAGGTTTACTGTCTAAATCAGACTTGGAGAAACTTATCCATGTGTTTGTCTCCAGTAGGTTTGATACTGTAATGGTCAGGGCTGGGTATCGTTAAGAAGTTGTCGATACGATACATACCTTGATACACAGGCCATAATACAATACGCTTTTCGACACTTTTGATTCAATACGATTCAATACAATTACAATTACAATACGATATATTTCAAATCGATTCGATACGGTTCAATGAAAAACAAAGGCTAAATCATGGCTGTGAAACTAAAAGTCCAATAAGTCAACTAAATTTGTGCAAAGTTAATAGGAAAAACACCCATTTTACTCAAAACAGCGAAAATCTCAACACAGTCGTAGCTCTTAAACAAAATAATTTAGTAAAATATACCTAAAAATACTCTCAGCAATATCTCGATACAGCGGTCCACGATATCGATACTGTATCATCAAAGTAAGCGATACGATATATCGATATTTCTATATTTTTCCACACCCCTAGTAATGTTCTGCTCACTGGTTTCTCCAAACGAGCTGTGAGACGCTGCAGAACATCCAGAACATCCAGAACATCCAGAACATCCAGAACATCCACAACATCCAGAACATCAGAACATCCAACATCCAGAACATCCAGAACATCCAGAACATCCAGAACATCCAGACAACATCCCACAACATCCACAACATCCAGAACATCCAGAACATCCAGAACATCCACAACATCCAGAACATCCACAACATCCACAACATCCACAACATCCAGAACATCCAGAACATCCACAACATCCACAACATCCAGAACATCCAGAACATACAGAACATCCAGAACATCCAGAACATCAGATCCAACATCCACAACATCCAGAACATCCAGAACATCCAGAACATCCACAACATCCACAACATCCAGAACATCCAGAACATCCAGAACATCCACAACATCCACAACATCCAGAACATCCAGAACATCCAGAACATCCAGAACATCCAGAAATCCACAACATCCAGAAACATCCAGAACAATACAGAACATCCAAATATCCACAACATCCAGACACTATGAACGTCCACAACATCCAGAACATCCAGAACGTCCACAACATCCAGAACATCCAGAACGTCCACAACATCCAGAACATCCAAAACATACAGAACATCCAGAACATCCAGAACATCTAGAACGTCCACAACATCCAGAACGTCCACAACATCCAGAACATCCAGAACATCCACAACATCCAGAACATCTAGAACGTCCACAACATCCAAACATCCAGAAATCCAGAACATACAGAACATCCAGAACGTCCACAACATCCAGAACATCCAGAACATCCACAACATCCAGAACATCTAGAACATCCACAACATCCAGAACATCTAGAACGTCCACAACATCCAAAACATACAGAACATCCAGAACATACAGAACATACAGAACATCCAGAACATCCACAACATCCAGAACACATCTAGAAACGTCACACAACATCCAAAACATACAGAACATCCAGAACATCCAGAACATACAGAACATCCAGAACATCCACAACATCCAGAACATCTAGAAGTCCACAACATCCACAACATCCAGAACATCTAGAACGTCCACAACATCCACAACATCCACAACATCCAGAACATCCAGAACATCCAGAACGCTGCAGCTCGGGTCGTGACTTGAACTAGGAAGTACGAGCACATAAGTCCTGGTCTCAGGTCTCTGCTCTGGCTCCTGTGCCTCAGACACTTTAAAGCAGCTCTGCTTGTACAAGTGTCTCCATGGCCGAGCACCAAAGTCCATCTGTGACATGTTAGTGTCATATGAACATCTCACACTCTGAGGAGCTCAGGGACCAACTCCTGCTGGTGCCCAGAGTCACGACTAAACAAGGGGAGTCAGAGTTTCAGGTTCATGCAGCTAAAACCTGGAACAGTCTGAACATGTGAGACAGACTCTTCTGTGACGCTGTTTAAATCCAGACTCAAAACATTTCTGTTTAACTGTGCAAATAACTGAAAGGTTTTCATTCTGCACTCTTCTCTCCAATTTATGTCTCTCTTTTTTAATTTTAATTTTAATCTTCATGATTATTTATGTTTTGATTTGTTTTTATTATGATTTTAATGTATTTCTTATTCTGTAAAGCACTTTGAATTACTTTGTGTACGAATTGTGCTTTACAAATAAACTTGCCTTGATTTTGATGCTTTTACTGGACGGACACTTACAAAAAAAACATTGACTGTCGGTAAATCATTATAGTTCCTTGTTTTCTCGTGTTTATGTCAGTGTTGCCTGATGTTTGGAGGTGGTCATAACCTCCACACACACACACACACACACACACACACACACACACACACACACACTGATAAACCCGCAGAGGAGGAGCATTTCTTAAATTCTTGGAGTGAAAATCAGACTGGAAGTGCAGATAGTGAGCGTTATCAGCGTGTGTGCGTGACCTCATTCTCTGCACAAAAACACGACCTCACTTTGACCTTTTACGTTTATTCTGAACCGAAACACTTCCTGCGAAAGTTTAAGAATTAACTTTGTGTTTGAGATTTGGAAATTTTGTGATTTTGAAGTCAAATTTTGGGTCATTACTGTTTTTTTTGTTTTTTTTTAGAACAGTAAATTAGTGAACAACAAGAGTATTATATGATGTTATGGTTTGGTTGGAATGTTCCACAGTACGGCATTAAACGTGGCATTTATCGCAAACAGGTGACACAAGTTACGGGGCAGATCTGTGGAGAGGCGAGCCCAGCGTTCATGTTGAATACAACAAAAAAGACCAGTTTAATTCTGTCCAGTGGAGAATCTGTGTCGTTCATTCATTAGTTTTTCAAAATAAAACCAAAAATAAGAAAGAAAAAAAAACAAAACTTCATTATTTGTCTCCAAAACCAAAATGAAAAACGATACAAATTTTTCATTTTTCTATTTTGTGTTTAAATGAAAAATGAAAAAAAACAAAACAAAACAAAAAACAGATAACAGGACTGAACCAGGACTAAACCAGGACTAAACCAGGTCTACTAACCAGGACTAAACCAGGACTAACCAGAACTGAACCAGGTCTAAACCAGGACTAAACCAGGTCTAAACCAGGAACCAGGACTAAACCAGGTCTAAACCAGGACTAAACCAGGACTGAACCAGGACTAAACCAGGTCTAAACCAGAACTGAACCAGAACTGAACCAGGTCTAAACCAGGTCTAAACCAGAAAACCAAACTAACCAGGACTAAACCAGGTCTAAAATCAGGAACTGAACCAAACTAAACCAGGTCTAAAACCAGTCTAAACCAGGACCAAAAACTAAACCAGGACTAAACCAGGTCTAAACCAGGAACTAAACCAGGAACCAGGACTAAACCAGGTCTAAACCAGGACTAAACCAGGACTAAACCAGGTAACCAGAACTAAACCAGGTCTCTAAACCAGGACTAAACCAGGACTAAACCAGGTCTAAACCAGAACTGAACCAGGACAACCAGGTCTAAACCAGAACTAAACAATAAAACCAGGACTAAACCAGGACTAAAACCAGGACTAAAACCAGGTCTAAACCAGGTCTAAACCAGGACTAAACCAGACTGAACCAGGTCTAAACCAGGACTAAACCAGGACTAAAAACCAAACCAGGTCTAAACTAGAACTGAACCAGGACTAAACCAACCAGGAACTAAACTAAACAGAACTAACAGGACTGAACCAGGACTAAACCAGGACTAACAGGTCTAACCAGGACTAAACCAGGGACTACCAGGTCTAAACCAGGTCTAAACCAGGACTAAACCAGGACTAAACCAGAACTGAACCAGGACTAAACCAGGTCTAAACCAGGACTAAACCAGGACTAAACCAGGACTGAACCAGGACTAAACCAGGACTAAACAAAAACCAGTCTAAACTAGGAACTAAACCAGGTCTAAACCAGGGACTAAACCAGGACTACCAAACCAGGACTAAACAACCAGGTCTAAACAACTAAAACCAGGACTAAACCAGGTCTAAACCAGGACTAAACCAGGACTAAACCAGGACTAAACCAGGACTAAAACCAGGTTAAA
>NW_026571140.1:41146242-41167134 GCF_026225935.1 Boleophthalmus pectinirostris
CGTACCTTTGATTTTTGATCCTGTTCATGTCACACAATCATCAGTCCACACAGATGTCGGCCTGGAGTTACAGAGAAACATATTCAAATAAAAAGTTAGTGAACATTTTTCCTCTTAAACATGACGCATTTTCACTGAGGCAGAAGAGTGAGAACAGCAGCACAGAGAAGAGCGAGACGCAGTTTGATTCAGTGAATTTCATTAAACTGGGATGAGAAAATACACAACTAGATCAACATAGTAACATTAATAACAAATACTGTGAATAAAATGTTTTTGTTATTCCCGTCTGGGCCACGGGGTCGGGTCCTCAGTTCCTGCTCTTCTTTCCTTTTCTGTTACCCTGTTGGCTTTCCTCCACGCTTAACTTTTTTTTTTCTTCACACTGAGCTTGTTCCTCTTTAGTCTCTTCAAATGAACAGAACTTAAAATTCCCAACAAGGAAAAGTTTCATTTTTTACATGAGCTACTTCAAAGTTCAGTTTATAAGTTTCAAAATGAACCAGTTTGTTCATAAATGTTTATAGTTCATTCAGTGTTTACGGAAGCCGAGAGGGGTCACAACAAACGCAAACGACGCACAACATACAAGCCACAAACAAAAAAAAGCCACAACACACAAAACAAGACCACAAACACAAAAAAAGGCACACAACAACAACCAAAAAAAGCCACAACATAAAAAAAGCACAACACACAGACAAACAAAAAAAGCCACAACATACAAAAAAACACACACTAAAAAAAAGCCATAACACATCAAAAAGCACAACACACCAAAAAAAAAAAAAAAAACACAACCAAAAACAAAAAAACCACCAAAAAAAGCCAAAAAACACACACACAAAAAAAGCCACAACGACAATGACCGCGGGACTATTTTAATGCAAACACCCCAACAAATACAAATGCCACAAAACAAACGCAAATGCTGCAACACATTAAAAAGCCACAACACACCAAAAAAAGCCACACACACACCAAAAAAAAAAACACAACACACCCAAAAAAGCCAAAAAACACACACACAAAAAAAGCCACAACGACAATGACCGCGGGACTATTTTAATGCAAACACCCCAACAAATACAAACGCCACAAAACAAACGCAAATGCTGCAACACATTAAAAAGCAAAACACACAAAAAAAAAGCCACAACACACACAAAAAAGCACAACAACAAAACAAAAAACCACACAACACACAAAAAAGCCACAACACACCAAAAAAAGCCACAACACACAAAAAAAGCACAACAACACAGCAAAAAAGCACAACACACCCACAACAAAACCACAACACACCAAAAAAAGCCACAACACCAAAAAAGCCACAAACACACCAAAAAAAAACAAACACACACAAAAAAAGACGACGGGACTAATGCAAACACCCAACAAACGCAAATGCTGCACACATTAAAAAGCCACAACACACCAAAAAAACGTAGGACTCTATAGAGTCCTGCGGTCACTTCCGTTGTGTTGTGGCTTTTGTATTTGTTGCGGCGTTTGCATTTGTTGCGGCCCCTCTCGGCTTCCGTAAGAGTTACTTGTTGTTCTTTTTTTTAACATGATTATTATGAGTGATTATTTTTCAATATCTTTGCCAAAACCCAAACAGAACCACAGACAGTGATTATTTGATCAGTTTTGACAATGTGTGTGTTTTCATCTTCATGTCAGATTTTGAATCTTCATCCAGCCTGAGTTTTCATGAGCGTTTAGAGAAAAGTATTTCTGCGTGTGTGTTTCTGTGCGTTGAGTCGGACGAGCAGCAGCTGCAGGTTTGACGCTCGGCTCGTCCAGTCTGCAGCACAGAGATGATTTGTTTATGAAGCGAGCGGAGGCGCCGCAGCCCGAGACACAAACCTCCACCGTCTGAGCCGTTTACAGGAAGTTACAGAAGAACACGGTGAAGCTGTCGGCACCGAAACACAGAGAGAAAAAATATATTCTGATGTTAAAATAAAATCAGTGAGAGAGAAACGTCTTCATGAGCCGTTTGTGCTCAATGAGGCGAGTGTGAAAAAACCCGAAACACATGAACAGAGAACCAAGAGACGTAAACTACAGAAGCTCTCCTCCTCCCTCCTCTCATTCTCTCCTCCCCTCTCTCTCTCTCTCTCTCTATCCATCTCTCCCTCCCTTCATTTCTCTCTCTCTCCCTCCCTCCCCTCTCTCTCCCTCTCTCTCTCTTCCTCCCCTTTCTGTCTCTCCCCTCCCCACTTTCTCTTTTCTCCCTCTATTACCCCCTCTCTTCTTTCTTTCCTCCCTCTTTCTCTCCCTCTCCCTCCTGTCCTTCGCTCTCTCCCTCTCTTTCTCTCTCTCCCTCTTTCTCTCTCTCCCCCCTCTCTCCTCCTCCCTCTTTACTTACACTCTCCATCCCGCTCTCCCTCTTCTCTCTCTTTTCTCTCCCTCCCTCCTCCTCTCCTCCCTCTCCCTTCCCCCTTCTCTCTCCTCTCCTCTCTCCTCTCTCTCTCCCTCCCTCTCTGTCCCCCACTCTCTCCCTCCTCCTCCTCTCTCTCCCTTCTCTCCCTTTTACCCCTCTCTCGCTCTCTCCATCCTTCTCCCCCCTTTCTATCTCCCTTCTTTCATTTTTCTCACACTCTCCTCTCCCTTTCTCCCTCCCCTTTTACCCCCCTTTCTCTCCTCCCTCCTCCTCTCTCCTCTCTCCCTCCCTCTGTTCTCTCTCTCCTCTTGAGTTGCTGATGAAGGACTTTGGGGCTTTGTTTTCTCTGGTCGGTCATTAGTGTCAGGGGCGTGGGAGGGCACATATGTCTTCCTCTCTCTCTCCCTCTCTCTCTCTATCCTCCCTCTCTCCCTCCCTCGCTCCTCTCTCTCTCTCTTCTCTCTCTCTCTTCTCTCTCCTCCCTCTCTTCTCTCTCTCTCTGTCGTCTGTTCAGATCAATGGTAATAACCGCTCTGAACTGGCTTCATAACAGAGGCTTAACCTGAGACTATCTGTCTGTTTATCCCTCGCTCTTTTTTTCCAATCCCCACCACTCCCCCTCTCCCCCCTCTCTTCTCTTTTCTTCTCTTCACCCTCCCTCTCTTCTCTTCTCTTCTCTTCTCTTCACCTCTTCTCTTCTCTCTCTCTTTCTCTTCTCTCTTCTCCTCTCTTCTCTTCTCCCTCTCTCTCTCTCCCTCTCTCTCTCTCTCTCTCTCCTCCCTCTCTTCTCTTCTTTTCTCTTCTCTTCATCTCTTCTCTTTTCTCTCCACTCCTTCCTCTCTCTTCTCTTCTTCTCTTCTTTCTCCTCTCTCCTCTTCTTTCTTCTCTTCCCCTCTTCCCTCTCTTCTCTTCTCTTCTTCTTCTCTTCACCCTCCCTCTCTTCTCTTTTCTTCTCTTCACCCTCCTCTCTTTTTTTCTCTTCTCTTCCCCCTCCCTCTCTTCTCTTCTCTTCACCCTCCCTCTCTTCTCTCCTCTCCTTTTCTTCTCTTCACCCTCCCTCTCTTCTTTTCTTCTCTTCACCCTCCCTCTCTTCTCTTCTCTTCTCTTCTCTCACCTCTCTTCTCTTCACCCTCCTCTCTTTCTCTTCTCCCTCCTCTCTTTCTCTTCACTCTCTCTTCTCTTCTCTTTTCTCTCTTCTTCCCCTCCTCTTCTTCTCTTCTCTTCACCCTCCTCTCTCTCTCTCTTCTTTCTCTTCATTTTCTCCTTCCCCTCTCTTCTCTTCACCCTCCCTCTCTTCTCTTTACCCTCTCTCTTCTCTTCTCTTCTCTTCACCCTCCTTCTCTTCCCTTCTCTCTCTCTATTTTTCTCTCTCTTCAATCCTCCTTTCTCCACGTTCCAGCCTCTCCATCTTTCCCTCTTTATAATGCCCCTCTCCATCCCTCCATCCATCACATTTACTTATTCTAGCTCTCTTTCTCTTCCTCCCTCTCTCTCCTTTTCTCACACCCTCCCTTTCTTTTCTGTTTCTCTCTCTCTCTCTCTCTCTCTCTCACTTCATCATATTTACATCATATTGTGTTTGTTTCATTCACATGTTTGAGTGACTCTTTATTATTTTAATCTCAGGACTAAACCAGGACTAAACCAGGACTAAACCAGGACTGAACCAGGACTAAACCAGGACTAAACCAGGACTAAACCCGGACTGAACCAGGACTAATCTTGGACTTAAGAGAGAGAACCCCGAGCAGTTTGTCCGCAAAACGCGATCGGGCAATTGCCGCTTTTAAGTCCATGAGCTGCGGAGCTGGTTTAGTCCTGGTTTAGTCCTGGTTTAGTCCTGGTTTAGTCCTGGTTTAGTCCAGGTTTAGTCCTGCAAGTCCAAGCAAAATTGGACTAAAAAAAATCTGTGAAACAGCGAGACCGCGAAAGGTGAACCGTGATACAGCGAGGGACGACTCTAATCATTTACATTATTAAGTGTTTACATGATCTTTTTAAAGCGGAATTCATTTTTATTCATTAAAATTAAATTATTTTTATTCGAAATTAAAGCTCGTGGCAAAGATTACATTTCAAATCCATTGCACTAAAAACTATAAGGCGAAATCAACTTTTTTGTTGTTGTTTTTCCTCATTAAAAACACACCTGCAGAGGTTTTAGAGTCATCGCTGCATGTTTGAGTAATTTAGTGATCTCTCCCGGGTCTTATTCAACCCCTCCTCTGCGGCACATACCCTCTGTCCTCCTCCTCTCATGTGCTGCTGCTGCTGTTTAGTTTAAATATAACGTGAACATAAATAGCTGATGAGAGCAGCTCACCGACAGCTGGAGCACCTCCTGTTCAGAGACGCAGCGTCTGTCGGACGAGAAGAAGAAGAAGAAGAAGAAGAAGAAGAAGAAGAAACATGAGACTCGTACAAACCTCCAGAGTGAGAACGAGAGCGCGGCAGAAAAAACAGAAGAGCAAACGAGAAGAAAACAGACACGAGTCCCTGATGACACGAGGCCTCTCTGTGTACAGACTGTGAACAGAAGTGTGACCCACAACATCCAGCTCCAGGCAAATGAAGCTCACTGAGGCCGGCAGTTATTCAGATGTGTTAAAGCAGGGCTCACACTTTTTCATCATGTGAGCTACTTACAAAATGACCAAGTCAAAATGATCTACCTAATACAAAGTCAAGCAAACTGCACTGAAACACTCTGTGCCCCTTTTTTGGACCCTCCCCCACAGTTTGAGAACCTCTTCTTTAAGAGAACTTCCTCTGGCACTTTACACAAAACTGTGAAAAAAGTGAAGGAAGATTTTTAAACCTGTTTTTTAAAGTTCCAAACTGGAGTTTCATTCTTTTCTGGTTTTGCAGTGATATTTACCAGCCTCTGCACGTTTACCAAACCAAACGCACATCGTGACAAACACAGATGCATTTGTCACTTTTGTTAGACAAACTTCAGCCAAATGTGGCAGTAGGTCTGTTCTGTAGATCCGCTCTATGCTGTAGACCTGCTTTGTGCCAACACTGGAACACAAATTTAGACTGGTTTTTGCTTCACGTTTGGTCTTGCTCTTCTAATCAGCCGCACTGTGGGAGGGGCTTGTGTTGGCTGTACGCAGGAAGGAGCGAGAGCGTGAAAAGGCGAGGGGCGGCGTGCTGACGTGAGGCAGATGGACAGGTAGGATGTTTAGGAAGTTGAACCTGCCCTGTGATGCACGCTGGTACACGAGGGCACACGCTGTCGCAGACGAGCCGTGCATAGGGAGCGTGTGTGTTTGTGATGCGCCGTAGAGTCTCCGCGGGTTTCAAATGAGCGCACAGGCTGCACTGAGACGCCCCACACGCTCCTGCACCCGCTACAAGTTTATTACCAACAGCAGCGGCCGGAATGAAATATGATCACACTTGTTGAGTGTCAGACCTCGAGTGAGAGACAAGACCGAGTCCAAACGCGATCGACAGGTATATTTTGACATTAATTCATAAACAGTCATATTTAACATATACAGACCGAAAAGGTGCAGGCTGAAGTTTAAGTTTATTCTGCCTTTACCCTTTATTCCTTTGTCAGAGCTTCATCTTGACATCAGTTCATCTTCATAAATACAGCAGGAGGAAACAAACTAATCAGTAACAGAACAACAAAGTTCTACAGCACAAACTAAGTCTCATATTTCATGTTTCTGTCCAGAGTTAAACATTTAAACTTCTTTATGAAGTGAAAGAAAGTGGTGCACAATTTGAGGTTTTCTGTACAGTTGTTCCAGAGCTCCACCCTTTAACAGATTTACAAAAATTTCATAATGTTTGTTCTGATTTTCTTTTTAATAAACATGGTCGTGCCTCTGAGCTCAGATTGACTCTTTTGGATTTTGAACATGTTCTGTAACGATTTCGACAGGAGATTGTTGTTACTTTGAACATGATTTTCAGAGTGTAAAGGTAAAGACTAAATCATAAAATTTCAGCGTTTGAAGGTTTATAAATAATGCATTGGTTGGTTCGTTATAAGTTGATAATGTGATGCTCTTATTGCCTTTTTTTGCAGGTAAAGACTGGATTTGTATTCGTCTTATATGTATTGCCCCAAATCTCAACACCGTAGGTTATGTAGGGCATTACCAGCGAGTTATATATAATAAAAAGACTGTTTTTATCTAGGGTATATCTATATTTATATATAATTGCGATCACTTTGGATAATTTGTTCCTAATTGTATTTATGTGTGATTTCCAGTTTAAATTATGATCTATAGTTACTCCTAAAAATGTATTTTGAAAGACTCTTTCTAGTGGTGTATTATTGAGCATAATTTGTACATGATTTTGTACTTTTCGCTTTGCAAATACCATAAATTTAGTTTTTTCTATGTTTAGCGATAATTTATTAATATCAAACCAAACTTTAATTTTCTGCAGCTCCTTCTCCACCATTAGAAAAGAGAGAAGACAGAGACACACGTGTATTTTTAGAGCTCTTCCAGTGGACATGTGGAGTTTGTCTCTGATTAGTCGTGATATTTTTAGTCTGATGTCGTCCCCGATGGAAACACTGATCGTCCAATCAGAACGCTCGTCTGCTCCTGTCGGCTCCTGTCAGAAGAGGCTCTGATTATATTTGATTCTGTGATCGTCTCTTTTCTCACTGCAGAGTTTAGAGAATTAAAACTGAGTATTTTTATTGTCACCGTAACAAATAAAATAAAATGAATACGAAGAGCAGATCTCGAACAGAGAGAGAGAAAAATAAAAGGAAGTAAAGTTTTCCTGCTGCACGTCAGGAGAAAGAAGGGAGGAGAGAAAGAGGAGAGAGGAAGAGAGAGAGAGAGAGACAAACACAGAGAGAGGAGAGAGGAGAGGGAGAGAAAGAGGAGAGAAGGAGGAGAGAGAGAGAGCGAGGGAGGGAGAGAGAGAAGGAGAGAGAGACAAACAGAGAGTGGAGAGAGAGAGAGAGGAGAGAAGAAGAGAGGGAGAGAGGAAGAGAGGGAGAGAGAGACAAACGGAGAGAGGAAAAGAGGAGAGGGAGAGAAAGAGAGAAGAGAGAAAAGCGAGAGAGGAGAGGAGAGAGAGAAAGAGAGAGAGAGGAGGAGAGAGAGAGAGAGAGGAGAGAGGAGAGAGAGAAGAGGAGAGAGAGGAGGAGAGAGAGAGAGCGAGGGAGGGAGAGAGAGAAGGAGAGAGAGACAGAGAGTGGAGAGAGAGAGAGAGGAGAGAAGAAGAGAGGGAGAGAGGGAGAGAGAGACAAACGGAGAGAGGAAAAGAGGAGAGGGAGACAGAGAGAGAAAAAAAAGCGAGGGGGAGAGAAGAAAGGGAGGGAGGAGAGAAAGAGGAGAGAGGAAGAGAGGGGGAGGAGAGAAAGAGAAAGAAGAGAGGGAGAGAGAGACACACTGAGAGAAGAGAAGGAGAGAGAAGAAAGGGAGAGAGAGAGACAGAGAGAGGGAGAGAGGAGAGGGAGAGAAAGAGGAGAGAAGGAGGAGAGAGAGCGAGGGAGGGAGAGAGAGAAGGAGAGAGACAAATGGAGAGTGGAGAGAGAGAGAGAGGGGAGATGAGAGAGAGGAGAGAAGAAGAGAGGAGAGAGGAAGAAAGGGAGAGAGAGACAAATGGAGAGATGGAGAGAGGAAAAGAGAGGGAGAGACAAAAAAGCGAGGGGGAGAGAAGAGAAAGAGGAGAGAGGCAGACATATGGGAGAGGAAGAGAGAGAGAGGGAGGGAGGAGAGAAGAAAAAGAGAGGGAGACACAAACAGAAAGGGAGAGGAGTGGGAGAGAGGAGAGAGAGAGACAGAGAGAAATGGAGAGAGGGGGAGAGAGAGAACTGAAAGAGGAGAGAGACAGACAAATGAGAGAGGGAGAGAGGAAGAGAGAGAGACAAATAGAGAGGGGAGAGAGGAAAGAGGGAGAGAGAAGAGAGGAAAGAGGGAGAGAGGAGAGAGAAGAGAAAGAGGACAGGGACAAATGGAGAGAGGAAAGAGGGAGAGAGAAAAGGGTTTACTCCACAACACAAGGGAGAGAGAGAGAGAAAAAGGAGAGACGGACAGAAGGAGAGATGGATCATGAAAGAGGGAAAGAGGAGAGAGAAGGCAAGAGAGAGACAAACGGAGAGAGGAGAGAGGGAGACAGGGAGACAGGTAGAGGAACAGAGGGACAGAAGGACAGAGAGAAAGATGAAGAGAGGGAGAGGGAGAAAAGAGGGAGGGAGGAGAGTTTGTGGTGTTCCAGAGGAGTGTTTGCGGCGTTGTTCCAGAGGAGTGTTTGTGGCGTTCCAGAGGAGTGTTTTGTTCCAGAGAAATTGGGTTTGTTCCAGAGGAGTGTTGCAGTGTTCCAGAGGAGTGTTTGCAGTGTTCCAGAGGAGTGTTTGCGGTGTTCCAGAGGAGAGTTTGTGGCGTTCCAGACAAGAGTTTGCGGCGTTCCAGACGAGAGTTTGCGGCGTTCCAGAAGAGTGCTTGCGGCGTTCCAGAGGAGAGTTTGCGGCGTTCCAGAGGAGTGTTTGCAGTGTTCCAGAGGAGAGTTTGTGGTGTTCCAGAGGAGTGCTTGCGGCATTCCAGAGGAGTGTTTGCGGCGTTCCAGAGGAGTGTTTGCAGTGTTCCAGAGGAGTGCTTGCGGCGTTCCAGAGGAGTGTTTGCGGCGTTCCAGAGGAGTGTTTGCGGTGTTCCAGAGGAGAGTTTGTGGCGTTCCAGAGGAGAGTGTTTGCGGCGTTCCAGAGGAGTGTTTGCAGTGTTCCAGAGGAGAGTTTGTGGTGTTCCACAGGAGAGTGTGTGGCGTTCCACACGAGAGTTTGCGGCGTTCCAGAAGAGTGTTTGCGGCGTTCCAGAGGAGTGTTTGCAGTGTTCCAGAGGAGAGTTTGTGGTGTTCCAGAGGAGAGTGTGTGGCGTTCCAGAGGAGTGTTTGCGGCGTTCGCGAGGTTCCAGAGGAGTGTTTGCGGCGTTCCAGAGGAGTGTTTGCGATGTTCGCGAGGTTCCAGAGGACTGTTTGCGGCGTTCCAGAGGAGAGTTGGCAGCGTTCCAGAGGAGAGTTTGCAGCGTTCCAGAGGAGTGTTTGTGGCGTTCCAGAGGAGAGTTGGCGGCGTTCTAGAGGAGTGTTTGTGGCGTTCCAGAGGAGTGTTTGCGGCGTTCACGAGGTTCCAGAGGAGTGTTTGTGGCGTTCCAGAGGAGTGTTTGCGGTGTTCGCGAGAGGAGTTTTTGCGGTGTTCCAGAGGACTGTTTGCGGCGTTCCAGAGGAGAGTTGGCGGCGTTCCAGAGGAGTGTTTGCAGCGTTCCAGAGGAGTGTTTGTGGCGTTCCAGAGGAGAGTTGGCGGCGTTCCAGAGGAGTGTTTGTGGCGTTCCACAGGAGAGTTTGTGGTTGGGCGCAGCAGCTGTGAACACTTTTGTTTTTACACTTTCATTAAAACGTTGGACGAACGATTCGGACGCTTCAGAGTGAAATATGACGACTTTACACGAGACAACTCTGATATTTTAACACTTTGACTCAGGCTCATGGTCCAGACACACAGAGACACAGAGACACAGAGACACAGAGACACAGAGACACAGACACACAGACACACAGACACACAGAGACACAGACACACAGACACAGACACACAGACACACAGAGACACAGACACAGACACACAGCACACACAGAGACACAGACACAGACACACAGACACACACAGACACAGACACAGAACACAGACACAGCACAGACACACAGACACAGACACAGACACAGACACACAGAACACACAGACACACAGAGACACAGACACACACACAGACACACAGAACAGACACACAGACACACAGAGACACAGACACACAGACACAGAGACACAGACACACAGAGACACAGAGACACAGACCACAGAGACACAGACACACAGAGACACACAACAGAGACACAGACACACAGAGACACAGACACACAGACACAGAGACACAGACACACAGACAGACACAGACACAGACACACAGAACACAGACACACAGACAGAGACACAGACACACAGCACAGACACAGAGACACAGCACAGACACAGACACACAGACACACAGACACACAGACACACAGAACACACACACACAGAACACAGAGACACACACACAGAGACACAGACACAGACACACAGAACACAGACACACAGACACACAGACCACAGACACAGACACACAGAGACACAGACACAACAGCACAGACACACAGACACACAGACACACAGACACAGACACACAGACAACACACACAGACACACAGACAGCAGACACACAGAGACACAGACACACAGACACACAGACACACAGACCACAGGACACACAGCACACAACAGAGCACAGAGACACAGACACACAGACACACAGACACACAGACACAGACACACTGTGGGGCTCTGGAGGAGCTCGGAGTAGAGACGCTGCTCCTTCACGATGAGGAGTCAGACGTGTGTTCTGACTCGTCCCCTGAGGAAGAGTCTGGGACGTGTCTCTGTGACCTGAACATCTGATCGTCTCACCGTCCCCAGAGGAGCAGGAGGAGGAAGAGGAGGAGCAGGAGGAGGAGGAGGAGCAGAGAGGCAGGAGAGGAGGACAGGAGGAGGAGGAACAGTAGGAGGAGGAACAGGAGGAGAAGCAGGTGGAGGAACAGGAGGAGGAGGAGGAGTCTGAAGCTCTGACAGGAGGAGGAGAGGGGGAGCACCACAGAGTGATAAGAGACAGAGAGAGAGAGAAGGAGAGGGGGGTGAGGAGGAGGAGCAGGACGAGGAACATGAGTCTGGATCTCTGACAGGAGGAGGAGGAACAGGAGGAGGAGCAGGAGGAGGAGGAGAAGTAGATGGAGGAACAGGAGGAACAACAGTAGATGCAGGAGGAGGAGGAACAGGAGAAGTAACAGGAGGAGGAGGAACAGGACGAGGAGCAGGAGGAGGAAGAGGAGGAACAGGAGGAACAGGAGGAGGAGAAGTAGATGGAGGAACAGGAGGAACAAGAGGATGAGGAATAGGAGGAGGAGACGTAGATGGAGGAGCAGGAGAAAGAGGAGGAACAGGAGGAGAAGTAGATGGAGGAACAGGAGGAGCAGGAGGAGCAGGAGGAGAAAGAGGAGGAGCAGGAGTGTGAAGTTCTGTCAGGAGTGTGTGAGACTCTGTTTGTTTCCTTCAGTCTTTTGGTTGTGAGTTTGTGTCTTTGAGCAAAACTCCTCTGAGATTCTCCTCAGATTAAATTAAACCTGTCCATCTTCTTCTCGTCTTTAGGAAACACACTCGTTTTTTTTGTTTTTTTGTCTTTTTTTTCCAGACTGAACCTCTCCTCCTCTTCCTCCTGCACCTGCCTCACTCCTCCTCCTTTGGTCTGTTTACTTCATATCCAGTCTTTCTCTTCCATCCCTCCTTTCTCCTCCTCCTCCTCCATCTCTCTTTCTCTCCACCGCCCTCCTTCTCTCTCTCTGTCTCGCCGCTCTTCTTTCTCTCGTCCTTTCTCACACTCTCTCCCTCCTCCGTTCACTCTCTTACCTCTCTCTTCTCCTTCTCTCTCTCGTATCAGTCTGTGGTGCTCCCCCTCTCTTTCTTTCTCTCCCTCTCTGTGTTATCAGTCTACGGTGCTCTCTCTCTCTCTCTCTCTCCTCTCTCTCCTTTTTTCTCTCTGTCTGTTATCAGTCTGTGGTGGTCCCTCTCTCCTCCTCATCCCCCTCTCCTCTCTCTCCTTCCCTCCGTCCGTTATCAATGTGCGTTGCTCTTTCCTCTCTCTCTCCCTCCCCCTCTTTTTCTCTCCCTCCTTCTCTCTCTCCGTCTGTTAGTGTGCGGTGCTTTCTCTCTCTCTCTACTCCTCATCCCTCTCTCTTTCTCTCCTTCCTTCCATTTATTATCTTGCTTCCCCTCTCTTCTCTCTCTCTCTTCATCCCCCTCTCCTCTCTCTCTCTGTCTCTTATCAGTGTGTATTGCTTCCCCTCTCTTCTCTCCCTCTCTTTATCCCCCTCTCCTTCTCTCCATTTGTTATCAGTGTGCGGCGCTCCCTCCTTCTTTCTCTCTCTCCTTCTTTGCCTCCGTCCGTGCATTATCAGTGTGCGGTTTTCTCTCTCTCTCTTCATCCCCCTCTCTTTCTTTCTCTCCCTCCCTCTGTTATCAGTGTGCAGCGCTCTCGCTTTCCCTCCTCCTTTCTCTCTCTCCTTCCGTCCGTCTGTTATCCGTGTTCAGTGCTCTCTCTCTCTCTCTCCTCCTCATCCCCCTCTCCTTCTCTCTTTGTCTCTCATCAGTCTGTGGTGCTCCCCCTCTCTTCTCTCCTTCTCTCCGTCTGTTATCAGTGTGCGGTGCTCCCCCTCTCTTTCTCTCTCTCCTTCTCTTTCTCTTTCCCTCCTTCTCTCCGTCCGTGTGTTATCAGTGCTCGGTGTTCTCTCTTTCCTTCTCTCTCTCTTTCTATCCCTCTTTCTCTCTCTCCGTCGGTGTGTTATAGGTGCTCTGTGCTTCCCCTCTCTCCCTCTCTTTCTCTCTCTTTCTCTCTCTCTTTCCGTCAGTCTGTTATCAGCGCTCTTTGCTCCCTCTCTCCTCTCCTCTCTCTCTCTTTCCCTCTCTCTTTTCTTCTCTCCGTCCGTGTGTTATCAGGTGCCCCCCCCCTCCCCCCTCTCTCTCTTTCTCTCTCTCTTTCTCTCTTCCGTCAGTCTGTTATCAGTGCTCTTTGCTCCCTCTCTCTCCCCTCTCTTTCCCTCTTTCCTTCTTTCCGTCCGTTATCAGTGCTCGGAGCTCCCCCTCTCTTTTCTCCCTCCTTCTCTCTTTCCTTCTCTGTCTCTCTCTCTCTCTCTCCTTCCTTCCGTCGGTCCGTTATCGCCGTTCGGTGCCCCCCCTCTCTTTCTCTCTCTTTCTCTCTCTCCTTCCTTCTCTCTGTCTGTTATCAATGCGTGGTGCTCCCTCTCTCTCCTCTCTCCCTCTCCCTCCTTCTTTCCGTCTGTTATCAGAGCTCGGTACTCCGCCCTCTCTCTCCCCCCTCTCTCCTTCTCTCTCTTTCTTTTTCATCCGTTATCAGTGCTCGGTGCTCCCCCTCTCTTCTCTCCCTCCTTCACTCTTTCTCTCCATCCGTGTGGCTACCAGTGTTCTCTCTTTCCTTCTCTCTCTCTCTCTCTTCTCAAACACCACTCGGTGTTTTCCGTTTTGCTTGTTTCGTTCTTGATGTCCGTTTTGTTCGTTCCGTTAGTTACTGTTAACTTTCTTTCTCGTCCGTTAACTCTCTTCTCTCTCTCCTTTCTTTCGTTCGTCCGTATTGGCTCGTTTACTCCCCTCCTTCTTCTCTCTCTCTTTCTTTCGTTCCGTCCGTTATCTCTCGGTTCTCCTCTCGCCCTCCTTTCTCTCTCTCTTTTTCTCGCCCGCTCTTTTATCTCTCGGTTCTCCCCTCTCTCTCTTCTCTCTCTCTCTCTCTCTTTCCTTCCTCTTATCGTGGCTCGGTGTTCTCTCCCTCTCTCTTTCTTTCTTCCGTCGTTATGGCAGTCTACCTCTCTCTCTCTCTCTCTCCTCCTCTCTCGTCCTTTTTCGGTGCTCTCTCTTCCTCTCTCTCTTTCTTCCCACGTTTTGGCTCTGCTTCCCTCTCTCTCTCTCCCTTTCTTCCTTCCGTCCGTTATCGTGGCTCGTGCTCCCCTCCTTCTCTCTCTCTCTTTCTTTCTTGTCCGTTATCGTGCTCGGTGCTCCCTCTCTCTCTCTCTCTCTCTCTCTTTCGTTCCGTCCGTTATCGTGGCTCGGTGCTCTCTCTTTCTCCTCTTCTCTCTCTCTCTCTTTCTTTCGTTCCGTCCGTTATCGTGGCTCGGTTCCTTCTCCTCTTTCTCTCTCATCTTTCTTCCGTCCGGTGGTCGGTGCCCCCCTCTCTTCTCTCCTCTCTCTTTCTTTCTTTCCGTCCTTATCGTGGCTCGGTGCTCCCCTCTCTCTCTCTCTCTTCTCTCTCTTTCTTTGTTCCGTCCGTTATCGTGTGGATCGGTGCCTCCCCTCTCCTCTCTCTCTCTCTTTCTTTCGTTCCCGTCCGTTATCGTGGCTCGGTGCTTCTCCCCTCTTCTTCTCTCTCTCTCTCTTTTCTTCGTTCCGTCCTTATCGTGGCTCGTGCCCCCCTCTCTTCTCTCTCTCTCTCTTTCTTTCGTCAGTGTTATCGTGGCTCGTGCCCCTCCTTCTTCTCTCTTCCTCTTTCCTTCTTTTCCGTTGTTATCAGTCGCCGGTTAGCTCCTTCTCTCTCTTTCTCGTTCGTCCCTCCTTCTCTCTTTTCCTTCTCTGTCTCTTCCCTCTTTCTCTCTCTTTCTTTCGTTCCGTCCGTTATCGTGGCTCGGTGCTCCCCCTCTCTTTTCTCTCTCTCTCTTTCTTTCGTTTTCCTCGTGGCTCTTCCTCTCCCTCTCTCTTTTCCGTCGTCATCGAGCTCGGGTACTCTCTCTTTCCCGTCCTCGTGGCTCCTCCCCCTCTCTCTCTCTCTCTCTCTTTCTTTCGTTCCGTCCATCCGGTGCTTATCCGTTATCGTGGCTGGTGCTCCCCCTCTCTTCTCTCCTCTTCTTTTTTCGTTCGTCCGTTTCGTGGCTGTTACAGCTCCTCTCTTCTCTCTTTCCTTCTCCTCTCTCCTTCCTTTCTCTCTCTCTCTCCTTTCGTTCGGTCCGTTATCGGCTTCGGTGCTCCCCCTCTCTCTCTCTCTCTCTCTCTTTCTCTTCTTCTTTCTTTCCGTCCGTTATCGTGCCTCGGTGTCTCCCCCTCTCTTTCTCTTCTCTTCTCTTTTCTTTTCGTTCCGTCCGTTATCGTGGCTCGGTGGCTCTTTCTCTCTCCCTCTCTCTCTCCTCTCCTTTCTTTCTTTCGTTATCGTGGCTCGGTGCTCCCCCTCTTCTCTCTCTCTCTCTTCTTTTCGTTCGTCCGTTATCGTGGCTCGGTGGCTCCCCTCTTCTCTCTCTCTCTCTTTCTTTCGTTCCGTCCGTTATCGTGGCTCGGTGCTCCCTCTCTCTCTCTTCTCTCTCTCTCTTTCTTTCGTTCCGTCCGTTATCGTGGCTCGGTGCTCCCCTCTCTTCTCTCTCTCTCTTTCTTTCGTTCTGTCCGTTATCGTGGCTCGGTGCTCCCTCTCTTTCTTCTCTCTCTCTTTTCTTTCGTTCCGTCCGTTATCGTGCTCGGTGCTCCCTCCTTCTCTTCTCTCTCTCTCTTTTCTTTCGTTCTGTCCGTTATCGTGGCTCGGTGCTCCCCCTCTCTCTCTCTCTCTCTCTTTCTTTCGTTCCGTCCGTTATCGTGGCTCGGTGCTCCCCTCTCTTCTCTCTCTTCTTTCTTTCGTTCGTCCTCGTGGCTCGGTGCTCCCCCTCTCTCTCTCTCTCTCTCTTTCTTTCGTTCGTCCGTTATCGTGGCTCGGTGCTCCCCTCTCTTCTCTCTCTCTCTCTTTCTTTTCGTTCCGTCCGTTATCGTGGCTCGGTGCTCCCCTCTCTTCTCTCTCTCTCTCTCTCTCTTTCGTTCCGTCCTTATCGTGGCTCGGTGCTCCCCCTCTTCTCTCTCTCTCTCTCTTTCTTTCGTTCCGTCCGTTATCGTGGCTCGGTGCTCCCCCTCTCTTCTCTCTCTCTCTTTCTTTCGTTCCGTCCGTTATCGTGGCTCGGTGCCCCCTCTCTCTCTTCTCTCTCTCTCTTTCTTTCGTTCCGTCCGTTATCGTGGCTCGGTGCTCCCCCTCTCTTCTCTCTCTCTCTCTTTTCTTTCTTCGTCCGTTATCGTCGTCGGTGCTCCCCCTCTCTTCTCTCTCTCTCTTTCTTTCGTTCCGTCGTTATCGTGGCTCGTTCCTCTCTTCTCTCTCTCTCTCTTTCTTTCGTTCCGTCCGTTATCGTGGCTCGGTGCTCTCTCTTCTCTCTCTCTCTCTTTCTTTCGTTTCGTTATCGTGGCTCGCTCCCTCTCTTCTCTCTCTCTCTTTCTTTCGTTCCGTCCGTTATCGTGGCTCGGTGCTCCCCCTCTCTTCTCTCTCTCTCTCTTTCTTTCGTTCCGTCCGTTATCGTGGCTCGGTGCTCCCCCTCTCTTCTCTCTCTCTCTCTTTCTTTCGTTCCGTCCGTTATCGTGGCTCGGTGCTCCCCCTCTCTCTCTCTTCTCTCTCTTTCTTTTCGTTCCGTCCGTTATCGTGGCTCGGTGCTCCCTCTCTTTCTCTCTCTCTCTTCTTTCGTTCCGTCCGCCGTGGGCTCGGTCTCCCTTCTCTCTCTCTCTCTCTTTCTTTCGTTCCGTCCGTTATCGTGGCTCGGTGCTCCCCCTCTCTTCTCTCTCTCTCTCTTTTCTTTCGTTCCGTCCGTTATCGTGGCTCGGTGCTCCCCCTCTCTTCTCTCTCTCTCTCTCTTTCTTTCGTTCCGTCCGTTATCGTGGCTCGGTGCTCCCCCTCTCTTCTCTCTTCTCTCTTTCTTTCGTTCCGTCCGTTATCGTGGCTCGGTGCTCCCCCTCTCTTTCTCTCTCTCTCTCTCTTTCTTTCGTTCGTCCGTTATCGTGGCTCGGTGCTCCCCTCTCTTCTCTCTCTCTCTCTTTCTTTCGTTCCGTCCGTTATCGTGGCTCGGTGCTCCCCCTCTCTCTTCTCTCTCTCTCTTTTCTTTCGTTCCGTCCGTTATCGTGGCTCGGTGCTCCCCCTCTCTTCTCTCTCTCTCTCTTTCTTTCGTTCCGTCCGTTATCGTGGCTCGGTGCTTCCCTCTCTTCTCTCTCTCTCTCTTTCGTTCCGTCCGTTATCGTGGCTCGGTGCTCCCCCTCTCTTCTCTCTTCTCCTCTCTTCTTTCGTTTCCGTCCGTTATCGTGGCTCGGTGCTCCCCCTCTCTCTCTCTCTCTCTCTCTTTCTTTCGTTCCGTCCGTTATCGTGGCTCGGTGCTCCCCTCTCTTCTCTCTCTCTCTCTTTCTTTCGTTCCGTCCGTTATCGTGGCTCGGTGCTCCCCCTCTCTCTCTCTCTCTCTCTCTTCTTTCGTTCGTCCGTTATCGTGGTCGGTGCTCCCCTCTCTCTCTCTCTCTCTCTCTTTCTTTCGTTCTGTCCGTTATCGTGGCTCGGTGCTCCCCCTCTCTCTCTTCTCTCTCTCTCTTTCTTTCGTTCCGTCCGTTATCGTGGCTCGGTGCTCCCCTCTCTCTCTCTCTCTCTCTCTTTCTTTCGTTCGTCCGTTATCGTGGATCTCCTCTCTCTCTCTCTCTCTCTTTCTTTCGTTCCGTCCGTTATCGTGGCTCGGTGCTCCCCCTCTCTCTCTCTCTCTCTCTTTCTTTCGTTCCGTCCGTTATCGTGGCTCGGTGCTCCCCCTCTCTTCTCTCTCTCTCTTTCTTTCGTTCCTGTCCGTTATCGTGGCTCGGTGCTCCCCCTCTCTTCTCTCTCTCTCTTTCTTTCGTTCCGTCCGTTATCGTGGCTCGGTGCTCCCCCTCTCTTCTCTCTCTCTCTCTTTCTTTCGTTCCGTCCGTTATCGTGGCTCGGTGTCCCCCTCTCTTCTCTCTCTCTTTCTCTCTTTCTTTCGTTTGTCCGTTATCTCGGTGCTCCCCCTCTCCTCTCTCCTCTTTCTTCCCTCGTCTCTGCTCCCCCCTCTCTCTCTCTCTCTCTCTTTCTTCCTCGATTCTGTCGTTATCGTGGCTCGGTGTTTCCCTCTCTTTCTCTCTTCTCTCTCTCTTTCTTCTTCGTTCCGTCCGTTATCGTGGCTCGGTGCTCCCCTCTCTTCTCTCTCTCTCTCTCTTTTCTTTCGTTCCGTCCGTTATCGTGGCTCGGTGCTCCCCCTCTCTTCTCTCTCTCTCTCTTTCTTTCGTTCGTCCGTTATCGTGGCTCGGTGCTCCCCCTCTCTCTCTCTCTCTCTCTTTCTTTCGTTCCGTCCGTTATCGTGGCTCGTGTCTCTCTCTCTTTCTCTCTCTTTCTTTCGTTCTGTCCGTTATCGTGGCTCGGTGCTCCCCCTCTCTCTCTCTCTCTCTCTTTCTTTCGTTCCGTCCGTTATCGTGGCTCGGTGCTCCCCCTCTCTTCTCTCTTCTCTCTCTCTCTCTTTCTTTCGTTTCTGTCCGTTATCGTGGCTCGGTGCCCCTCTCTCTCTCTTCTCTCTCTCTCTTTCTTTCGTTCCGTCCGTTATCGTGGCTCGGTGCTCCCCCTCTCTCTCTCTCTCTCTCTCTCTTTCTTTCGTTCCGTCCGTTATCGTGGCTCGGTGCTCCCCCTCTCTCTCTCTCTCTCTCTTTCTTTCGTTCCGTCCGTTATCGTGCTCGGTGCCCCCTCTCTTCTCTCTCTCTCTTCTTTCGTTCGTCCGTTATCGTGGCTCGGTGCTCCCCCTCTCTTCTCTCTCTCTCTCTCTCTTTCTTCGTTCTGTCCGTTATCGTGGCTCGGTGCTCCCCTCTCTTCTCTCTCTCTCTCTTTCTTTCGTTCCGTCCGTTATCGTGGCTCGGTGCTCCCTCTCTCTCTCTCTCTCTCTCTTCTTTCGTTCCGTCCGTTATCGTGGCTCGGTGCTCCCTTCTCTCTTCTCTCTCTCTCTCTCTTCTTTCGTTCGTCCGTTATCGTGGCTCGGTGCTCCCCCTCTCTTCTCTCTCTCTCTCTCTCTCTTTCTTTCGTTCGTCCGTTATCGTGGCTGCTGCCCTCTCTCTCTCTTCTCTCTCTCTCGTTCTTCTTATCTCTTCTTTCTTTCGGTCGTGGCTTCTCCTCTCTTCTCTCTTTCTTTCGTTTCCGTTATTTCGTCCGTTATCGGTCCTCGTCGGTGCTCCCCCTCTCTTCTCTCTCTCTCTTTCTTTCGTTCGTCCGTTATCGTCGCTCGGTGCTCCCCTCTCTTCTTCTCTCTCTCTCTTCTTCCTTTTCGTTCTGTCCGTTATCGTGGCTCGGTGCTTCTCTCTCTCTCTCTCTCTCTCTTATCTTTCGTTCCGTCCGTTATCGTGGCTCGGTCCTCCCTCTCTCTCTCTCTCTCTCTCTCTCTCTTCCTTCCGTCCGTTATCGTGGCTCGGTGCTCCCCTCTCTCTTCTCTCTCTCTCTCTCTCTTTCTTTCGTTCCGTCCGTTATCGTGGCTCGGTGCTCCCCCTCTCTCTTCTCTCTCTCTCTTTCTTTCGTTCGTCCGTTATCGTGGCTCGGTGCTCCCCCTCTCTTCTCCTCTCTCTTTCTCCTCTCTTCTCTTCTTTCTTCCGTCCGTTATCGTGGCTCGGTGCTCCCCCTCTCTTCTCTCTCTCTCTCTTTCTTCTCTTTCTTTCGTCCGTTATCGTGGCTTCGGTGCTCCCCCTCTCTTCTCTTCTCTCTCTTCTCTCTTTCTTTCGTCCTCCGTTATCGGGCTGCTCTTCTCTTCTCTCTCTCTCTCTTCTCTTTCTGTCCGTTATCGTGGCTCGGTGCTCCCCTCTCTCTTCTCCTCTCTCTCTTTCTTTCGTTCTGTCCGTTATCGTGGCTCGGTGCTCCCCTCTCTTCTCTCTTCTCTCTCTTTCTTTCGTTCTGTCCGTTATCGTGGCTCGGTGCCCCTCTCTTCTCTCTCTCTCTCTTTCTTTCGTTCGTCCGTTTATCGTGGCTCGGTGCCCCTCTCTTCTCTCTCTCTCTCTTTCTTTCGTTCGTCCGTTATCGTGGCTCGGTGCTCCCCTCTCTTCTCTCTCTCTCTTTTCTTTCGTTCCGTCCGTTATCGTGGCTCGGTGCTCCCCCTCTCTTCTCTCTCTCTCTCTTTCTTTCGTTCTGTCCGTTATCGTGGCTCGGTGCTCCCCCTCTCTTCTCTCTCTCTCTCTTCTTTCGTTCTGTCCGTTATCGTGGCTCGGTGCTCCCCCTCTCTTCTCTCTCTCTCTCTTTCTTTCGTTCTGTCCGTTATCGTGGCTCGGTGCTCCCCCTCTCTTCTCTCTCTCTCTCTTTCTTTCGTTCTGTCCGTTATCGTGGCTCGCTGTGACTCGGTGACGCACAAACTGCTGCAGCTCCAAATTGATTAACTCATTTAAATTCAGGCCAGAGGCGACTTTGAGCCAAACGAGAGAACAGGGAAGGACGAAGAAAAGAGAGAGAGAAAGACCGTACATCACCCCCTAAAGAGAGAGAGAGGAGAGAGAGAGAAACACCATACATCACCCCTAAAAGAGAGAGAGAGAGGGAGAGGGAGGAGAGAGAGAGAGAGAGAAATGCCGAACATCACCCCGAGAGAGAGGGAGGAAGAGGGGAGGAAGAAGAAGAGAGAGACCGCCATACATCACCCAAAAAAGAGAGAGGGAGGAAGAAGAGAGACAGCCATACATCACCCTGAAAAGAGAGAGAGAGGAGAAAGAGAGGACGAAGAAGAGAGAGAGAGAAAGAAAGAGAGAGACTGCCATACATCACCCCGAAAAAGAGAGAGGGAGAGAGAAGAAGAGAGAGACCTCTGACCATACATCACCCGAAAAGAGAGAGAGATAGATAGAGAGAGAGAGAGAGAGAGAGAGAGAGAGAAGAACTACAGCCGTACATCACCCAGAAAAGAGAGCGGGAGGAAGAGAGGGAGGAGAAAGAGAGACAGGAGGAAAGAGCTCCTGCCATACAGAGGAAGAGAGGGAGGAGAGGGGGAGAAAAAAGAGAGAGAGCACCAGAAGAGAGGGAGAGAGAGAGAGAGAGAGAGGAGAGAAAAGAGAGGAAGAGAGAGGGGAGGAAAGGAGAGATCTACAGCCATAC
>NW_026571140.1:41171778-41216778 GCF_026225935.1 Boleophthalmus pectinirostris
CTCTGGACTGGCCTGGGAACACCTTGGAGTCGCCCCGGTGGAGCTGAGGAACTGTCTGGGGTGAAGGAAGTCTGGGAGTCCCTGCTTAGGCTGATGCCCACGCGACTCAGCTTTGGATAAGCGTAAGAAGATGGAGGAGAAGCCCTCAGCTGCAGGGGCGTTTGGGTGGTGACGTCTGGAAGGTGCGTGTTGCTCTAAACCTGCTCAGTTTGTTTCACTAATGGTATGTTTTTAATCTTATTGTACATGTAAGTTTAGTTTTATTGTTACTAGGCTCCTGCTGCTGGCGAGTCTCCACTACACGCTGAGAAATCACCTGTTTCAGGGTTTGTTCAACTCAAGTCAGTGGGCTGAGCTCAATGTCGCACGTCTCCAGATTCATCTTTAGTGACGAGGTACGTCCGGTGGCTCATGTGCATGTGCAGTTGTGTCTTTTCTCCCACAGGCACATGCCAATGCACACGAGCTGAGCATGGAGCGCAGTCTCATGTATCACATGATCATTTTGACCAATCAGAGCGAGAGGAGCAGAGCAGAGGTGAACCTAATGATTAAAAAGACATTTTTAAAACAACTGAATGATTTTCAGGTGAGAAAAAGTTTATGATCTAAAAATAGATAAAAATCGCCACAAAATCTGAAATTTTTTAAAGTTGTACTTGCCCTGTCAGCCCAAACTCGAGCGGTTTGTGATGACATCGCCTCTATAAGAAGAACGCTTTTTGGGCAGGAGGGATTTTTAGTACAGTGAGAGTCCACTGCACCGACTCACGACAGCGACTCAGAGCAGTGACCTCTCTAGTGCCATCCGTTTGCACACGGCACCGCAGAGGTCACGTGACTCGTCCTCCGTTTGCACACGGCACTACAGAGGTCACGCGACCTGCCCTCTGTTATCACACGCACTGCAGAGGTCACGTGACTCATCCTCCTCGCCCTCTGTTTGCACACGGCACTACAGAGGTCATGCGACTCCTGGTCTGTTTGCACACGGCACTGCAGAGGTCACGTGACTCGTCCTCCGTTTGCACACGGCACTACAGAGGTCACGCGACTCGTCTGTTTGCACACGGCACTACAGAGGTCACGCCACTCGTCCACAGAGGTCACGTCCTGGTGCACACGCACTACAGATGTCACGCACGCACACGGCACTACAGAGGTCACGCGACTCCTGGTCTGTTTGCACACGGCACTACAGAGGTCACGCCACTCGTCCTCCGTTTGCACACGGCACTAGAGCTCGTGCAAACAGAGTGACATCGTTAACACCTCATGAGTCATAAGAGCTCAGCGCTACAGACGACCAGAGGGAAGAAGAGGAAGAAGAGGAAGAGGAGGAAGAGGAGGAAGAGGAAGGACCGAGGAGTTTATAAATGAAATAAAAATAAATACATGTGTTTTTAATGTTCGGTCGACTGACAGAAATAAACGAGGAGTGTGTTTGTGTTGGATTCTGCAGTGTTGTGAAGATAAACTCGAGGAAAATGATGTGTACTGTATCAAGGCGGAACCTTTCATTTCCTCGTTTCTGGTAGAGCAAAAACAGAACCGGACGTCAACACCGGCCCGCGTAGCTCAACAAAACATTTGTTCGCGTCTCCTGGACATGTTCAAGATTTATCACGTACATTAAAGCTGCGAGATGTTTACAAACGTCAGCGCACGCGTCTCTACCAGAGCATGGTTTTAGTTTTACTTTCACTTCACGGCGCGACTGTGGAGAGTTTGTTAAATGTCGAGACGAGAAAACACGAGACTTTGACGATTTAAAAAGAAAAACCGTGAAAACAGGAGCAGCGGAGACAGAGTTCACACCTGAGGCCTGTCTGTGTCTGTGAGATCCTGAGAAAGAGTCGGATGGTTTATCTTTAGTCCTGTTTTAGTCCTGTTTTAGACCTGGTTTAGTCCTGATTTAGTCTTGGTTTAGTCTTGATTTAGACCTGGTTTAGATCTGTTTTAGACCTGGTTTAGTCCTGTTTAGACCTAGTTTAGTCCTGGTTTAGACCTAGTTTAGTCCTGGTTTAGTCCTGGTTCAGTCCTGGTTTAGACCCAGTTCAGTCCTGGTTTAGTCCCGGTTTAGTCCTGGTTTAGACCTGGTTTAGACCCGGTTCAGTCCTGGTTTAGTCCCGGTTTAGTCCTGGTTTAGACCTGGTTTAGTCCCGGTTCAGTCCTCTTTTAGACCTGGTTTAGTCCTGATTTAGTCTTGGTTTAGTCTTGATTTAGACCTGGTTTAGACCTGGTTTAGTCCTGGTTTAGTCCCTGGTTTAGACAGTCCTGGTTTAGACCCGTTTAGTCCGGTTTAGTCCTGGTTTAGTCCTGGTTAGTCCTGGTTTAGTCGGTTCAGTCCTGGTTTAGACCCGGTTCAGTCCTGGTTTAGTCTGGGTTTAGTCCTGGTTCGTCCTGGTTCAGTCTGGTTTAGACCCGGTTCAGTCCTGGTTAGTCCCGGTTTAGTCCTGGTTTAGTCCTGGTTTAGACCTGGTTTTAGTCCTGGTTTAGTCCTGGTTTAGACCTGGTTTAGTCCTGGTTTAGCCCCTTTTTAGTCCCGGTCTCGTCCTGCTGAAACATTATTTAAAGTTGTGCGTTCGTGCTCTTCCTGTTTGTTTTAATCTTTCAGGCTCTTTTAAAGGTCGACATCCGTCTTCATCCGGTGTCATCGTCAGACCCCAAATCGATGGGACCAGGAGAGACGGAAGACGGAGGAGACAGAGGGACAGAGGGATGGAGGGAGGAGGCAGACGGATGGAGGGAGGAGGCAGGCGGACGGAGGAGGAGAGAGTGAGAGATGGAGGAGGAGGAGGGAGAAGGATGATGTGGCGCTGAGAGGATCTGTCATGGAGCAGAGCGGCTTCAGGACGCAGACTGAGTGAGATGGATACGAGGAGCGCGCCGCCATATTTAGGACCTGCCTCCCTGAGGAACGTCGGCCGAGGATGATGGAGAAGAAGAGGCAGGTCTGTGTAAACACGACCTGAGTGCGCACCAAAACACAGACGAGGATGATGAGACTTCAGTCTGAGAACTCAGAGCGAGACAAATGTGAAAGTGGAAATCAGAAATGACGTCAACAACGAGAAGCTAACAGGAGGCACTGCTCTGTCTGAGGATCTGTTACTCAAGTTAGACTTTAACCTGAGTTTAGTTTTTACACAGTGTGATCCAGAAAGAGAGTTTAGTCCTGGTTTAGTCCTGGTTTAGATCTGGATTAGATCTGGATTAGTCCTGGTTTTCACCTCGTTGGGGGGAGGAGCCTGAGCTTGTGCGGGAGGTGGAGCGTTACCGACTCGATATAGTCGGCCTCACCTCCACACACAGTTTGGGCTCTGGAACCCAACTCCTCGAGGGGGTTGGACTCTGGCGTTGGCTGTGGGGAGCGGCGACGGGCTGGTGTGGGCTCATTGCCCCACAGCTCAGCCTCGTGTGTTTGGAGTTCACCCCGGTGAATGTGAGGGTCACGTCCCAGCGCCTTCGGGTCGGGGACAGGTCTCTCACTGTGGGTACTCAGCAGTGCAGAGTACCCGGCCTTCTGCCAGGCCCTGGGAGGGGTACTGGACAGTGCACTGACGGGGACTCTGTTGTTCTACTGGGGACTTCAATGCCCATGTGGGCAACGACAGTAACACCTGGAGAGAGGTGATTGGGAGGAACAGCCTCCCTGATCTGAACCTGAGTGATTTTCTGAACCTCTCGATTTACCGTCAATCTACATTCCTCCCCTCACCTCTGGTCATGAACTCTGGGTAAAGACCGAAAGGACGAGATCATGAAATGAGTTTCCTCCGCAGGGTGGTCTGGGCGCTCCCTTAGAGATAGGGTGAGGAGTTCGGAGTAGAGCTGCTGCTCCTCCACGTCGAGAGGAGCAACTGTTCCAGATGCCACCTCCATCAGGAGGTGTTCTGGGCATGTCCCACCAAGAGGAGGCACCGGGGAAGACCCAGGACACGTTGGAGGGACTATGTCTCTGGACTGGCCTGGGAACACCTCGGGATCCCCTCAGAGGAGCTGGAGGAAGTGTCTGGGGTGAAGGAAGTCTGGGAGTCTCTGCTTAGACTGATGCCCCAGGATAAGCAGAAGATAATAGATGGATAGATAGTTCAGGTTTAGATCTAGTTTAGTTCTGGTTTAGATCTGCTCTGTCTGTTTCTCACATTAGACTTTATCAGAGATTTATTTTCACACAATCTGACCAGAAAGAGCTGGAGCTTTTAAACAAGTTTCTCTTTAAATAACTTTACACTCAAACGTTTTTCAGTTTGTCACTCCCTCTCTTTTTTTTTTTTTTTGTCCGAAATTGTTTCTCAGTTCCTTTATGTCATTTTTTCTCCAGTTTAATATTTAAGCAGGAGTGTTTGTTTGTTTTTGACGGGAGCAGAGCATGCCTGTCTGTGATTGGTTAATCGGCCTGTCAATCACTCCCTCTGAATCCATGGAGGCGGGACACAGCTCCAGATCCTCTCGTCTTTGTGAAGTTTCGTCAAATCGTGTGGTTCTGGCTGCACAAGTAACACACACACATCTTCATAACAGAATGGAGACGTGTGTCATCTGGATCCCAGTGAACTCCTCCTCTCTCCTCCTCTTCCTCCTCTCCTCCTCTTCTTCCTCCCTCCCTCTCTCCTTCCTGCTGTCTGCTCGGTGTAATGACCCGTGTAGTGTTTGTTTCGTCAGGAGGCTCTTTCCCTCTTAATCTGAGTGTCTGAGTGTTGTCAGCAGCACACAGGATACTTCCCGCTCCCGAGACGCTTCCCTCTCCTCTTCCTCCTCTTCCTCCTCTTCCTCCTCGTGCCCAAACAAACACAGCTTTTGTCTTCAACGCTGAGAGGAAGAGCGAGATCTGGAAGAAGTGCTGAGTGCCCCATTACGCTCGCCCGTCCTCTGGGCAACGCACTTCAGCGGGTACAGAGTGTGTGTGTGTGTGTGTGTGATATTCATGGATATTAGTGAGTAAGAGTGTGCACTGTTTCCATGGCGATTGCCAAAACGGAACTTGAAATTCTTCCCAATCGTCCTCAAAAGTCCTCAAAATGTCGTCTGGAACTACAGGTTGAAACCCGTGAAAATACTGCTGGAGTTTATGGACTATGAAGCAGTAAAATTTAACTTTAAACTTTAAAACAACCAGTGTAATTTTATTTTATTTTTTTTGTTACCACTTGTTCCCTCCCATCACCTGTCCTTTGTTCAGACTCACCTGTCCTTTGTTCAGACTCACCTGCCCTTTGTTCAGACTCACCTGTCCTTTGTTCAGACTCACCTGTCCTTTGTTCAGACTCACCTGTCCTTTGTTCAGACTCACCTGTCGTCTCGTTGTTTTGCAAGTCTCAAATAAGTCCAAGTCCAAGTCTTGAATCACTGGCCTGTAAATCCAGGTCAAGTCCATGTCGAGTCTCGAGTCACTGGCTCATAAGTCCAAGTCGAGTCCAAGTCAAGTCCAAGTCGAGTCCAAGTCAAGTCCAAGTTGAGTCTCGAGTCACTGGCCCTTAAGTCTAAGTCAAGTCCAAGTCGAGTCTCGAGTCACTGGCCCGTAAGTCCAAGTCAAGTCCAAGTCGAGTCTCGAGTCACTGGCCTGTAAGTCCAAGTCAAGTCCAAATCAAGTCTCGAGTCACTGGCCTGTAAGTCCCAGTCAAGTCCAAGTCAAGTCCAAGTTAAGTCTCGAGTCACTGGCCCTTAAGTCCAAGTCAAGTCCAAGTCAAGTCGTCAAGTCACTGGCCTGTAAGTCCAAGTCCAAGTCGAGTAAGTCATCACTGGCCTCAAGTCAGTCCAAGTCAAGTCTCGAGTCACTGGCCTGTAAGTCCCAGTCAAGTCCAAGTCAAGTCCAAGTCAAAAGTCTCAAGTCCAAGTCAAGTCTCGAGTCACTGGCCTGTAAGTCCCAGTCAAGTCCAAGTCAAGTCCAAGTCAAGTCCAGGTCCGTCTGCTTTGAGCTTCAAGTCACTACAGACAAAACAAAACTCAACTCCTTGTCTGTTTTTGAAGAGATGACAACATTATAACATGGTTTAAAGCTGCATTGTGTAACTTTTCTCGTGTAGAATCCGTCAAATACTTTTTTTTTTTTTTCCATGGATTATTATTATTGCTTTGTCTGGAATGTTCCACAGTATGGCATTAAACCTTTGTAATCTTCACGGAGAGAAAACTAGACCAAGAGACAGGTCTGTTTTTCTCGGTATTTTTGACCTATAAAACCAACTGTAATCGAATAAATGTAAAGCGGATCTGTTTAATGTCACACTGCGGAACATTCCTTGACGTATCCATAGAAACGGGCAGGTTAAAAGTGACACAGCGCGCCTTTAAAGCTCACAGGAGTCAGTTTGGTGTAATACAAGACCTGTAAATGACTCAAGTGTTTTGGTGACGGATTTTCTTTCCAGTTTGGTTCGGTTCCGCCCGATGTCGTCTTAAGGCAGCCGCCGCTGACACGCTCCTCTCAGTTTTGCTTTTGCGGTTTTCAAAGTGTTGAATTTGTTACAGAAATGTGTGTTTTTTACCGAGAGCAAAACAAACGGGCCGCTTTGGGAGCTGTCCTGTTTATTTTGACAAAACTCTCCCTGATTCAAACCCAGACTGTAAACACAAAACACCAAATGAGAAATGTCCAAACACACGGTTCAGATTCCACCAGAAAGTCACAAACAGAACGTGTAAAAAAAAAAAAAAAAAAAAAAAAAAAACGACACTGTGAACTTAAAAGAGCCTAAATTACACAAAATTATTCGTGTGTTTACATTTTCAAAGCTCCAGGTGGGTCAGTGACTCGAGACTCGACTTGGACTTGACTTGGACTTAGGGGCCAGTGATTCGAGACTCGACTTGGACTGACTTGGACTCGACTTGGACTTACAGGCCAGTGACTCGAGACACAAATTGGACTTATGGGCCAGTGACTTGAGACTTGACTTGGACTTGACTTGGACTTGACTTGGACTTAAGGGCCAGTGACTCGAGACACAACTTGGACTTGACTTGGACTTATGGGTCAGTGACTCGAGACACAACTTGAACTTGACTTGGACTCGACTTGGACTTATGGGCCAGTGACTTGAGACTTAATTTGGACTTGACTTGGACTTATGGGCCAGTGACTCGAGACTCGACTTGGACTTGACTTGGACTTATGGGCCAGTGACTCGAGACTCGACTTGGACTTGGACTTGACTTGGACTTAAGGGCCAGTGACTCGAGACACAACTTGGACTTGACTTGGACTTGGACTTATGGGTCAGTGACTCAAGACACAACTTGAACTTGACTTGGACTCGACTTGGACTTATGGGCCAGTGACTTGAGATTTAATTTGACTTGACTTGATTTATGGGCCAGTGACTCGAGACTCGACTTGACTTGACTTGACTTGACTTGACTCGAGACTCGACTTGGACTTGACTTGGACTTGGACTTTTGGCTCAGTGACACGAGACTCGACTTGAACTTGACTTGGACTCGACTTGGACTTATGGGCCAGTGACTTGAGACTTAATTTGGACTTGACTTGGATTTATGGGCCAGTGACTCGAGCCTCGACTTGGACTTGACTGTATTTTGACTCGGACTTGAGGTCAAAGACTTGAGACTTACTTGAGACTTGCAAAACAACGACTTGTTCCCACCTCTGAGTCTCCAAAATGCTCTGTTCCACCTTGTGATGTCATGAAGTGGTAGATTTCAAGTTACCAGCTTCTTTTACCTTTCGTTCAGGAGAGATTGGGCAGTACCAGAGCACTTCCTGTATCACCACATGACATCACAAGGTGGAACAGAGTGTTTTCAGTTTGAGAAAAGAAATACGAGTGTACTATAGTAAAAGTTCAGAGTGGCTTTAACCGTGTGTTTTCGGGCCATATTTATCCGCTCTTTTATTGTTTTGCATTAATCCTTTTCTCCTGCCCGCTCGCTCGGCAAATTGTTTTGTTTTTTTTTTTTCGTCTGGACTTTGCGTATTCCAAAATATTCCAGAATATTCCCGCGCCGTGAAGTCGGAGGAGATTTGCATTTGAAGGGGGAGAGAGCCGTGGGACTTCTGCACAATGAGGTAATTAACGCGAACAAAACAGAACAGGCTCATTTTACACATGAAGAGAGCAAGAAAGAACGAGGGAAGAGGAGAGGATAAGGGAGGAGAGGAAGAGGAGGAGGAGGAGAAGAAGAAGAGGAGGATGTTCCGGGTTCAATTCCCAGGACGCCCAGGTCTTTCTGTGAGGAGAATGTTGGATCTGTGTGGAATATTTGGCAGGAAGTTGACCGTAGACTCTTTATATAAATGGACAGAGTTAACCTGGGAGAAACCGTGACACAAACAGGAAGTGTTCATGGGCGCAGTCTGGCTCCAGTTCACTTTCTATTGAAAAACTGTCGTCCCTCCCTCTGTAATCTGCTGCTGTGAGCCTCGACATTTTGGTCTTAAAATGTTCAGATTAACCTGCGCTACATGATCCTGGTGATTTTATTTCAATATTTTGTTCATAAATCAGGTTATGAACATTAACAGGGTTCCCAAGGTCATGGAAATCTCTTTCACGCAACTACACCGTTCTATTAAGTTCTCATTAGACTATTATGATTATTTCCGAACGTCTTTTTTGTTTAAAAGAGACGACAATAAATGCACTGACAGGATTTTAAATGTTAAAAACTATAAGGTGAGTGGAAAGAGTTCACATTTCATATTTACACCTGATCAATTCTACACATGTAGGTGCTGTAAAGTCATGGAAAATTCACTTTACCTCATGGAAAAGTCATTGAAAAGCTTTGAAATTTTGTCAGTGAAAAGAGCGGGAACCCTGACATTAATATCAGACTAATCAGGCGCCTTCTTTCCCCGAGGCTGCACCCACTAACATGTTCCCTGCTAAACCAGTGGCGCGGTGGAAAGTGGCGTTACACCTCATTTACACGAACTCTTGTCACGTCTCAGGTCCGAAACCTGTGAGTCTGAAGGAACAATTAGAACTGGGGTCTCCAACTTGTCGCTCGGGAGCCACCAGGAGCTCTCCACCCCTTCCATGTCACCCACCAAGGGATTTCTGAATTCTATGTATTGTGGATAATAAGTCAAATTGTATTATTTACCATTGTAAGTGTATTATTTTGATGCCTATACTGGTGCTCCGATAAATGGATAATGGTTTATGTTTTATAAGCATCTAAGTTTACGTTCAGACTGCAGGGCTTAACGCTCAATTCCGATTTTTCTGTGAAATCCGATGTTTTTGTGAGTTCGTTCACATTTCCAATTAAATGTGACTTGTATGTGACTCCAGTGTGAACATTAAACGACCCGAAAGTGTCCCACATGTGACACTGGAGACACGACGACGTCAACCGCAGTGAGCGTCTCTGTGTTTACGGAAGTTGTCCAAACATGGACGCAGCATCGAGCACCTGGAGATTTTAAAGTTCCTCTCGTACCGGAGCCAGAACATGAACAACTTACTTGTTTTAAGGAGATTGAGAAGGAGAAGGACGAGGTTTTTGGTCGTGGTGTTTTGTGGTTCAGTCTGTTGAAAGGAACGTGTGGATGTGGAGACGGAGCCAAGAGTGGTGAGTGGAGATGTGCTTCACTTCAGTCACACAGAGTTCATTAACAATTTTCTCCTACTTCAGTGCAGAATAGTGACGTTTGTGTCTTGTTGATAACGTGTAGGTGGATGAATGCACTTTGGCCGTTCACACTGAAGTCACATGTCAAAAGATCAGATATGTATCAGTTTCAGGAGCACATATCCAAGTGTCCTGGGTCACATTTGAAATTAATTGGATCTGTGTCGTTCAGACTGTCAATAAAAGATCAGATACAGGAACATAGGGGCCAAAAAATCGGATTTGGGTCACTTCAGGCTGTGCAGTCTGAACATAGTCTAACTGTTCCCTGTCTGCTTTCCAACTACTGTCACTAGAAGCTCTCTGGCATTTTTATTTCGTAAAGAAGCTCACTGGAGAAAAACAGTTGGAGACCCCTGAGTTAGAATGTGTGAAAAGTGAATGGGAGGGTTTACAGCAGTGCGTCATGTTTCCGACCCGTCTGCAGCAAAAACACACGAGAGTCTGTTTGTGACGGACGCTGCCGTGGTGTAAGGACTCTGAACCTGCGGTTTACATCCACACAGAAGATAAACACGAGGAAACAAGACCTTTGCAATGGAACTTTACTGTATCAATGCGGAACCTTTCATTCTCTCGTTTCTGGTAGACCAAAAACGAAGGCGAAAGTCAACACAGATCAGAGGATTGAAGGATGAGTGGAGGAGGAGAGGAGCACTCAAACCCGCCAGAGCCGAGTCTTCTACAGCACAAGTACAACTCATCCTCAGAACCACAGTTCCCCAAAGTATTTTCTGTTAGACCTGTATTTAAATCTGCTGTTTTATACAAGTGGAGCGGATCTCCAGAACAGGAGGTGTGTGGGTCTTCAGGAGGTGTGTGGATCTTCAGGAGGTGTGTGGATCTTCAGGAGGTGTGTGGATCTTCAGGAGGTGTGTGGATCTTCAGGAGGTGTGTGGGTCTTCAGGAGGTGTGTGGGTCTTCAGGAGGTGTGTGGGTCTTCAGGAGGTGTGTGGATCTTCAGGAGGTGTGTGGGTCTTCAGGAGGTGTGTGGATCTAGAACAGGAGGTGTGTGGATCTTCAGGAGGTGTGTGGATCTCCAGAACAGGAGGTGTGTGGTCTTCAGGAGGTGTGTGGGTCTTCAGGAGGTGTGTGGGTCTTCAGGAGGTGTGTGGGTCTTCAGGAGGTGTGTGGATCTTCAGGAGGTGTGTGGATCTTCAGGAGGTGTGTGGGTCTTCAGGAGGTGTGTGGGTCTTCAGGAGGTGTGTGGGTCTTCAGGAGGTGTGTGGGTCTTCAGGAGGTGTGTGGGTCTTCAGGAGGTGTGTGGGTCTTCAGGAGGTGTGTGGATCTTCAGGAGGTGTGTGGATCTTCAGGAGGTGTGTGGGTCTTCAGGAGGTGTGTGGATCTTCAGGAGGTGTGTGGATCTTCAGGAGGTGTGTGGATCTTCAGGAGGTGTGGTGTGTGGGTCTTCAGGAGGTGTGTGGGTCTTCAGGAGGTGTGTGGATCTTCAGGAGGTGTGTGGATGTTCAGGAGGTGTGTGGGTCTTCAGGAGGTGTGTGGTCTTCAGGAGGTGTGTGGATCTTCAGGTGTGTGGGTCTTCAGGAGGTGTGTGGATCTTCAGGAGGTGTGTGGATCTTCAGGAGGTGTGTGGATCTTCAGGAGGTGTGTGGATCTTCAGGAGGTGTGTGGATCTTCAGGAGGTGTGTGGATCTTCAGGAGGTGTGTGGGTCTTCAGGAGGTGTGTGGATCTTCAGGAGGTGTGTGGGTCTTCAGGAGGTGTGTGGATCTTCAGGAGGTGTGTGGTTGTGGTTGTGTGAAAAACCCAAAGATGAGACTGCGAGTTACAAAAGCCGGGTTTATTTAAAGCACTTTTACATAGAAAAATATGATTGATCTGATCAACAATAATAAATACACCCCAGGCCCCGCCCACATCGATACAATCAATATAATCAATATACGCACTGAACTGAACGCTCACAAGGCACTGCACCACCAGCCAACGCTGCAACACACCATCTGCACATGGACCGGGTCAGGACCAGGACCAGGGAATGGACCACAGTCTGGACCGGAGTCTGGATCTGGTCCAGGGTCTGGACCTGGACCGGGGTCTGGATCTCGACCAGGGGCTGTACTGGGACCAAGGTCTGGACCAGGAACTGGACTAGGCCAAGATGTGGTCCAGGGTCTAGAGCAAGACTGGGATCTAGATCATTATCTGGACTGGACCTCGGTCTAGACTGAGGCTATGATCTGGATCAGAGTCTTGACCGTGACCAGGATCCTTGACCAGATCCTTGAGATTCTGGATTGGACCAAGATCTGAATCAGGATCCATCAGCCTGGATCAGGTGTGGACCAGGACCTGATGAAACTCTAGAGCAACATTTATCAAGAGTCCAGAGTCCAGACCGCAGTCAGTCAATCAATCAAGGATCTGAACCAGAACTCAGAGCAAAGTCTGAACCAAGATCTAGACCTATAGTCCAGATTCTGGTCCAGGATTTGAACCACACTGAATACAAGGAGCCCATTTGTGGTCTGGTAAAGGTTCCAAGTCAAAGAACAGGATCTGAACCGAGCTGTGGAGTGAGCTGAGGGTCTAGACCAGGGTTTGGACCAAGATCTTAACCAGGATCTCTTGGTCAGAAGAAGCTCTGGACCAGTATTCGACAACAATGTAGAGACTAGTACTGGGGCTGGTCCAGGGTCTAGACCAAAGTCACATCTGAACCTGGATCTAAACACCAGGATCTGGCCCGGTCTGGTCCAGACCTGAGCCCTGCAGCAGCTCATGGGGTCTGTGTGAGTGAACAAACATGGAGGACGAAACAATCACACAGAATGACAGAGACACACAATCAATTTAGAAAAATATTTGAAAATTTAAAAACTCAAATTTGTTTTAGTGACGACGACATCGGATCATCGGATTTTTAAAGGTTCCACGTTGCTCTATTTTCTGATCCATGTTCTAATGTTGTTTCCTCATCACAGACAGTTTTGTTTTTGAGTTCTTCTCTCAAGCTGAAAACACTCTGTTCTACCTTGTGATGTCATCATGTGGTAATACAGGAAATGCTCCACTGTGTTTTTAAACTCCACACAAAGGTAAAATGGGCTGTTATATTATTATATTATGGAAAGGATTTTTTTAACGGGCAAAATAACAAAAAAACAAAAAAGTGCAGTGTTAAAATTGACTCTCACAGAATCAATTTGAACATTTTCTCAGGGTTTATATGAGTCCAATCTGTTCTAGAGTTAATTTAACATATTTAGAAATGTTAGTTGAGTAAAACTGGACCAAAGCTCCTGTTTAACCCCAAAATCAAGAGTTATATTAACGTTTTGAGAGTAAACGGTTAACACTGTGTAGGGTTATCCTGATTTAACTAAACAACACACAGAGGTGTTGTATTTTTACACTTTATTTGAGTTAATTTAAGATGAAATTATGAAGAAAACTGGTTCAAACTGGTCTTCTCTGGTCGGAGTTTGAAGTGGTGGGTGGGACGAGCCAAATTAAGACAAAGGGAAGTTGAATTAACACTAGGGGAAGTTGAATTAACACTAGAGGAAGTTGAATTAACACTAGATGAAGTTAAATTAACACTAAGGGAAACTGAATTAACATTAGTGGAAGCTGAATTAACACTAAGGGAAGTTGAATTAACACTAGAGGAAGTTGAATTAACTCTAAGGGAAGTTGAATTAACACTAAGGGAAGTTGAATTAACACTAGAGGAAGTTGAATTAACACTAGATGAAAACACTAGAAAGTTAACACTAGAAGGGAAGTTGAATTAACACTAAAGGAAGTTGAATTAACACTAGAAAGGAAGTTGAATTAACACTAACACTAGAGGAAGTTGAATTAACACTAGGGAAGTTTGAATTAACACTAGAGGAAGTTGAATTAACACTAGGGGAAGTTGAATTAACACTAAGGGAAGTTGAATTAACACTAGAGGAAGTTGAATTAACACTAGGTGAAACTGAATTAACACTAAAGGAAGTTGAATTAACACTAAGGGAAACTGAATTAACATTAGTGGAAGTTGAATTAACACTAAGGGAAGTTGAATTAACACTAGGGAAGTTGAATTAACACTAGAGGAAGTTGAATTAACACTAGAGGAAGTTGAATTAACACTAGAGGGAAGTTGAATTAACACTAAGGGAAGTTGAATTAACACTAGAGGAAGTTGAATTAACACTAGGGAAGTTGAATTAACACTAAGGGAAGTTGAATTAACACTAAGGGAAAGTTGAATTAACACTAAGAGGAAGTTGAATTAACACTAGGGAAGTTGAATTAACACTAAGGGAAGTTGAATTAACACTAGAGGAAGTTGAATTAACATTAGAGGAAGTTGAATTTACTCTTGGGGAAGTTGAATTAACTCTAAGGGAAGTTGAATTAACACTAGGAGAAGTTGAATTAACTTCAACCGTATCAACTTTGGCAAATAACCCCAACTTGAACCCCCATTTAACTTTCAATTAGTTAAAATAACACTTTTTGTGCTAAAAAAACCCAACAACTCTGACACATTTCACCCTGAAATTTACGTTAATACGAACATTTTAAAACCAAAACGACGAGGTTCACAGCGGCAATTCCACGAAGAGGAACGCGGCGGCTATGTCCATTTATATTTACAGTCTATGTGTTCACTTCATGACATCACAAGGTAGAACAGAGCATTTTGAGCTTTGGAGATGTAGACAGACGAATAATAAAGTGTTACTCAAACATGTGAATGAAATAAAACACAAGTCCAGGTCTGTTTTTGAGGAGAAAACATTATAACACAACTTAAAGCTCATGAGAGTCCTTTTTTTTTTTTTTTTTTTTTTGCGTCATATTGGACCTTTAATAATCGCCACAACGTGATCTTCCTCTTCACAAAAATCACAACTGTATCATTTTCTATCATGACGTCCCAAGTGGCATTTCCCTGGCGTTTGATTTTCTGTTATTTTTTCCATCTTTTCATTTTCGTGGATAAACATTGGACCAGATTCAGTTCTGAACTAAACATGTCCTTTTGCGTCTGAGTGTGTCATTACCCGAACACTTTGAAGCTCCGTCAGATGAATTTTAAGAACAGAACGGTTTAAACGAGGAACCAAAATAAAGACTTGGCACGCACCGCACGTCTCTCGGTACACAATCTGCCATTATAGAATTTACTTTTCATTTAAGGGACCATGTTGCTCGATTTTCTGATCTGTCATGATGCAGTTTCAAGGATTATTCAATGTCAAAATGAAACAAAACACAAGTCCAGGTCCGTTTTTGAGGAGGAAACAACATTATAACACAACTTAAAGCTCACAAGAGTCAATTTTTGTGTAATATAGGACCGTAAAAATAACGATAATAAGATAAATATTCCGAAATCGGGTCAGTTTAACGCTACAGTAGAGTCCAGTGTACAAACATGTGTCCAGTGATGAGACAAAAATACATTAAAACGAGATAAAAATAAAAGTTAAAACTACAAATGAACACGCACACAGACACACAAACACACACAGACACACAAACACACACAAAAACACACAGATGAATGAGACGTGAGCGAATGGACCCCCCTGTTTTTTGTTTTTTTTAAATGGAACAGTCCAGTTTGGTACGGCACGGTTTGGAAAGCATTAAAATAATTGGCTGGTTTGGTCTTTCCAGAAAAATGACACAAAAAATACTAATAAAAAATAAAATAAAGTGAAAAAAAAATAAATAAAATAAAATGAAAAAACAAAAATAAATAATAATAATAAAAATAAAATACAAATAAAATAAAATAATACAAATTAAATTCTAATAAAAATAAATTAAATTTTAAAAATTAAACTGAAATTGAGATTCATTTTAATCAGCTACACTAATTTACTGTAACTTTTCTGGTAGAGAGTTCACACCATTTGCCTTTACAGAGATGTTATAGTGTTGTCTGCAGTGTTCCAGAGTATGGCATTAAACTTATCTATCTCCATGGAAAAAAAAGGCGGTAACACCACTAGGGCAAGTTACAGCTCAGATCTGCGGAGCGGCGACCGACCATAGTATGTATGAATGAATGTGTGGTTTTCAAGGTTTTTTTCAGCAATAAAAACTCATCAAACTCAATAAAAGTAAAATGTAAATGTCTAATGTCATATTGCGGAACTTTCCTGACAATACAATAACATCGCCATGGAGACAAGCAGGTGGTAGAAAGTTACACAGTAGAACTTTAAAGCTCATAGTAAGAAAGAATCGTTTTTCGAGCAACAAAAACGAAAGGTTGAAAGGTTTTTTGAGCAACAAAAACACGTCTGACTGAATAAATGCTAAATGTTTAAAGTCATATTCTGGAACATTCCTGGCAATGCAATAACATCACCATGGAGACAAGTAGATGGTAGAAAAGTTACATAGTGTAGCTTTAAATCTCATACTAAGAAAGAATCGTTTTCAAGGTTTTTTGAGCAATAAAAATGCCTCTAACGGAGTAAATGCCAAATTTATCTGTCTAATGTTGTATTGTGGAACTTTTCTGGTAAAATACTGACATCTCCATGGAGACAAGCAGGTGGAAGAAAAGTTACACTGTGGAACTTTAAAGCTCATAATAAGAAAGAATTGTTTTCAAGGTTTTTTGAGCAGTAAAAACATCTCAAACTGCTCAAACCCAATAAACGTAAAATGTAAATGTCTAACGTCGTATTGCGGAACATTTCTGGCACTGCAATAACTTCTCCATGGAGACAAGCAAGTGGCAGAAAGTTACACAGTGCATCTTTAAATCTCATAGTAAGAAAGAATCGTTTTCAAGGTTTTCTGAGCTATAAAAACACCTATAAATGAATAAACGCCACATTTATAATCTCATATTGTGGAACATTCCTGGCAGTGCAATAAATAACATCACCATGGAGACAAGCGGGTGTTAGAAAGCTACATAATGCACCTTTAAAGCAACTAAATATTCTGAAAAATGTCAGTTGTTTTTGGTAATAAAGTTGGCAGTCCTGTACGCGCCCAGATGCACACTCACATAAATTAATATTACATTTAAAACTAATTACGGCTCCATTAACACTGACATTTCAGACGCGGCGAAATGTGCATTTTATGTAAAAAACGCAGCAGGGACTGAGCCAAAGGTTTTGTTTAGAGAAAAGAACAAATCAGTGAGTAGTTTTAATAGCTCCGAATGTGTAAAAGTTGTAATTATATCGTGGCCTTTTCCATAAAGACAGAGACTAGACACGAAAATTACTGCTAATAACGCCGTGTCTGAAACGCGCCGAGGTTCCACGAAAATGCAGCCGCTTTCTGTCCGGACCGGCTCTGTTTTTATGTTCATTTGCATCTGTAGGTTTAATTGAGTTCAAACAACTCACAAACTCTGCTTAATCTGAACACAGAATGAATGAAAATGCTGTGAAAATCTGCTTTTTCAGTTTATGTAACTTTAAAAAAAAAAACAACTTTACATAATTTTAAAATACTTGAATAGGTATTTCTAGTTGGAGTCAAGGTATTTCTGATTGGAGTTAAAATATTTTCGAATTTAAAGGTGCATTGTGCAATTTTTCTGGAAAAAACAAAAACAAAACAAAAAAACGAGAATGCTTTTTTTGAGTTGACATAACTTAAAATACTGAAGTAATTAGAAGTGATTAGAAGTCTGGACGTGTTTGTGACGTTTCTACAAGTTTACGTTTTGTATCAAGGTATTTATGATTTAAATGAGAAAAAAAAAAAAAAAACTCCAAGATGCACTGCAAAGATTTTCTGGAAAAAAATAAAAATGAGAATGCTTTTTTTGAGTTGACATAACTTAAAATATTTGAGCAACTAGAAGTGATTAGTCTGGATGTATTTGTGATGTTTCTACATGTTTGTGTTTTGTATCAAGGTATTTCTGATTGGAGTTTAATTTTTTTCTAAATTAAAGGTGCATTGCGCAACTTTTCTGGAAAAAAGAAAAACGAGAATGCTTTTTTGAGTTAACATAACTTAAAATCCTTGAGTCATTAGAAATGATGAGAAGTCTTGAAGTATTTGTGATGTTTCTACATGTTGGTGTTTTGTATTAAGGTATTTATGATTGAAGTTCAAATGTTTTCTAATTTATAGATGCACTGCACAACTTTTCTGGGAGAAAAAAAGAAGAAGAAAAACGAGAATGCATTTTTTTGAGTTGACATAACTTAAAATACTCAAGTAATTAGAAGTGATTAGAAGTCTGGACGTGTTTGTGACGTTTGTACATGTTTACGTTTTGTATTAAGGTATTTCTGATTGAAGTTTTTTTTTATTTAAAATTGTACTGCACAGCTTTTATGAAAAACAAAAGAACGAGAATGCTTTTTAAAAAATGTACATAACTTAAAATATTTGAGCAATTAGAAGTGATTATAACTCTGAACGTATTTGTGGCATTTTTACATGTTTATGTTTGTATCAAGGTATTTATGATATGAGTTTTTCAAATTTAAAGGTGCATTGCTCAACTTTTCTGGAAAAAAGAGAAACGAAACAGCTTTTTTTGAGTTGACATAACTTAAAATAGTTGAGTAGTTAGAAGTGATTAGAAGTTTGGACGTATTTGTGAAGTTTCTATATGTTTGAGTTTTGTATCAAGGTATTTCTGATCTGAGTTTTTTCAAATTTAAAGGTGCATTGCTCAACTTTTCTGAAAAAAAAAAAAAAAAGCGAAACGAGAATGCTATTTTTGAGTTGACATAACTTAAAATACTCAAGTAATTAGAAGTGATCAGAAGTTTGGACGTATTTGTGAAGTTTCTATATGTTTGAGTTTTGTATCAAGGTATTTCTGATCTGAGTTTTTTCAAATTTAAAGGTGCATTGCTCAACTTTTCTGGGAAAAAAAGAAAGAAAAACAGAGTATACATAGTTTGACTTTTTTGAGTTTACATAACTTAAACTACTCGAGCAATTATAAGTCCGGACGTGTTTGTGAGGTTTCTACATGTTTGTGTTTTGTATCAAGGTATTTCTGACTGTAGTTCAAATATTTTCTAATTTAAAGGTGCATTGCTCTACTTTTCTGGGGAAAAAAAAAGAAGAAAAACAAGAATGTATTTTTTGAGTTGACATAACTTAAAACACTCAAGTAATTAGAAGTGATTCGAACTCTGGACGTGTTTGTGAGGTTTCTACATGTTTGCGTTTTGTATCAAGGTATTTCTGAACTGAGTTTTTTCTAATTTAAATGTGCATTTTGCAACTTTTTCGGAAAAAAAAAAAAAGAAAATGCTTTTTTTTTTAGTTTGTATAATTTAAAATACTTGAGTAGTTAGAAGTGATTAGGAGTCTGGATGTATTTGTGGCATTTCTCCACATTTACGTTTTGTATCAAGGTATTTCTGATTGGAGTTAAAATATTTTTTTAATTTTTGAAAAAAATTGTGAAAAAAAAAAGAGAATGTACGTTTTTGAATTGACATAACTTGAAATATTTCAGCAATTAGAAGTGATAAGGCATATATACATATTTACGTTTTGTATCAAGGTATTTCTGAATGGAGTCCAAATATTTTCTACTTAAAGGTGGATTGTATTAGTCAGGCCGGCGCCACCTAGTGTCCCCGCTCAATGTCATTTCTCTCAAGTGACTAGATCAGGAATCAAAATACACAAGACGGTTTCCAAAAACCCCAGAAGTGCGAGTTTAGGCACCAGCCAATCAGCGAAGATTTATACATTCTGTGTTGACAACGATTCCGGAAATCGAGGATTTAAAGCCGGAACAAAGAGAATGTTTGGTGAATTTTATCAAGGGGAAAGACGTTATTGTCCTTCTTCCTATGAGATTTGGAGCATTACATACGTCACCACCAAACAGCAGCGAGTGGTTAAATTTAAAAAGTACTCGCCTACTGTTGAGCGAACAAATCCCAATACTGTGAGGTCAGACGGTTTCTACAATGTGAAAATTTCTGATTGGAATAAAACTATTTTCTAATTTCACCATTGATTCCACATGGTTTTGTGTAACTGTGTCCATGGTGACGGTTACTGCTTTGCCTGGAATGTTCCACAGTACGACATTAAACATTTCCATCAAGCATTTATTCATTACGAGTGTTTTTGCTGCTAAAAAAATACAGTAATTCCTTCTTTAGGTCAGATCTGTGGCGCCTCTCCACAGATCTGACCTGTAATCTGCTCGTCTCCCTTGAGATAGACAGGTTTAATCTAAATGTTACGCAGTGCACCTTTAAATTTCATTCAAAGGTAGAATAGGACGAAGGTAATGATTAAAACTGTAACTGTTTTTAACTGAGAAAACTTTTATGATCTAAAAATCGACACAAAATTTGATCATTCTGAAATTCTGTCAGCCCCTGTCAGCCCCTGTCAGCCCCTGTCACGAGCAGGTTGTGTTTACATTGCGCTCTGCTGGAAAAAAAAAAGCTTCCTGGGCTGGAGAGGATTTTTCGCGGCGAGATTAATCACACCGAAATTATAATTGCAATTTTGAATGGACGTAATGAGCAAATCGCAAAGGCTGCAATTTTAGAACGACCATAATTTCCTCCATAAACAAGAAAATCTCCTGTCGCCTTCTGCCTAAAAACTGCTCTCCCTCGAGTTTACATCTGTGCAAACGTGTCCTGAAATGCAAAGGTGGAATATAACGAAGTACTGAAGTAAAAGTACAAATTTTAAGCACAATTTTTAGGTATCTGTATTTTACTTAACCTCATTTTACCGTGGATACTTTTTACTTTTACTTTATTACATTTTAGATCTGGACTGAAAAGTAAAAAGTACTTTTCTTTATGGTTTGAGATGTATTTTTAGCTAATTTAATTTGAGTTAACGACCCAACCTTGAGCAAACAGAATACACAAACATGAAAACAAAAACAAAAAAAATCAAGAAATCAATTGAATCTCTGAAAATCGTCTAAATTCTTTTTCAAAATCACAAATGTAAATTCACTAATCGTACAATACTATAAGAAAACCATCCACTTGTCCAATTCCAAAGCAGTTAAAACCCTTTTATAATGTATAATTTTTTATTTGTAAATGTGAATTGTAGTTATGTGTGACTTTTGGCTTCGTCGGTGTTTCCTCTGTCTTTCTCTCTCCTGTATTGTTTGTTATTCATTGCATAATTTGAATTTAAAAAAAAAAAAAAAAAAAGAATCCGTGTATCATTCGTTCATTTGTTTTTTCAAAATAAAACCAAAAATAAAAAAATATAAAAACTATTTTCTTCATTATTTGTCTCCAAAACCAAAATGAAAAAAAAAAAAAAAAAAAAAAAAAAAGGATAATGATTTGTTTTTTCAGTTTTTGATTTTGTGTTTACATGAAAAATGGAAAAAAATGGATAACAGACTGAACCAGGACTAAACCAGGACTGGGACCAGGACTCAGCCTGGGATCAGACCAGAACTAAGAACAGGACTGAGACCGGGACTGAGACTAGAAATGAGACCGGGACCAAGACCAAAACTGAGACCGGAACTGAGACCAGAAATGAGACAAGGACCAAGACCAGGACTGACACTAGGACTGACACCAGGACCAGGACTGAGACCGGGACTGAGACCAGAAATGAGACTGGGACCAAGACCAAACCTGAGACCAGTTTAGTCCTGGTTCAATCCTGTTTCAGTCCTGTTTTAGTCCTGTTTCAGTCCGGTATCTCAGTTTAAGTCACATAAACGGGAAACGGCATTATCCATTTTTATTCATTTAAACACAAAATCGAAAACTGAAAAAAATGAATCATTATCTGTTTTTTCATTTAGAGACAAATATGAAGAAATTTTTTTTTTTTTCTCGTTTTCTTATTTTTAGTTTTATATTGAAAAACGAATGAACGAATGACACACGGATTGAAAATAAACCCACAGATATGAGCTTGTACGATCAAACCAGCCGTTGTTCCAAACCAAACCAAACCGTGCCGTGCTGGACCAGACCGGACTGGACCAGGTCTCGTTGCCGGGGCGACGTCTCTGTAGTGCAAATGTAAACAGTGGATTTATTTTAAGCACGAGTTTAAACCATAGACTGTTTATAGAAATGGGAAGTGAGTACGGTTCCTTCGAGCTCTGGTTCCAAATCTCATAATTTTGGTTTTAAAATATTCATATTAATTCTCTCTACGTGATTCTTAGTGTTTTTATTAAGTTATTTTGTCCATAAATCAAAATATGAACGTTAAAATCAGACCAATCAGGCGCCTGCTTTTCCCCAGAGCGCTCCAGTTTGATTGACAGCTACCACATCTTGTTGCTAAGAAAGCCCAGGGGTCCCACGGTCCTGGAAATCCTGGAAAGTCATGGAAATTTTAAAATGTAAAAATTCCCGGCCTGGGAAAGTCATGGAACTTTGTAAATTCAATGAAAGTTTTAGAAAAGTCATGGGATTTTAGTATCTCTTTCCTGCAACTACAGCGTTCTGTTCATTTCTTATTATCATAAAGTCATGGAAAATTCACTTAAGGTCAAGTTTTGAAATTCTGTCAGTGAAAAAGAGCGGGAAACCTGAAAGCCAAAGCTCACTCCTGGTTCTTTGATCGCACACCTGGATTTCCAAATATGGGCCCTGGTAGTTTAGCCGAGGGTGACCAGACTTTCAAAAAACTGAGACATTCCGAATCCGTGTGTCATTTGTTCATTTGTTTTTCAAAATAAACCCAAAAATAAGAAAACGAAAATTCTTCTTCATTATTTGTCTCCCAAACCAAAATGAAAAAACAGATAAAGATTTGTTTTTTCAGTTTTACGTGACTTAAACTCTGATGCTGGACTGAACCAGGACTAAACCAAGTCCGGGAACAGACAGGAACCAGACTGGGACTGAGACCAGGACTTAGACCAGGACCAGACCGGGACTGAAAAAAAGTTTAGTCCTGGTAAATGAATAATGAAAAAAAAAAAAAGTCTGTTATCCGTTTTTTTCCATTATTCATTTAAACACAAAATCAAAAACTAAAAAAGAGTCAAATAATGAAGAATTTTTTATTTATTTATTTTTTTCTGCTTTCTTATTTTTGGTTTTATTTTGAAAAACGAATGAACGAACGACACACGGATTATCCCTGGTTTTTGGTGGTAATAAAATTGTGAAACAAGTGTGAAAACTGTTACGCACTCAGCACTAATGTGAGTCAGTATAGTCTAGTTTTTTAAGCAGCTTTTGTGTATTTTACCTCAACAAATGATGATGTTTTTCTCACTTTACTGTTGGCAGGGATCAGATTTGTCAAAAATAGACACACCTGGGACATTTCTTGTATAAAACTGGGACAAATCACTGTTTTTTGTATAAATCCGTTGGGACAGGAGACGCAGGACTCATCATTTGTGCTGTGGGTGACGTCCACTTCTACATACAGTCTATGGTTTTGACACTTTTTACACGTGCACTGTGTAACTTTTATTCTGGTCAAGGGTCTGTCACGTGAGTTTTCTTCATGGAGAGATGTCGTTGCTTTGTCTGGAATGTTTCACAGTACGACTTTAAACCTCTCTATCGTCATGGAGACCAAACCAGACCAGGTGGTACAAACATGCATGTAATTGTTTTTGATCGTCTTGTTGAATTTTTTTGTTCATCTTCTTGTATTTTGTGACAATATTTGAACTCTGTCTTAGTTTTTGGTGAAGTTTTATCATGTGTGAGCGAGTGTGTGTGTGTGTGTATGGTTGTGTTTTTTTGTTGTTGTATTTTGTCGTTTTGTTTTTTCTGTTTATTTTATTCTCACTGTGTCCGTCTTCTGTTGTTGTGACTGTGAGGATCTAGGGCTGAATGACTTTAAGAAAAAATTGAATTGCGATTTTTCTGGCAGATATCGCAATTTCAATTTCATCAACGTTTTTTTTTTTTTTTTCAAATCAAGTTTCAGTGCACATGAACATTCGCAAACATCACAGAAACTTACATCACACCAGACTCCTGCACTGACGATTTGACTCTGGACGGTTTGCGCACGTTTGTTTACGTTTTACAGAAATAAAACTTAAAACAGCTCGCTCCTTGTGCGCTGATGTGGTTCAGCTTCTGTCGGACTAAAGGACACAGTGACTCAGTGGAATATGAGTGTTGTTTCTGTGACAGAGGGGTGTTCTGCTGATGGTGAGTCTGTTCTGTGTTTCTGTCACGATGGAGATGGTTCATGTTAAACTTTACACGAACGCCAGGTTTAAACCCTCGCCTTCTCGCATTGTGGCGGTGAATTACTTCGCGGCGCATAGATCTCGACGCAGACCCATAAATCAAAAACGATGGTGGCATTGTGCGCTGAGTCGACGCAAAACTAAACTTCGCCTTTAAAATTGGACTTTACGGGCACTGCAAAAAAACACACGGTTTTGACGCTCCCAAAACGTTGTTGTCCAAGATCGCGATTTTCTGTCCAAAACGACAGATCGTTCAGCCCTATGAGGATCCCCTCGAAAACAAGATAAAGAGACATCTCAAGGGGCTTATCCTCCTATTTAATTTAAGGTACAGGTCAGATCTGTGGAGAGGCGATGCCGCTTACAGTGATAATGCAAGCTTTTCTAGGTATTTTTGTGTTATAAAAGCACCTGTAACAGAATAAATGTAAAATAGACCTCGAAGCAGACCCACAAATCAAAAACGACAGTGACAAGGCGACGGCGGCAGTGCGCGATGAGTCCACACAGATCTAAACTTCGTCTTTTTATCGGGCTTTAGGAAAACTGCAAAAAAAAAAAAAACGCAGCTTTGACGCTCCCAAAACTGTGTTGTCTGGGATCACGATTTTCGGTCTAAAACGATAGATCGTTCAGATCTGTGAGGATCCCCTTGATAAACAAAATGAAAAAACATCTCAATGGGCTTATCCTCGAAACAAATACATTTAAATTTAAGTTACAGGTCAGATTTGTGGAGAGGCGACACCACTCACAGTCATAATGCATGTTTTTGTAGCTATTTTTGAGCTGTAAAAGCACCTGTAACTGAATAAATGTAAAATAGACCTCAACGCAGACCCATAAATCAAAAACGATGGAGGCAGTGTGCGTTGACTCGACACAGAACTAAATTTCGCCTTTAAAATTGGACTTTAGGAGCACTGCAAAAAAACACGGCTTTGACGCTCCCAGAATTGTGTTGTCCGAGATCGCGATTTTCAGTCTAAAACGACGGAGCGTTCAGCCCTATGAGGATCCCCTTGAAAAACGAGATGAAAACACATCTCAAGAGGCTTATCCTCCAAACAATTAAACATTTAAAACATGTTTAACATTTAAATTTAAGTTACAGGTCAGATCACAGTCATAATGCATGTTTTTTTTTAGCTGTTTTTGAGCTATAAAACCTCCTGTAACTGAATAAATGTAAAGTAGAGCTGTATAAAGTCATACTGAGGAACATTCCGGACAGAGCGATGACGTCTCCATAGAAACAATCAGGTGACAGACCCTCGAATCTAAACGTTACACAGTGCAGCTTTAATGAACAATTTCAGTCTACAACACAACCGGACCCACAAAACCGTTCTGTTCACTCTTCATTGGTTTACATTGAAAAATAAAAATAAAAAATAAAAAAAACAACAAAAAAAACATGTAAATTAAATATCTTCCCCGGTGATAAGGCTTGATCCGTCTGTTATGTGAAGTCTCATAACTGCAGGAGAGGCCGTGGAGCAGCCCTGATTGTCGAGAAGAATCCTCCGTAAAGCTAAAGTCCCGAATGTGAGCGCCCCCTGCTGTCCCGCGGCCAAACGACAGCGCCCCCCGGAGTCTGCGTTTGTTGTCCCGCGTCCCGTCGGAAACCGCTGGACTCGGCTCGTGGCGGTCCCAGTCTTTTCCGTCGTGCTCAAAGTGGATCATTCAGCGACTTCACTGCGGAATTTTTTATATCTGCGTGAGTGAAAACGACACCAGCTGGAGTAGATTTGGTTCATTTCAGTTCTTTTTAGGTCTTATTTTGAGTTAATTGTCCATCAGTGGAATTCCATTTTTATTTTCATTTTTTTTGTCTGACTTTGTGTAATTTTCTTACTACAAAATGAAAATGATTTTGCTTGAAAAATTAAATAATGTGTTGTCAGAATGTGAAAGCTCTTTTGATTAAAACAATAAATAAAATGCAAATTTAAAAGAGCTTAAAATGTTTGAAATAAAACTGAAAATACAGAGTTAAAAAAGTTTGAAAAATTACTTCCAAAACAAGATAAATGCAGATAAAAGCGATTAATCCGTGTATCATTCGATCATTCGTATTTCAGTATAAAACCAAAAATAAGAAAACAAAAAACAACAGTTTTCTTCATTATTTGTCTCCAAAACCAAAATGAAAAAACAGATAATGATTTGTTTTTTCAGTTTTTGATTTTGTGTTTAAATGAAAAATGGAAAAGATGGATAAGACCGTTTCCCGTTTACATGACATCCGTGTCTGCGATGCCGGACTGAACCAGGACTGAACTGATCCAGGACTGAACAGGACTGAACCAGGACTGATCCAGGACTGATCCAGGACTGATCCAGGTCCGGACCAGACCGGGACCAGACCAGGACTGAGACCGAGACCGAGACCAGACCGGGACCAGACCGAGACTGAGACCAAGACCAGACCGGGACCAGACTGGAGACTCAGAGCCCACGGCAGGACCGGAGCTCGAAACTGAGGCTCGGACCCCGCGGAGGCTCAGAGTCAAAGCTCGGAGCCTGCTCTGGTCCCGCTCTGGTCCTGCTCTGGTCCCGCTCTGGTCCTGCTCTGGTCCCGCTCTGGTCCCGCTCTCAGTCTCGGTCTGGTCCCAGTTTCAGTTCTGATCTCAGTCTCGGTCTAGTCTCGGTCTGGTCCCGGACCTGGATCAGTCCTGGTTCAGTCCGGCATCGCAGTCATGGAAGTCACGTAAACGGAAAACGGTCGTTTTTTCCATTTTTCATTTAAACACAAAACCGAAAACTGAAAAAAAAAAAAAAGAATCATTATCTGTTTTTTCATTTTGGTTTTGGAGACAAATAATGAAGAAAACAGTTGTTTTCTCGTTTTCTTATTTTTGGTTTTATATTGAAAAACGAATAAACGAACGACACACGGATTACTGGTTGTTATATCAAATTATATTACCGTATTTTTTGGAGTATAAGTGGCCCTTTTTTTCATGGTTTGGGTGTTTCCGGTGCGACTTCTAGATTAAAATGTTCCAGTGAAGTGTGGAGGTTCTAGTCTTGTGTGTGAGTATCTGCTGCTCCTGTTCCTCCTGTACCACTGTCACTTGGCTCTACTGCATGTCTCCTGCAGAAAGAGCCTCTGTTCTGTCTGTATCATGTCAGTCGATCGCAACATTACTTAAAATTTAAACAAACAACAACTGACAAAAGACGACTGAGACTGAACACAAACGCCCCCAAAAACAAAATCAGATTCTGCAGATTACAAACTACAAGTCATGAAATCTGCAGCTGAAAACGAGAATCGAGCAGCAGAAAGAAAGTTTGGAGTGAGAGAGAAACTTGTGACACCGAGAGAAACTTTCCTGACGTCACTGGATGGATGGACAAAGTCTGGACTTCAGTGACACCGAAACCATCCTGTCGTGATTCAGAAAGTCCCGAATAATTCTACGCAGAAGAGGAATCGACTGGAATCTGTTTACCTCCGGAGGTCGAGGCCGAGTTGAGAGCGATTCAGAAGTGACACCGAGGATGAAGAACTGAATGGATTTAGTGATTTGGAGTGAGATGGAGAGTTTGTTGTTCTCTCTTCTATTGTTTTTACTAGAACTTGACTGAAAACAGGAAATGTCGGCTCCTGGTCTCTGATTTTATATTAAAAAAAGTGCGACTTATATATGTTTTTTTCTTCTTCATTATGCATTTTTTGTCTGGTGCGACTTATACTCCGAAAAATACGGTACATAAAGTGACATTTTTTTATCAAAAATTTTAAAAACTCATCAGGTAAATTCTCTCATTGTGCATTTTAAAGAAGCATTATGTAACTTTTCGAGTAAAGGATCCTCTACTTGTACTTATTGTTTTGCCTGTAATATTCCATAGTGGTGCATTAAACTAATCAGTTTCCAAGGAAATACACACGTGTCAGATCTGTGGAAAGGCGAGCCCAATCACAGAACGAATGCCTGTTTTTTCACGGTCGTCTCGATAGAAGACAAACGAAAAGCCATACTGTGGAACATTACAAGCAAAGGAACACCATCTCAGTTTGCAGAGCAGCGTTAAACTTCTAGATCTCCATGGAGACGAGAATGGGACAGGTCAGATCTATGGAAAGGCAAGCCCAATCACAGCAAGAATGCACGATTTTCGACGTTTTTGAGCTATAAAAATACTTGTTATGACATTACAGGCAAAAAAAATCCCATCTGAGTTTACCAGGGAATGTTCCACAGAGAAGCATTCAATTTATCTGCATAGAGATGAGAATTTGACAGGTCAGATCTGTGGAAAAGCAAGCCCAGTCACAGTAAGAATGCGCGATTTTTTATGTTTTTGAGCTATAAAAACAATTGTTATGGCATTATAGGGAACAAAAAAAAGAAAAAATCCCATCTGAGTTTACCAGGGAATGTTCCACAGAGCAGCATTAAACTTATCTGCATAGAGACGAGAATTGGACAGGTCAGATCTGTGGAAAGGCAAGCCCAATCACAGTAAGAATGCAGTTTTTTTTTTTTGGAATGAAATAAACGCGAAATAAAAGTTAAGAGTTAAGAAATAAATGAGACAAGTTTAAGCCTCATGACGCTACAGGCAAAGTGATAACATCTCCATGGAGACGCCAGAAAAGTTACATAATGCACCTTTAATGGTATAGACCCAATATTGAAAATTAAACCAAAACTACTCCGCGAAAAAGTCATTCTCCTGGGCGGTTTTCGCTGACGCAGACCCGTCTTTCGCAGCGCGGGGCCCTCAGATGCTCCGGTGTGCTGTGAGGTACTTGAGGGCCGCCGAGCCGTACTTCCGGGACAGGTCCTGGTGGAACTCGTCCTTCAGCGTGGAGAGGCAGTGTCTGTACCCGGGACTGGACCTGAACTTGGAGATGTCGAAGCTCGGGGCGTGGGGCATGTGGATCATAAAAGCGTTGGGCAGCACCATCATCTCGTACTCCTGCGAAAAGAGACACGACAGAGAGAAAAACTGAGTCAAAATGTTAAAGGACACGTGTTATTCGGCTTTAACTCTTCCAAATCTGAGGACATTTCTAGTACATTTGTCCTCGCCTGGATTTTTTTCTTCATTTTGCATTTAAAACTCCCCCTTTTAACCTCTAATGAAGTGTTATACATCATTTTTTTCAGTACAACCTGTTATTTCACAATCTGCTGCTGTAATAAAAGTTATAGGACCAGAAATACAAATAAAAAAGAAAAAACGAAAAATAAAATTCACACTCTTTCATACAAAACACACAGCAAACATGTATAAACAACTTTTTGGGCATAAAAAAAATGTTTAATTTAGAGCCTCAGCTACAAAACTGCAAAATATCAGGTCTGTAAATAAACTAAAAATATCCTTATTGCCTCAAAACAAAACAAAAAAGTGCAATGGCCTCATGACTTTCCTGGTGTCAGTCGTGGAAACAGCTGGTGTCAGGTCCAGGGCACTGAGACACATCACTTCTGCATTTCCATGGGGTTTATTACATTTGGATTTGGGCATCTGAATTGAAATAAACTGTTCAAATAAAAACACCAAGAGACAATTCACTCCTATAACTACTAGTCTCGCACTATTATGCAGCCAAAGATATGTCATTTTCCATTTATTTGAGAAATAACTTCACTTAGAGCGACTTTTTTCAATTGTTACAAACACAGACGCTCAGAGCATCGACTATTTTGACTCACTACACTCTTTGGCAAAGTTTGGGCCGAACAAAATGGACGGAGCGCATGAGTTTGACAGAAAACAAAATTCCTATTGGACACTAGTTTTCCCTACGTCATCACACAGCATGGCGTAGGATAATGCCGGAAATATGCTCGGAAAGCCGCAAAGGACTAGCCAGGCTGGTGCCACCTAGTGCCTCTGCTCAGTTTCATTTCTCTCCAGTAACTAGGCCAAGAATCAAAATACACTAGACGATTTGCAAGAACCCCGGAAGTGCGTGAGTTCAGGCACCAGCCAATCAGCGAAGAGTCAGACATTCTGTGTTGGCAACGATTCCAGAGATCGAGGATTTAAAGCCGAAACAAAGAGAATGTTTGGTGAATTTTATCAATGGGAAAGACTGTCCTTCTTCCTACGGGATTTGGGAAAAGCTGAATTTACCAGTTATCCCCGACCAAACAGCATCGATTGGTTAAATGATAAAAAGTACCTGCCTACTGTCGAGCGAACGAATCCTAATGCTGTGAGGTCAGACGGTTTGTACGAAGTGAAATGACATAAAACCGGCTGATGAATCAGTCTAGCAATGGGCAGCTTTTTAAGAAAAAAAAAAAAAGAAAGTTTCTATCTTTTATGCTTGGAAAGTTATGTGTGGTCTGGAAGCGTTAAAGGTCCTGACACAAAACTGACTCTCGTGAGCTTTAAGTCATGTTAGAATGTTAGAACAAAAACAGACCTGGAGTTGTGTTTTTTTTTCATTCACATGTTTGCGTAACACTTTATTATTAGTCTGTCTACATCTCCAAAGCTCATCGTAAATGGGCAAATTTTTATACAGCACTTTTCCATCTTCAAATACTTTACATCAAGGAACCACTCACCCATTCACACACACATTCACACACCAGTGTACACAGACACTGGTGGCAGGTCCATTTTTTGGTAGATGGTAAATGAACACTGTGTAAAGTCCTACAATTCAACCTCACAGCACCAAGAATTCATGTGAAATTATATTTTATCCGTATTGTGCCTTTAAGTGCAACGAACAATAAGACTTCACTGAAAATAAATGAAAAATAAACACATAAATGCATACATACATACGTAAAACGGCAAATGAGAATACGTCGGACAATTCATGACAGAATTATGGCCAAAAAAACGATTCTGCCCGAAAGTTAACGGGGTCATCTGGGAGTCATTGTCCATCTTTCCTGAAAATTTCATACAAATCTGATCAGTAGTTTTCGCGTAATATTGCTGAGAGACAGGAGCTAAAGTAGGCGGGGTCAAATGTTGAGCCACTCCTCGATCTACGGCTTCAGCTCGAGGTTACGCTGATTTACGGACAAAAAAATCTAAACAACATCACCAGGCTACATGTAGAGCGGGTTGATATGAACATTTTCAGACAAAAATGATGAGGCTCACTGCAGCAGTTACAGAGAGAGGAGTGATGGTTTTTCAATACAAACTGAACTGGAGACAGATTTGATGGAGACAGAAGCGCACCCATGCTCACTTCCTGTTTTAGCTATGTCCATTTATATGTACAGTCTGTAGTTGAACCCAAAACTTTCTTTCTGTGAGGCGAGACAAGAACCAAAGAGCCACAGCGATGAATCTGAACACCAACTCTATTTTCCCCTCGTTTTATTCTCTCTTTTTATTCTGCGCCGCGGTTCTTCTCTCCGTTTGACAGTCTCGCCTCTTCGCCATAATGTGATCTGATTGGTGGGGCCGTATTTCCTTTTACGGGCGTGTTCCTCTCGCGCAGATGGCAGGCGGAGGTGTCATCTCAGGTCCTGGAGCAGCTCTCGTCTTTGTAAAGTCGTGAACACACACGCTCAGTCTGGAGTCATTTAGAGGTCTTACATTACGCTAAACTTACTCTTGTGGGCTTTAATAAACGTTATAATGCTGCTTCTGAACGTCTGAATGTCTGGTGATGTAATCTGAAAGCATGTGACAGGTCAGATCTGTGGAGAGGCATGCCCACCATAGATTATATATATAGATGACCAACTGAAGCGATGTGCTTTTACAATACTAATACAAAGATGTTATGAAATAAAACCATGTCCTGTCTCCCTGATTTTCAGTGTTTGTGACTGACAAGTGGATTAACCAATCAGAGAAAGCCCTGGTCTGTTTGGCTACGTTCACACTGCAGGACTTAACGCTCAATTCCGATTTTTTGTGAAATCCGATGTTTTTGCGAGTTCGTTCACATTTCCATTTAAATGTGACTTGTATGTGACTCCAGTGTGAAAGTTAAACGGCCCAAAAGTGTCCCACATGTGACACTGGAGACACGACGACGTCAACCGCAGCGAGCGTCTCTGTGTTTACAGAAGTTGTCCAAACATGGACGCAGCATCGAGCACCTGGAGATTTTAAAGTTCCTCTCGTACCGGAACCAGAACATGAACAACTTACTTGTTTTAAGGAGGAGATTGAGAAGGAGAAGGACGAGGTTTTTGGTCGTGGTGTTTTGTGGTTCAGTCCGTTGAAAGGAACGTGTGGATGTGGAGACGGAGCCAAGAGTGGTGAGTGGTGATGTGCTTCACTTCAGTGACACTGAGTTCATTAACAATTTTCACCTGCTTCAGTGCAGAATAGTGACGTTTGTGTCTTGTTGATAACGTGTAGGTGGATGAATGCACTTTGGCCGTTCAGACTGAAGTCACATGTCAAAAGATCAGATATGTATCAGTTTCAGGAGCACATATCCAAGTGTCCTGGGTCACATTTGAAAACATCAGATCTGTGTCATTCAGACTGACATTAAAAGATCAGATACAGGAACATAGGGGCCAAAAATTTGGACTGATTTGGACCAAACGGATTTGGGTCACTTCAGGCTGCAGACTGAACGTAGCCTTAGAGTCAAAACAAACAAACTTTGTCTTAAGAGTAAGACAAAGAACTTCAGCTGAATCCAAGATGGCGTAATAATTTTCTCTTCTGCATTTACTTCATCGATAAGGGCGAACTCCTCCCACCCGTGTAGGTTACAGACTCAAGCCCCGCCCATTCAAGTCAATGGGCCGAGGTCAATGGTCCATGACTCCAGACTAGCAGTTAGCCCAGCAAGGTTCCTCTGGTGGCTCTGGGCCGATTGAGCATGAGCACTAGTCTCTTTTCTCATGTGGGCACACGCCATTGCACACAAGCGCACACACGGAGCACGGTCTCATGTATCATATGATCGCTTTGACCAATCAGAGCGAGAGGAGCAGAGCCGGAGCAAGAAGGAGGCTTACTTAGCAACAAAACGCACTAGTTGTCAATTAAACCTGTTCCTAATGTTAGAGGGAGCGACCTCGGGGAATGAAGGCGTCTGATTGGTCCGTTAGTTATGTTCAGATCTTGATTTAGGAACAAAATAGTGAAATGAAAAATTCAGGATCATGTGACGTGAACATTTAAGACCAAAATGTCGAGGCTCACAGCAGCGGATACAGAGAGAGGAGCCACAAGATCCTAATGTAAGTCACTGGAGCCAGAGTCAGAAGAAGCAGGAAGAGCCTCCTGGAGCACTTCCTGTTAGGAACACAGTGACTAGAGGCATTAGTTCTGTCCATTTACACATACTGTCTATGGTTCAGGCTCACAGCGGGGCGAGGACAGTTCTTAAGTCGTGTTCACACCAAACGTGAATGGTGCGAACAGTTTACATGTTAACCCGATGTAAAGGTGCGTTAAAAAGTTCTGCGGTGCGAATAATGCGAGTTGGGCGGCGTGATTTGCATTTTTTGAGAGGCGCAAACAGGCGAAATGAGCGGCGTGAATTTGCGAGGCTCTGGGTCGAAGCACGGAACTCTGTCTGGTCCCGGTCTTAGTCCCGGTCTCAGTCCTGGTCTGGTCTGGGTCTGGTCCAGGTCTTAGTCCCGGTCTCAGTCCCAATCTCGGTGCCGGTCTGGTCCCGGTCTGGTCAGTCCAAATCTGCCATTTTTCCAAATGAAAACAGATGAATGAAAACAGATGCAGAGGACACGTCACAGCCGCAGTTGATCCTTCTGAAGTGAATAGAGCGAATTTACTCGCGTGACCAAATTCCCAAACTCGAACGACCTGGACGCGCCAATGATGCGAATGACTCAAATAAGTCAAGCAGCAAACCAGGGGCGTTTGACGAGATTTATTCGCGCCATTTGAGTTTGGTCTGAACAGGGCTTTACAAAGCTAAATTTTAGGGAGGATTTAAACATTTTTTTAAAGTTTATGTTGTGAAAATAGAAAAGAATCCTACAAAATCTGACATTTGTGAAAGCCGGATGCCCTGCCAGAACACAGGCGGTTTAAATTCACAAAAAAATGCATCGCGCTCTGTGGGAGAACTCTTTCTGGGCCCAAACTCCCGGGAGCTGCAGTACCTGGAGCGGCCACTAGTCGGTCTGGAGACTTGACTTATCCAGTTTTCAGCTCCAGTCAAATGAAGCTCATTGCGGCTGCTGTCATAGGAGCGAATTTGGAGCCATTTCCGTAATTTAAGACCAAAATCATGAGTCTCAAAGCTGCAGTTACAGATAGAGCGGCGACAATACTCAAGTAAAGTCAATTGGAGCCAGAGTCGATGGAACCGGAAGCGCGCCCATGCTCACTTCTTGTTTGGAACGTAGCGGAAACAACACAGAATCAACAATAAAAGCACCAAACTCGTATTTATCTCAGGTAAAAGAAGTTATGGGAAATACTCAGAGGAGTCTTCTGCATTGTTTGACGCTTTTTCTGGTCCGGCGTTTGAAAAGAGAGTAGAAAGATCCGTGTAAGTCTATCATTATATGTGTTTGTTATCTCCGGGGACGTCTCGAGCTTTTCTTAAAATGGGACAGTTTACCTCCTCGGCATCAAAACAGACAGTACTTTTCTACTTTTATGTTGTTTAGTAGATGAAAAATATAGGCACAATGTAGATGATTGACAGGTCTGCAGTGCACGCAAATAAACAGAAACACAAAACTGGACTTACAAAGAGAATTATGTTGAGAAAACCAACAAACAATCTGGACAGAGAAACGGAAACAGTTTAGTGGAGCTTGGGAAAACTTAGGCTGTGTCCAAATGTCTGCACTATTCTCTACTCAGGGCTGTTTAGAGGTTTTGTTTTGTTTTTCAGGGGCATCCGAATGTCCAGTTGGTGAAAAAGTAAAGCACTCAAAATATTCCAGTAGTGATATAGACCAGTGGGCCCCAACCTTTTCTGCCCTACGGACCGGTTTTAGGTCTGGAAATATTTCGCGGACCGGGAGCATACGGGAGAAGACGACATCAACATACTGTAGCATGTTTTAGACCTGATTTTTGACTTGGTTTTAGTCCTGGTTTAGACCTGGTTAAATCTTGTTTTAGTCCTGGTTTTAGTTCTGGTTTAGTCCTGGTTTTATTTCTGGTTTAGTCCTGGTTTTATTTCTGGTTTCGTCCTGGTTTTAGACCTGGTTAAATCTTGTTTTGTCCTGGTTTTAGTCCTACTTTAGTCAGGGTTTAGACCTGATTTTAGTCCTGATTTTAGTCCTGGTTTTAGTCCTGGTTTTAGTCCTGGTTTAGACCTGGTTAAATCGTGTTTGTCGTGGTTTTATTCCTAGTTTTAGGCCTGGTTTTAGTCCTGGTTTTAGTCCTGGTTTTAGTCCTGGTTTTAGTCCTGGTTTAGACCTGGTTTAGACCTGGTTAAATATTGTTTTAGTCCTGGTTTTAGTTCTGGTTTAGTCCTGGTTTTAGTCCTGGTTTAGACCTGGTTAAGACCTGTTTAATATCTGGTTTAGACCTGGTTTAGACATGGTTAAATCTCATTTTAGTCCTGGTTTAGACCTGGTTAAATCTTGTTTTAGTCTTGGTTTTAGTTCCTGGTTTTAGTCTTGGTTTAGTCCTGGTTTAGTCCTGGTTTAGTCCTGGTTTTAGTCCTGGTTTTAGTCCTGGTTTAGACCTGGTTAAAGCTTGTTTTAGTCTTGGTTTTAGTCCTGGTTTTAGTCCTGGTTTAGTCCTGGTTTAGTCCTGGTTTAGTCCTGGTTTTAGTCCTGGTTTTAGTCCTGGTTTAGGCCAGGTTTTGATGCGTGGGAAGCACGGGAGGAGGCGCAGTCCACAGGTTGAACACGAGAAGATTAAGTCCAAGTGAGGCACAGGAGGAGGCGTGGTCCAAGCGCCCGGTACCTAACGACCCGCTAATGACATAGTGTAGATTCAGTTCTGGTTTAGTCCTGGACTTTTGGGCTGACCCCAGTTTCTCACGGGCACCGGCAGGTAACAGATTTAACTTGTGGTGCGGCGGGTCTGGCTCTTCCACCGATCACAGGCTCCTGAAAATGTGCTCTTTAAATCCATTTTGTATTTTTCTTCAGACAATCTTAAAACTTTTCGGGGAAATTTTGTTAATATGTGCGTTGTGTCATGATGATAACGGATGAACATTCTACCGTACTCATGCATGTAGAACACCCCCAGCACGACGTCACTGCAGAAAACCAATAAAGTCTGGTAACGTCCCACACAAAACTGACTCGTGTGCTTTAAGGAGTTATTTTTCAGGTATCGGTATCGGGGAGTACTCAACCCAAATCACCGATCCGATACCACTTTGTATTTTCCACAGTGAGGACCTGTAGCGCGGCTGCTGTTTTGTTTACACCGGTGACTAATGCTCCCGCTAAAGCCCAGAGCAGGTTAAATAGACGCAAGATCATTATATCCGACTCTTAACACTTACTTCTCAAGATCTCATTAATTCTATGGATTTTCTTCAGCGACTTTAGCCTTTTAGTAGATTTCTTTATTGCTCTAGTACTGTAATGAAATTGAGTAGCCTTAGTTTATTTCTTCACACACTGTGGTATCGGACTGGTATCGGCGAACACACTAAGGCCAAGTATCGGTATCGGATCCCCCCTCCTAAAAAATATAATGTTTTTACGTCCTCAAAAACAAACCTGGAGTTGTGTTTTGTTTCATTCACACATGTTTGAGTAACTCTTTATTATGTTTTTGCCGGCGTTTGTCTGTTTGTTTGTTTTGTTTGTTTGTTTGTTTGTTTTTGTCTGTTTGTTTGTTTGTTTGTTTGTTTGTTTGTCTGTTTGTTTGTTTGTTTGTCTGTTAGCAACATAACTCAAAAAGTTATGGACCGATTTTGATGAAATTTTCAGGATTTGTTGGAAATGTGAAAAGGAAGAACTGATTTCATTTTGGGGCTGATCCGGAAGAAATCCTGGATTCTGGATCACTTTGAAATTTTAGTTAACATTGTGGTAAATGGGGCCAAAAATTTTGTTTCTCAATGTCTCGGTTAATTATTGACCAAACCCCATGAAATTTGACCCAGGGATGGACAATGGGATCCTCTTTCATATTCCAAAGGCTGATCCAGATCTGATCCAGAAGACTGATTTTATCGCAATTTATATAAAAAATGGGGGTAGTCCTTGGCGGAGGTCTGCGCTCTCTGACTGCTTTTCTAGTTACTAGTGTGTCTACAGCTCCAAAGTTCAGAATGCTCTGTTTCACCTTGTGATGTCATGAAGAGGTCATTTTCGAGTTAACTGCTGCTTTTACCTTTAGTTCAGTAGAGATTGGTAATTCCAGAGCTGAAACTTTCCAATTCTAGTGAAGGTGTATGGAGTTTAAAAACACAGTGGAGCACTCCCTGTATTATAGTTACTGAAAATGGTATAAATTAAGTAATGTTTAATTATCAGGAATGTAAAAGGGTAAACTAACAAAACACGGAAAATATGTGCAGAAAATAACCTAAACTAAGAGCAAAATAAAACTATTAACATGTAACGAGTTTTGTGCCAAAAATGAGTCTTGTAGAGTTATGCAAAAAATGAGAATAAGGGTGTGTTTAGAACACATGCGGATAAAAACGACAATATGTTTTATCAGAAGTGCCTCTCGTTTAGAGCAAGAGCCAAACTCAAATTCATAGAAGTAAAAATTTTAAAAAATGGGACTAAGTCGTGGGCCAAACTAAATATTTATTTAAAAATTTCAACAGCATCTGCATGTTTTCTCTTCTTTCCAGATATGTAATATTAAACCTTTTCTTATGAAAATAAATATTTAATAATAGTTTTGCTTAAACATTGAATCCAGAACAAGCAAAATATAAAATAATAACAACATTTTAAATAAATAATGTCTCTATACATCAGACACGCTGGAGGAAGTGTCTGGGGTGAGGGAAGTCTGGGAGTCGCTGCTTAGACTGATGGCCCCGGATAAGCGGACGAAAATGGATGGATGGAATATCTCTATAGTTTATCTGTAGCTTTTGAGCTCCTTTTAAATGTTTTTTTTTTTTTTTCACAAGCCAACAGCCAGTCAAAAAGCAGCAACACATTTGCAAAGCATCCTGGGATTCGTAGTATTATATGTGCATATGCCATACTGGTGCGGCAGGCGGTCCAGGTGTAATACATATCTGACATGATCTTGCGGGCCAAATATAATCATATCGTGGGCCAAGTTTAGCCCCCGGCCCTGAGTTTGACATGTTTGGTTTAGACGGTGACGGCGGTTTTGGGGTTTAAAAACGCAAAAATCTGAAACCACCCTCCAGAGTGGAAAAGTTGAATCTGCTCCGCCGTAGTGTTTCCGTCTACACTGCCCAAGACGCAAAACTCTGGTCAGATGTGCTCAGGTCGCGTACGCGTCGTTTCAAATGTTTGTGTTTTTAAACCCCAAAAATGCCGTCACAGTCTAAACGAAAGGCACTTCCCATAAAACATTTTGTCATTCTCGTGTAAACAGGCCCTAAAACACACAAAACAAGTCAGAACTGGAGGTCTGGGCCTGTAACAATCACCACATGACATCACAAGGTGGAGCAGAGTGTTTTTTAGTGTTTGAGAGAAGAACTCATCTTAAATCTGCAGGTTTCTGTGTTAAAAATGTGAGAATGAAACAAAAAAAACACAACTCCAGGTCTGTTTGTGCTGAGAAAACTTCATTATAACATAAATCAGAAAAGAACGCAACATGTGCCCTTTAAAAACTAATGTCATTCTGCTCTATAACCAACAAAATCCAACTCAAAACCTCGTTAATATTCTGAGCCGAATTTGAATTTTGACTGAAAATTCCTCTTGCATAAAATAAAGTTGGGAATATGGTCTTCCTGGCTTAATTAAAACTCCGGCTTCTCCACTCCACAAACCACAGAAAGTTTTCACAGAGGGGAAAAAAAAAAAAAAAACTAAAAAAGAAAAAACACAGACACACACGTTTGGGAATTGAACTTTCTGCTGTAATTCTAGCACGATATTATGTAAATGCGTCGTCATGGTTACCGGAGCCTGACACCAGAACCTCGGAGGAGCAGGTCTACGGCGGCGGCGGCGGCGGCGGCTATTACGCTAACAGGACACACACGGGCGCGTCCGGGTTTGACTGGAGCGAGTCTGTTTTTGTCAGACCCGCAGGACAAAAACACAAAAACACAAAAACACAAACACACACTGCTCCAGGACTCTTAAAGATCCACCGCGGAACATTCACCTGCCTGTTTCCATGGAGATGTCCAGGTTGAGTCCAGGTTGAATACCAGTCTAGTCCCGGTCTAGCACCGGTCTAGTCCCAGTATAGTCCACGTCTAGTCTCAGTCTAGTCTAAACTAGTCCCAGTCTAGTCCCAGTCTTAGTCCCAGTCCCAATCTAGTCCAGGTCACTAGTCCCAGTCTAGTCCCAGTCTAAGTCCAGTCTAGTCTAGTCCCTAGTCTAGTCTAGTCCCAGTCTAGTCCCAGTCTAGTCCCAGTCTAGTCCCAGTCTAGTCCAGGATTTAGTCTAGGCACTATTCCGTCTAGTCCCAGTCTAGTCCCAATCTAGTCCCAGTCTAGTCCCAGTTTAGTCCAGGATTAGTCTAGGCACTAGTCCCAGTCTAGTCCCAGCCTAGTCCCAGCCTAGTCCCAGCCTAGTCCCAGCCTAGCGCCAGTCTAGTCCCGGTCTAGTCCCGGTCTAGTGACAGTCTAGTCTAGGTCTAGTCTCTGTCTAGTCCCAGTCTAGTCCCAGCCTAGTGCCGGTCTAGTCCCAGTCGAATTCCAGTCTAGTCCCAGTTTAGTCTAATACAGGTTTAGACAAGGTTTAGTTCAGGTCTAGCTCCGGTTGAGTCCTGGTCTAATCCCAGTCTAGTTCACATTTAGTTCACACTTTAAACCAGATTTACTCCAGGTTTAGCCCAGGTCCCGGTTTAATTCAGGTCTAGTCCTGGCCTAGTCCCGGTTTAGCTCATCTTCAGTTCTGGTCTAGTCCCGGTCTAGGGCCGGTTTAGGCCAGGTTTAGGCCAGGTTCTGTCCTGGTCTAGTCCTGGTCTAATCCTGGTCTAAACTTGATCTAGCCCCGGTTCAGTCCTGGTCTAATCCTGGTCTAGTCCTGGTTAGTCCTGGTTCTATCCAGGTATAGCCCAGGTCTAGTCCAGGTCTAGTCCCGGTTCAGTCCTGTTTCAGTCCAGGTTTAGTCCAGGTCTGGTCCTGGTCTGGTCCTGGTTAGGTCCAGGTTTAGTCCAGGCCTAGTCCCGGTCAAGCCCTGGTCTAATCCCAGTCTAGTTTACATTTAGTCCACATTTAAACCAAGTTTACTCCATGTTTAGCCCAGGTCCTGGTTTAATTCAGGTCTAGTCCTGGTCTAGTCCCGGTTTAGCCCAGCTTCAGTCTGGTCTAGTCCCGGTCTAGGGCCGGTTTTGTCCAGGTTTAGCCCAGGTTCAGTCCAGGTCTAGTCCTGGTTCTGTCCACGTCTAGCCCAGATCTAGTCCAGGTCTAGTCCAGGTCTAGTCCAGGTCTAGTCCAGGTCTAGCCCAGTCCTAGTTTAGCCCAGTTCTAGTCCCGGTTCAGTCCTGTTTCAGTCCAGGTTCAGTCCAGATCTAGTTTTGGTCCAGTCCAGGTTCAGTCCAGGTCTGGTCCCGGTCTCTGTGAGATGCATTAGTCATGTCGTTGGCGTTAAATTGCCTCTTACTTCATGATTAAGATTTTTCTAATCAGCGGAGGCTCGTTCTGAACACTTGAACTTTCGCTCAATTAACATTTTAAATCTAAACGACGGCAGAAGTGTTTTTACCTCACGCGGATTCAGAACGAGCCGAAGCTTTGGGCCCCGGGGACTCGTTCTGCGGCGATTCTGCAGCTGTTTGTCTCTAATGTCCTGAGTTATGAAGTTAAAACTCGAATTTGACGTGAATCATACTTTAAATAAATCAGGAGCTGCTGCATTCGTACGGCTCAATCTCCCAGTGAATGAAATGTGAATTATTAAAGCGCGTTTCCGAGTAAAGACGCACACCGGAGCTTTCAGATGTCAGATCGTGTCAAGGCTGTAAACTATAAAATGCTGAAGCAAAAATGGAAATGAAATCATCCTTTTTACCTTCAGAATCTCGGGGAATTTTCCACACAAAGACTCGATCACTGTCAAAGCGACGGACATTTATTGATCAGATTAACATCACTCAGCTCCAGATCTCTCAGAAACGGATCAAATTCAACAATTCTGCGTTTTCAGTTTTTAAAATATGTAAAAAAAAAAAAAAAAAGTATTTCATATGTGGGGCTGTTGTGGTAATTGCGATATGTATGAAATAGTGAACAATTATTTTGGCATCCAGGTCTAGCCCAGGTCGAGTCCAGGTCAAGTCCAGATCCAGTTTAGGTCCAGTTCAGGTCCAGTTCAGTAAAGTCCAGATCCACTCCAGGTCAAGACTAGATCCAGTTCAGTTCGAGTCCAGGTCGAGTTCACATTCAGTCCAGATCCAGGCCAGGTCTAGTCCAGGTCAAGTCCAGATCCAGTTCAGGTCCAGTCCAGATCCAGTCCAGGTCGAGTGCAGGTCGAGACCAGATCCAGTTCACAATGAGACCAGGTCGAATCCAGGTCGAGTCCAAGTAGAGTCCAAGTCGAGTCCAGGTTGAGTCCAGGAAACTGTTTCTCTTTTGTACCTGTGTAGTCCAGATCCAGTCCAGGACTAGTCCAGGTTCGGTTTAGGTTCAGTCCAGATCCAGTCCAGGTCTAGTCCAGGTCTAGCCCTGGAAACCATTTCTCTTTTGTACCTGTGTGGTCCAGGTCAAGTCCAGGTCGAGTCGAGTCCAGGTCGAGTCCAGGTCCAATCCAAGTTCAGTCCAGATCCAATCCAGGTCTAATTCAGGTCTAGTCTGGGTTCAGTCCAGGTCCAGGTAACTACATCTCTTTTGTCCCTCACAACCAGTCCCAGTTTGGTCCTGGTTTAGGCCTGTTTTAATTAATTAATTAATTAATTCTTGCATTTATACAGTGTCTTTCAAGACACCCAAAAGTTTTACAGATCATTGTTCATTCACTCCACACTCAGTGAGGGTAAACAACTATTGTAGCCACAGCTGCCCTGGGGCAGACTGATGGAAGCGAGGCTGCCAATCTGCCCCTCTGAACATCACCATCACTCACACACTCCACTTTCATACTAGGCAATGGGAGTGAAGTGTCTTGCCTAAGGACACAACAACAGTTTTTTTGACTGGCGCCTCCTGAGGCTCCTGATTTTCCCAGTGTCTCCATCCAAGTCCTGACCAGGTCCAGACCTCTGAGATCTGATGGGACCGGGTTTTGACCAGCTGGTATGGCAACAAAGTCCTGTTTAGCCCTGTTGTAAGTTTAGTTCTGGTCCACTCCGTCCAGTCCAGTCCAAGTCCAGTCCAGTCCAGTCCAGGTCCAGTCCAGGTCCAGTCCAGGTCCAGTCCGGTCTTGAGTACCTGTGCGTCCAGCTCCATGATGTGGGAGACCTTGTTCCAGCCGAATCCGACGAAGCGCTGGTCGTACTCGGGACAGTCCCTCCTCACGACCACGTACGGCTCAAAGTCCGCCTCCCACTCCACGCGGTACGGCGTCGTCGCTGTCCGCCACTTTGCGTAGTTTGTGGGAGCGTGACCCTTGGGCCACACGTGATACCTAAAGAAAGAAAGAAAGAAAGAGAGAGAAAGAAAGAGAGAAAGAAAGAGAGAAAGAGAGAGAGAAAGAGGAGGTGTGTCAGTTTATTATTGTTTAAATGTTTACGTTATTTCCTGATCTATGTTATAATGTTGTGTCCTCCTCAAAAACAAACCTGGACTTGTGTTTGTTTCATTCACATGTTTGAGTAAAACTTTATTATGAGTCTGTCTACATCTCCAAAACTCAAAATGCTCTGGTCCACCTTGTGATGTCATGAAGTTTTCAAGTTAACAGCTCTTTTTACTACTGTCACAGTACTCGAGTATTTGAGACTGGTCTTGGTCTCGAGACCGTTTTTTTTTTTTTTACAGTTTTGGTCTTGTCTCGGACTCGACCATGTTTAGACTCGGTCTTGCCTCGATCTTGAAGGGGCTTGGACTCGATGATCTTTAAAGTGTTTGGACTCACTCTTGTCTCGGTCTTTAAGGCGTTTGAACTCGATCTTTAGGGCACTTGGACTCGGTCTTGTCTCGGTCTTGAAGGAGCTTGGACTCGGTCTTGTCTTGAACTCGGTCCCCAAGGTGTCCGGGTTTTCACAAATAGAAATATGGTCACCCTAACCTTACATTTATTCAATCACAGGAGGTTCTACAACTCAAAAATACCTCGAAAAACAACATTCTGAGCACAGTCTGGTGTCTGTCTCCATGAAGATAGAAAGGTTTAATGCCACACTGTGAAACATTCCAGCGACACAATCCACTTTTAAACGTGTGTGAACGAAAACAAAGCCCAACCGCAGCTCCGTTTGCGACGAGGAAACCGCATTATAACGCTCTACAGATCAGAAAACCTCGTGTGATCCGGGCCGTTAAAAGTGCACGGCGGCTCACACAAAGTTTGCTGGAGCGAGTAACAGGCTCCAGGCTCCGTGAGTAAAGTCGATCTAATTACACTGGTGGAGCTCGAGGTGTTTTCTCGGTTTGTAAAAGTAAATGAAAAAGAAATAGAGAATGTGGAACCGTTCACGACCGAGCGCTGACAGAGACGGATCGCGGACGCGGGGAGAGAGGAGAGGCTCCCGCCGCACCGAGACTCCAAAACAGACGAGGGACAGAGAGAAAACGGCGCAGAAGAGGCAGAGTGAATGTAAAGGTACTTCACATCCACAGGGAACACTGACGACAACTGGAGGCACTGCTCTGTCTGAAACGCCACAAAACAGACCCACAGACGCTCGGACTGACCACAGCCTCCGGAAAATGTGCTCTTTCTAAACCAGGTCTAAACCAGGACTAAACCAGGACTAAACCAGTTCTAAACCAAGTCTAAACCAGGTCTAAACCAGGACTAAACCAGGACTAAAACAAGTCTAAAACAGGTCTAAACCAGGTCTAAACCAGGACTAAAGCAGGACTAAACCACGACTAAACCACGTCTAAACCAGGTCTAAACCAGGACTAAACCACGTCTAAACCAGGTCTGAACCAGGACTAAACCAGGTCTAAACAAGGACAAAACCAGGTCTAAACCAGGACTAAACCAGGACTAAACCAGGACTAATCTTGGACTTGTGATCCAGAGGTGCGTGACAAAATTTCCAAACCTAAAATACCTCTCCACAGACCTGACCCATAACCTGGTCTGGTCCCAAAAGGTTTAATGCCATACTGTGAAACATTTCAGACAAAGCAACAACATTAAACCAACATTATCCACTTTCTGAATTACAATAAACATTACGATATAAAAGCCCATTTGGTCCCGGAGTCGCCGCTCTCGTTCGTGCGCTTGTTTTCATACACATAATGCGCTCGTTTGTCCTCGTCCACAACCTGAGCGACGCCATTTTGAAAATTATTTGTGCTTTTTGCCAAGTGAGCCGCTATTACTGGTAATGTTTTCAAGATGACAGAACACCGATGCTCTTACAACTTTAATCTGAAAATGGAACGAGGAGGAAGCACCGTTTGAATCTTAAACACTTTCACACGAGCACAGATGGTATAAATTAAACCGCGTTCTCCTGGAATGTGGAGCCGGGTTCAGATTCACGCCAGGGTTATTTATGGCTTTGTTTGGTGCATTATGGGTAATATGGGGAGTGGTTTGGAGGTAATGTATCGCTCGGGGGAAATTGTAAACCAGAGGCCGGACCGAGGCGTTAACCCCGAGTCGAAGAGGCGGAAATACAGAGACCAGGGTGACTTAGGTTCAGGTGTCAGAGAAAAGGTGCTCCATCTGTAATGTCGGAGTTAAATATTGTGGTATATATTCTTATATTATTATATTTTTGTTCTAATATCAGCTCCAGATCATTCGAAAGGTTCATTTCTATCCTGTGAGGCTACGTTTACCGTATTTTCCGGGATATTAGGTGCGCTCTTAAGCCTCCAACCCCCTCAAAACATGACTGTGCCCCACAATCCAGAGCGCCCTATACACGAATCCACTCGTGTGTCCCTGCACGACTTCAGTAAACTACAGAGCACAAACACATACGGAGCAGACAGCGACCGCACGGCGAAAAACACCCGCAGCCACACTCATCACTCCACGCCGACGAGGAACGGAACGGAGGAACGAACCGAAAAAAGGGAGTGCAACGTGCCACTTGTAGACACGACTGAACAACTGAGTCACTGCGAACACGCCGACAATCTGTTGGTCCCAGACAGCACCCTCCCTACACGCCACAACTGAACAAAGCCCAGAGTCACCGTGAACGAACAAACAAA